>NC_090947.1:43704393-44012643 GCF_040807025.1 Struthio camelus | reverse complement strand
CAAAATGCTGCAGCAAATAACTGCTTAAGAGTGTTTGTGAAAGAGAAAAGGCCAAAGAAGTGGCCACAATTTGAAAGAAGATCATCCTTTTTTTTTCCTCCGGTTCTTTCTTGTGTTAAGTGATATATGGAGCCCCAGTTTCCAAAGCTAATTTCAGACAGAAAGGAACCAAATCTTAACCCAATGGTCACAATCACTCACAATGCTGTAAACAGTCCAGCAGCATTTTAGCAACTGCAGGTTTGGGCAAGTGTGTGAATGGTGCTCCCGAAGAGGAGGAGATGGGGAAACCCTGCTATTAAAAGATACCCAGACCCTTCCCGGCCCCTCAGTTCCCTGCACCCCCAGGTACAAACGGTGGTTTTTGGATACCCCTGTTATTCACTGTGCTTCCCTGACAATATAAGACCGTCGCTCAAACACTAAAATGTGGAAAAAGCAAATCTTGTGAAGGATGTTCTTCAAAACATGTCCCACCAAGCACCCCAGAACTGCAAAATTCCCTGTAACAACTTTACCGGAACAGTCATTGCATCTGATCATTGCACAGTGAATAATTTTCTTCAGGCTTTCCTTCATAATATCATTTTTTCCAAAACTAAATATAGGAAAAAGTAAATAAATATAATTAAAGCATGAAGAATCTCTCAAGAAGTCTGAAGCTTCAATAAAATAGGTTCATTGCTTCACATGCCAGAATGGACAGAATCTTATATTACTATGAAATAATAACCTAGCATATATACTGTATATAGCAAAAAAACACACCCACAAAAATAGAGCTGGAAACTCAGCAGGACATAGAGTGAAGGTCACCTCCAAAGTGTTGACAGCAAAGGTTAACAAGCCGATCGGCACTGGCTGGAGGTACTCGAATTAGTCTTCTTGAACAAGTAAGATGAACTCTACCAATATTCTGCCACAATTACCATTGCCATGAGTTGAATATATGCCTATGTAAGGAGAAAAATATAAAGGAAAGGACCAAGACTAGACAGGGCATTCAGAGGACTGAATCCATGGAAGAGGGAAAGCAAGAGAGCTGCAGTGGTCTGGACTTCCAGGGGCTCCCTGCTGCAGCATGCCCCAGCCGGGGCTGGGTTTGTCGCAGGAGCGCTCCAGGGAGACCCTCGCTGGCTCTAGCTATTTCGGGACCTGCTTGTGATTTCCCACTCAAAGAAATGGCTTTTATGGAAAAAACACTAGCCTGATTTTTTTTTTTTTCCACGGGAAAATGTCAATTCTGATTTAAAAAATATGATTGCCCTATTGCATGGGAAACTTTGAAACCGAAACGTTTGCCTCACTTTAAAATGCCGTCTCTGGGCTTTCAGTTCAAGCAACTTTAAGAAGCTGAAACATCAGCCAATAAAAGACTTTGCGATATGTTTCAAGGGTTTTTAAAACTATAAAAAATTCTAAGTCAAAGCAAACTGGCAGCTCCAATCCTGTGGTGAAATAGTGCCTCAAAAAGGTCAATGCTCTTTTTAATGCATCTTAATGCGGTTTTAACCCATTTGAAACTTATTGCATAAAACTGTTTTTTCCTCTAACAAAGAAAGTGACTGGAGATTTGCTTCCCTCTGTTTGTTAGGCGCTTGCCTTGGTTCTGCTGAGGAAGAATGAGCCTATGTTTAGGAGCAACCAGCAGGTCTGGGGCCTGCCAGGTTTCCTAGGTGACCTTGGGGAATTCGTGTAGAGCCCGATTTTTTGGTTTTGGAAATGAGCAGCCGCTTTTTTTTTGAGCACTAAATTCCCGTTGCTTAATTGTTTCGGGGAACGCTAGCAGGTGGCTGCGGTGATTTTAGCCATCCACCTCCTTTGGAAATCTCTTCCTACGCCTTTTTTGTCCCCCCTCCCCTTTGTTAAAACGGCGATAAACGGCTCTTTCACACGGTTTGCCCCCGGGACTTTGAGTGCCCAGAGCACCCAGAGGAGGCGGCAGGTCGGCAAGGCGCAGGTTCGGTCTGTGCACGAAACCCCCGTGCATCAGGCAGCGGTCCCAGGGCGGCCGGCAGAGTTACTGCAGCGGCCAGGTCTCGCCGGGCTCCGGGGGTGTTAATCACAGCACTGCTCCGGCCTCTGGTCTACGTCTTCGCTTAGCTTTTATTACACCTTTATACTTACATAAAGTAAGTTTGAATGGCAAGAACTTTTCAGCTGGGCTAGATTTCCTGGGGGTCTTTTATAAAATGAACGAGGCAAGAACAATTTCAGAAAGGATCCTGCAGCAACGGTGGCTTCGCTCCAAATTTTTGCACTTTATGTATTCAAGCTTGGAGCAATAAATGGTGCTATAAAAGCACGGTCATTCATGCAGAAATCTAAGCAGATAATCCTAATCAGGAGACACTCGTTAAACCCTGTTTAATATTGTTCATTCTATGGATAATTAATAATGCAGCCAGCTTAAAAAACCCGTATGTGGTATGGATGGTACGATACAAACAACTGCTTCTGCATGACCTGTTGAAGAAGGCCCTCCCTGCTGGAAAATGGTAAGGAAGCAATAAATACCGCTTATTTATGCGGAAAGTGGACAGCCAGCCACCAATAAGCAAAAAACTCTAGTGGTGCCTAGGGGCCCCGGTGTGCTGCGATCTGCACGAGCCCGGCCACGGAAATCGGTGGGCGCAGGAGCGAACCCTTCCAGGGAGGCGATGCCTTTGGTCCCGCCCGCGCATCTCCTGCACGGACAACGCCAGCGTCTTCAATGCGCTGCAGCGGAAACCTCCGCAAAGGAGGCGGCACGCAGCGGGCACAACGCAGCAACACGCAATTCGTTACATTAAATCCGGAGAGGATAATGAATCATGCTAAAATATGTGACTAAGGGCCAAGGTTCAGTTTCCACGGAAACCATAACATTGTATTCACTAACTTTTGTTATTCAAAACTGTTACCCAGGGTATCTCACTGCTGCTGGCCGGCTAAGGAAAACAGCGTGGATGGCCCCGCGTTGCTGCTCACGGGTTGGTGTTGGCTTTGGCAAGGATCCGTGCCCCGCAGCCTCGGAGGCCCACGCCGTAGAGCCAGCGTCCCGACGGCCGGGGCACGAACAGCACAGCCGGGTCCCCGCGGAGCGAGCGGCCTCCCATCGCATCTCACACAATGGAGCAGTCGGTCCACGTACCATCTGCTAGCTTCTTTGGGACTGCTGGGGAAAAGTAAGCGCCCTCAGCGCTGCTGCACTGACGAGACTGGTGTTTGTCAGGAGGCACTTCCACACATTTCATTTACATTTTCACTGTAGTCCAGTTGGGGTATAAATCAAATAGATATCAACATCTTTCATCCCTTGTGGGACATCTTAATGTGGCTATTGTCACAAAAAAGGACGTAAGTGCGGTGAGATTTGTGCCCCTCTGTCTACTTTTGCCTTGGAGAGCTAAAGAGTTGCATCATCCCTGAAGGAAATGTTAACATTCAGGGAATATATCTGGAAAAAAGGTTTTGCACAAGGTAATAAATTACCTAACCAGACCACTCATATTGTCTAGTCACAATTTTCTGTCTTTTATCTTCATGTCTTCAACTAGCTAGGGAATTTCAGGGCTTTTTACACACTATTCTTCAAAGAAGACAAACTATTTACGGTGGCCAAGCTTTACAAGAGGGAGCACAGCACAGTCTCTGCAGCATTTTTAATGGCCTGCAACGCTCAGACCCGTGCCTGAGGCTGTGCAGCTCATCCAAGTGGCATGAGCCAGCCAAGCGCGAGGCGGCCGCTCGTACCCTGCCACCTTTGCTCCATCAGATGCACCGTGTGCACCAGCTCATCCCCGCCGGGTGGGAAAGAAGCATCGCTGTGATTTTTCCTGTGCTGTGTAGATAAAGAAGTGCCTGGGGCCCAGGGCCGCAGCTCAGCGCCCGGGGCCGGCACACATCCCCGCAGGCGCTCGGGAACCAGGGTTTCGCTCCCCGCACCTGACAGAATAGAGGTTACCGTTTCCCCACTCCTTCTCAGCTGTGTTTTTCTCCTTGTCGAACAAGAAAAGGCCCCAACGACATGCGGAGCGGGAGCCTCGGCGGTGCGCTCGAGAACAGAAAATGAAGATAAAACAATGTAAACATTAAGTGACGGACTCATATATTGCCACTTATTTAATCAGTGTTTTACAAGAATGCATACAAATATTTTCCAGAGCTTTTACTAAGCTGTTTTATTTTATATATTTCGTCTGCTAAATATTGTGCTTGACCATAAAGGCGATCAGCTGGTTGCAGCTGTAAAAACTGTCCAATGCATCTATATGCAACAAAGCCCAGTAGCACTGAAAAAAGTGAGAGTATATTTAGCATTCATCATCAGTGCCTGTTATTTCTTAACAGGAAGGAAAATCATGTCACTCCCACAGTGGTGGAGGCCAGAGACAGCACTGTGATGTGGCAAGCGCAGCACAAGCTCCCAGGTCCCCGCCGCTGGGGAGGCCCCACTTGCTTTTGCGCTGGGTGAGTTCATGCCGCTGCAAGGGTCCTACTGGCATTTAAAATGCAGCATCTACATAACAGCCAAAATATAAAAGCTTAGAAAAGTAAGAAAAACTGCCCGAAGCAGAGCTGCTTGTTCCAGCAGTGTCGACGAGTATAACCTGCCAGTGGCGCGCCAGCGGTGCTCTCACTCCTGGAGGCCACAGTGCCCACGGGCGTCCATCCATCCATCCGTCCGTCTGTCTGTCGCCCTCAGCAGCACCTGCTTTGTCACTGCACAGCTGTAATTGCCATCAACGTTAACAGCACCGAGCTACCAATGCAACCTGTAATGGGAAAGTTGTTCATGTGTTTGGTTTTATTTTCAAGCTTTCTCCTTTTGTCCCTCTCTTTCAGTGGGAGAAAAATCTAGGTGTTTTCCCACCCATAGCTCCCACTAGCATCTGCCAACCAACTCCGCTGGGGGAAAACAAGCCCTCCATGCAGCGGGGCTCAGGAAGGATAGGGTTATTTTTCCAAGCAAAGGAGTAGACGAGCCATGTTGTGGTTTCCCTCTTTGTTTAGATGTCCTTTGTCCCACTGCGTTCTCATTCTACTCTCCCACCGGTCCTACAGGCCTTGGCAGCACTTTGCTGGAGATCAGCCGCTGTTTTTCTCTCCAGTGATCACCAGGGATTTCACCAGCATATGTCCTTAGAGACCTTCTGGTCCTCATTTTTGTTTTTTTGATTATAAACAGTTGTCTGGAAGCCTGAATCTGAACTCTCTGGGCTTAATGCTCTATCCCTGCATGCACAAAACTCCTAGATACATGGGGTAACTCCTTTACTTTAAATCAGTGTACATGGCAAACTGATATGAGAGAGGTTCGTGGCTGCCCTGTAGCTCCAACGAGTGACATAGCTTCACCTTGAATACCCTCTCTGCCCAGCCACCCTTCCTCTCCCACAGGAGGACCCAGTACCTGCCCGAGATGTTGCAGGGCTTGGAGATACAGGCAAGGAGGCAATGCATATCCTTTCATTCCACCTATTTCTTAACTGTCGCAAGACTAAGGGAGCAAAAGGTGTGTAAGAGCCATGCTGAGGTCATAATATCCCAAATTTTGGATCTGGAGGACTTCTAGTCACCCCAAACACATTGCCCCAGCAGTGCTGCTAGGGCAGTCCCAGCTGAACGGGTTCTGCACCTGCCCCGGCCTGGGGTATGCAAAGGCATGGGTGAGAAAGGGTGGCAAGGGTCATACGGGCTGTGTGTACAACTCAAAAAAAGGCAAAAAAGCAGAGGTTGCATGCTCCATGCTCCACCTACCAATTTGTACAGGCTTTTCTGCTTCCTTTGGAGGACCTGAAACTACCGCTGTCAGACAGAGAGAATGCACAGACTAGACAAACAACTCTCATGATTCAGTGTCACAATTCTTTCTTCTCTGTGCTTAGCTCAGAATTTAGCTCCTAAAACAGCTTTTTCCCATTCTTTCCTCATAAGCACTTCATGATGGTAGCCAAAAAAAAAAAAAAAACTTCCCATCCTCTTTAATAAATCCTCCCATGAGCTTTAATTCGTTTTCAATGCAGACATTTTGAAGGCATTAACCCAGTGTCCTGCATGCATTTCAGACATTCTTGCAATTTGTTTGCCACTGGATTTTACCATGGATCATTGGAAAGTTTTATTCAGAAAGCAATAAAAGTGCCTATCAGATGGAAAACACCTAAGCTGCCACAGAAAAGAGCAAGTGCCCAGTATCAGCACAACTATGTACACTCACAGTGTTTTGTGGCAGAGGAGTTCAAGTCAGTCTGACCCACGCTGCAAGTGGTTCTGCCTCCGAATCACAGCTGGTTCATCTTATTCTGCTTAGCTAGGAAATCAAGTCAAATTAGAAACTGAAAACTTAGCCCAAATTTTCAAACTGAGAACTGAATTACACAAGTATCAAATGCCTCTTTGGCATTTTTCAGGAACCTTGATCCGTGCTACTTTTTGTGGATATAGAGAGCTTGCACAACCCTTAACAAGGCCAGGCTGGTACCAGCGCGCAGCCAACTCTGCAGGGACAGGGATCGGCCCCGTTTCCTTTGAAGCCGACACGTATGTTCATTGCTTTCTGCAGACACAGACATAGGTGGTGTTCCTATGAGCTAGTATCTGCATTTAATTGGCTTGTTCCCTTTCTCTTGTCTCTGCCCATTTTTTCTTTCATGCCTCTTCTGCTGTCGTGTCACATCGTCCCCCTTTCTCCCTCATTTGTCACATCTCCCTAGGCCTGAATCCCCTCCACCTTTCATTGCCATTTCAAATGCCCCAAATTGTTTTACTTTTATTCTACAATGCCTCTCTTCCCTGAATATCCTCCCCTAGGAATAATGCCAGGGTCTCTTCTTTCATTCATATTGTCTTCTGCGCTTAGTTAAAAGAAATTGGACGTTAAACCTGCACAAAGCCAATGGTGCATTTATTTCTTTTTGATCTTGACAATCACCAGCCATAATAGATTCAGAATCAAAACATTCAAGAAATTTGGCACAGCAAGGACTTGGAAGAACCAGTTAAAAGGAAGATTTCTGGATTTTTTTTTTCCTTTTAAAATCAAGGTTTCAGAGAAATTTTGCTTTGAAATGATGTCTTGCATGTAAACCTATTCCTCTCGGCCATGATTTCCAGTTTCTTGTAATAAGAAAGCCAGGTACCGGAAACTTATAGAAAATTGAGCCTTATTTACCATCACTCTGCTCGTGTAACTGGGCTGGAAACCTAGGTGTCCTTTCATTACAGTGTTCCCTCCGCTCGAATACAAAACGCTTTTGGTCCGTAATCTTGGTGCTCCATGGTTTAACTTCGCTAGACTATTTGAGATAATGACGCATCAGTGGATGACGGGAATATCTCCCCACCGCCCGTTTTCGCGTTTGATGCTTTGGCAGCGTGTTTATTGCCTAGATCATCTCTCTCACCTGCCTTGCTTTTCACTCGGAGAGATGAAACAAAAGGATAGTAGCGGGAGAGGGATTATTTTCATTCTATTTTCATTTTCATTTGTTCGAGCTGTTTGCACATCGCTCGCAGTATGGGTTGCCTTCCAAACACGAGGAATTTTGTCTCCGTTTTAATGTGTCTAACGAGACCGCCTTGGCACAGGCAGTCTGCACGGCTTTCATTCCTGCGGTCTATTAACATATGCACTCTTCGAGCTGTTTACAGCGTGTGTCCAGAGATATTTTTCTGATTAACCACCAGCAGTTATTCAAATTTTGTTTGCCCACATGCACAGCTGGGAAGAGAAAACATCAAATATGCTGAGCTGGGTAGGGCTGTAGATGGGAACTCGCTGCGCTTCCAAGGGTGTGAGACGTCAGGCTCCCGGGAAGCGGCTCCCTCGCTGCTCCTTGGCGCTCTGCGTCCACGGAGGGCTGAAGATGATGTGATCCTGCCTTTCTTAGCTCTATTTCATCACTTCTTAATCTATTATTGTAAATGCTTTGAAGAAAAGAACGCCTTTGTATCTGCCCTGACACTGTGCCTATCTGATTTAAAGCAGCGATTACTGGATATTCCCGCAGTACAATCAAGTATTTATTAGCAGCTCATCCTTCTGCATGGAAAATTAGATATTAAAGGGCACTTAGCTGCAAAAATCAGCACACATTAAATAACTTTAATTTCAAGCCCAAAAATATTCTGCAACACCTACCTCCAAGGCATGTATATTTATGTGTGCGCACAGTATTTTACTTAGATCACTGGTGCTGTCATTAGAAGAACGAAGGCTACGTGGTAGAGTCCCTGGCAACCATTAACTTTTCATTTAAAACATGTCCCTTAGTAATAAGAACATCAGATAATGATCAAAAGCCTAGTTCTCCGTTCAATAAAACCTCACTTGTTTCAATTTAAACACTTGTCAGCCTTGGCAGAGTTCACGTTCGGAGAAGGGCAAGGCAGATCCACCTCGGAGCTCATACCCGCTTTGCCCCTGCTCCCCCTTAGTTTCTGAGTCAGCTCAAGTCTGCAGCACAACGGGGCAGATTCCCTCCATTTCACAAAGAGCTAAATAGTTAACAAAACACAGCAGTGGGAACGGGCTGCGTAGCTCGCAAAGATCCCTTCGGTAGTATTTGTGCACCTCCCTCTAGTGCTGATATGAAGTATGAATGTGAATTTTGAATAAACGCTACAACGCCTCCCCCACCCCAGGGAATTTAGGCTGATGCTCGGCTTCACAGATGAGCAGGCACTTACAGGCGCCGGGAGACTGCTTCGCTTCTCTCTCTTAGGCTAACACAATTTTCCTTTAAAAAAAAAAAAAGTTAGAGGAGAGGGGGAGAAAAACCAGCTCAGCCAGCACCGAGCAATTGCCGAGAGCAGGCTCCCTGCCTTCCCAAACACATCGGCTACAGCTCGGCGGGGTTGTGACAGGTAACCGCTGAACTTTCCTGTTTTATATCTGAGCCACATAAAACGAGTTGATCAAAAATATCTCCCACCTCCACATTTTTGGGACGTTCTCAACTGTCAGGTTTTACAACTTGCCGCTCCGGCGCGGCAGAGCAGCGCTGGGCCGGGCGGGAAACCTCGCCGGCTGTCCTTTGTCGGAGGCTCCCGCTCCCCCCCGCCGGGGACACAATACATTTCCCTAATCGAATGCAAGCCCAAAGAAAAGGGGGTCGAGGCGGCGGCGGCGGCGGGGGGGGACAGGGCAAGCAGGCATCTCATCAGCTGCCCAACCCTGTGCCAAGAGCCCAGCGAGATATATAGCTGCTGGCAAATCGCCGCCGCGGCTCGCCACCTGAGTCCCGGGCCCGCCGGGAACCGCCTCCCCTCCCACCCGCTGCTCCTTATTTACGGCGGGGATATTCCTCCAAGACGTCGTGCCCCCGGGAGAGCGTTGCGCCGGCGGAGCTTGGAGCAGGGGGGCTGCGCGTGCCAGCCCTCGAGCCATCGCGCGCCTCCGCGGCCCCGAAACCCCCCGGCAGCGCACGGCGCCCAGCCGGCGTCTCCTCGCACCCCCTGGTCGAGCTGAGAAACAGCCACTGCCGCCACCGAGGCGCGATTAGTGTGACTTTGGAAGGCAGCTCCGGCGTCCGCCTCTGCTCCTCTACCCGCGAACCCCTCGTCTTCCCTCCCCTGCCTTATATTCTGCAGGATCATAAAAAGCTTTTGTTTGAACCCTATTGAATGAAGCCCTGTTTTTTCATCCCAGGATAGAAACCACACGGACAGCACGAAAGACAGAATAATCTAAGAAAAGACAGATGAGTTGTATTCACCTTCCAGATAACGCAAGAACCAGGGACCAGCGAGTTATCCAAGGAGAGTTTTGCAGTAGTTGAGAAAAGGGACAATACATCTATTAGACACACACCAGAATCAAGAACTAACTTGTATACAAATGTCTTAATCACTTATCTTCTACCCTTTGCCCTTGTGCTAATACTCATCTTGGTCAGTGCAGCGGCTCTGATGTGTACTGCCATTTACAGATGAGTAATTTCTTGCTTCTCATTCCTTTAATGCAAAGTCTTGGCAGAACGAGCGGTGCAATAAACCGTGCGAGTTCTGCACCTGAGCGCCCATGACATACAAGCCGTGCATAAGTCTTGCAGACAGACCATGGCCTAACTGCAGTAATTGGTTTTTCCTTGCTCTAAAATCTTTCTACATTAACCAGATCAATATTACGAGCCAGTTTCCTGCTTACATATTTTACCTTAAGTGTAAATCTATCTTTTTCTATGCTCTAGGCGTTTTCAGTACAGTCACATGATCTGAGAAACGCTAGGACGTGTTTGCATGGTAAACACGCTCTCCACGCAGCGCTTTCGTTAGCCTTGGCCAAGCAAACGAAGCCCACGAGCGGCCCCAGGACCGCGCTGGCGAGCGCGGCAGCCGGCCAGCTCCTCGCCCACCGGGCAGGCTGCGAGAGGCGCAAAGGGAACAGCGCAGCGTTTCTCATCCAACGGGCTCATTAACGGAGACATATCCTGAGCTGAGCAAGCGGGAAAGAAAAAGGCAAAAAAAGCCCCAATGAACGAACATCAGCTTTGCCTGGAAGGGTTAGCGCAGCGGACTTGGAGGGGGACAACGGCAACAGCAGCGGAGCCGGGCCCGGCTCGGACGTGTGCCTGCTCTGGAGAGCAGGTAACGCAGCTCCTCCGCGGCGCAGGCAGGAGACTGAGCAGCCCGTTTTGCCTCCGCAAACGGGGCCACGTTAAACACACGGCACGAGGCTGCGCCAGCTGTTCCGGAGGCCAGTTTGCCGTCACATTAAACTGGGCTCGTAACACGAGTCCCAGGAGTTTGCACAGGTTCAATTTGCCCTACGGGGTTGATTTAAGTTCTTCGCTGAAGTTCAAACGCTGACCAGAAAACCCAGGCACGCGTCCCAGGTTGTGTTAATCGCCGAGACGAGAAGCAGACGTCCCTCATGCTGATGAGCAGCTGCAGCTCATACGGCATTGCCACCGCACGGGTTTTGTAGACAGAGCGTTCAAGCAACCTGGCATTAGCCTGCCATTTTAGCAGCTGATTGCTGCAAAGCGTTTTAGATCACTTCTGTAGTTATGACTGATTTATTCGTTTAGGGGAGGTGCCATACCCAGAGAGAGCAGAGAGAAGACAGGCATTGACTAGTTATATCTAATTGACCACTCATAACTAATTCAATGCTTTTCCAGCTGTAACAGCGTCTCCAAATTATGGCCTGGTTACACTACGATTTCCAAAGCTTTAACCTCCCACGCAGGTTCCAGCACTGCCAGAGGGAGATTTTGCAGAACTTTGGTTCTTGCAGGCAGAATTCAACCCATGATAAGCATTAAATAAAGGAAACCAACAGCAAACCTACTACTGCCCGCTGCCAGCATCTCTTCCCAAATACACGTTTCCTACATGAGTGACCAATACATATTAGCAAGAGCCACTAATTACAAGAAATAATATTTTAATTTCAACCTTGTGCTACAGCAGGGGATTGCCCTCTTTTCCCCCGTACAAAATTGCTCAGGTTCTTGCCTGGTGTAATTCAGCATCATTCCACTGCTATTTTTAGTAGCTCCATTTCCAGGGAGGATCTAGCCCCATTTTCTTTATTTAAGATTCTTGCTCTCACCCACTGCCCTCTACAAGCAGGAAAACAGCACCATAAAGAGGAAGTACTTCACTCCCGCAGCCGTTAAGAAATGTGAGTCATTTGTCATTGACGTGTCCGGTTGTAGCAATCTGGGCACCTTGGGAGGAAAACTATTGTTTCTACTGTTAGACAATGCATATTCTCTTACCCTATTTGCCATGTTTTCATTGATAAAAGACTAAAGCGTACAAAATTCATAGCTCATGCATAATGCACAGAACAGTGATTAACTTTTCACTGTGATACCCTGCCTCCTACCGCGGGGATGCTGACTGATTACCAACGGACTGCTGTCTCTGTCTCCAGTGAGCTCTGCCAATTGTAATTATTGATCATACATCTTGCACCAGTTTAGCTTTCAAAGCTGCTCAAAGTGTCTCTTTTTGTTTTCCCCTTCACTTGGCTGGCAGACACACATGGAAGTAACTATGTGTCTGATTGCATTACGATCTAAAACTGCAACACTTATTGTGGGCGCTGTTTGCAAATCTTACCACTGATGCACAGGCCTGGAAGCTGAATCTTGCGAGATCTAATTTTACAAGCCCAGGCCTCATCTCAGTTTCTTCCCCCTTCATTTCCAAACGCTGCTTCAGCAGTTAGATCCTTTGTTAAGGGTTGCCAAACTCTACAAACGTCTCCAGAGCATCCTGGTTGTGGACATCATCCCCTCTCAACCTCCCACTGACAATCTGCCGGGAGCAAGGGCTGCACCGGAGCCAGACCCTGCTGCGCCAGCTCGTCACTCCCTGCGGCCCGAAGAGAGACGCTTCAGCACAAACCAAGTATGCTCAGTGCAAACTCCGGTTTTTGGGACTCCAAGGCAAAATGAAATTATCCCTGTTTAACACCTTGCTGCATGCATTGACCAGCGGGAACTGATTCTTCCCAGGCAACACTTATGAGCTCAGTGATGTTAGCAGAGCTCTCTTATTTATCCACATATTGGCCTATCAAGTAGCAATAAAAGAGACTACCTCTGTGCATAAAGTCTATCTTTTACCATTCACTAGACATAACAAGAAGTGGCTGTTTAGATGTTGTGATTGTACTGCCAATGGTTAAGTGAAATCAATGAAATAAAACATTAATAATAATAACAGTAGTAACAGCAATAAGCTGTAGCAGTATCAGTATTCCTGCAATGTGAGAGCCCTCGGAGCCGGGCAAACCCTTCAGCAGCCTGAACCGAAGGGGTTCCCGCAGGTGGGGTTCACAGCGGTGGGACAGGGAGTCACTCAGCCAAGAAATGGAGATGGGACCCAAATCCCCAGGTCTGATGCCTTGTGGCATTTCAGATTTATTGAGCCTTTTCCCAGTATTTTCTTTTCAGTTGCTGATTTGAGCCCTCCCAGACAAACAAGTATTGAAAAAATAAGAGGTCCTTTCCTCAAAGCTTGGTAGCTAATGATCAAGCTACTTTTGATGTGGTGGTGGAAGTACCGCATGCGAGTACTGCCCTTGTAGGCTGAACATTTTATGGTTATAAAATGGACTTGTCCAATATACACGGACTTGTCCCATTACAGCTATTTCACAGGTTGGCAAAAATTTGATCTTCACTAGACATCAGAGGAAAAATTCAGAATTTTGAGAATCCTGGTCCAGCTCCCCTGTGACATCAAAAAACCACACTCCAGTTTGTTTTGTGAAAGGCTGCAATAATTGTAAATGGGAAGGTGATGAGGCCCCTTTCACTAGATTAGACCCAGATGGCCTGCACAGATCTGGAAATAGCCTTTGCGTTCTTTATGACGAATGCACAAATCCATTTTGCAGCTATCTGAACCGTCATGTTGTGAAATGTATGGTGATTGATTAAGAGAGTATTAACCTTGTCATTTGTAATAGGCTATCTGGTGATTTTATCACATTTTAATCCATATTTTAATCCATATTTTTTCATACCAAGCTCCTTCCTATGGAAAACATATACATGGAAGAGCAGTGGAGAGAAGGTGACAGACAGGGTCAGTGTTTAGAGACTTTGACAATAATTTTTTAATGCTTGCCTTTTCTAAGTCAATTTTTGGTAGCTCTTACGGTGGGGTAAGATGACCATTTTCCAAGATTTATGTGATCAAATTAGTGAGGTATATTTACTGATGACCGTGTATTCCCTATGTCCTTGAGGTGCTGTTTAGACTGACTGGACAGGTTTAAAAGAGCAGACTATAGGCAGTTAAGTTTTTAGGATCTATGTTCTACCTGAAGTTGTGTGTGTCCCCTTGAAGTCATGTGATTACTATGTCTATCTGAGGGTAAAATCTGACACAGATTTATTTTGTGTTTTGTGAGGACGGTTATCATGTCTGGTTTACTCACTGTCTTATTTTAAGTGCGTGACGATCTGTAAATACCTAAGATAGACATTTAACTAACGAAAAAACAATTTTTCTTCAGAATAGTTTTATAAGCCGGCACCTAGTGAGGCTTTTGAAAGCGCTGAATACCAAATTTCCCAATCAATACTCCTTCAAGAATACTTAAAATCTGCCCTTCTTTGCTATCTTCTAATCTGAGACAGTTCAGGTCCCCTTTGTTTCCTGCTGCAGGTGCTGGGTTTTGGTTGTTTGACCAGACATGAGACTGAGCAGTTTCCGTGTATTAGGTTTTCCTAGTCATGGCTATACGTCCCGACGTGGTGCTCAGCTGGAGGGAAGGATGTTACCTCAGTTACCTTTACATGTACTTTTCTGGGTTGCATTGTCTGAAAAGGATGAGTATGGGTCTCAGATGCAGTTTTGGTACAAGAAGCAATGGCTCAGCTGGAACACAACATAAAATATATTCTTCTGGCTGGTGGGGATAACTGAATTTATTTCTCCAGATTCAGACCTAGGTTGAAGATGGTGTTTGTTCTGCCTAGTTGGAATGATTTAGGTTTGTAGCAAAAAGAGAGTGAACTGGGACAACCATCAAGTTTAAATTGCTGTGTCACTTCATGATGAAATTAAATTCAGATTGGATGGCTTATTAGCTGGAATTGTAGCCTTATAAAGTGTTTAGAAAGGGGTCAAGCATGATGATTGGGATTTGATGAAAGAAATAATTTAAAAACATGAAGAAGTACATTTTAAAGACAGAACACTGAAAAAGAGGATGTGAACGATTTAAAACATCACTCTCCTCCCTTCCCTTTCTTCGTCCCACCTCCAACCTGAAAACACGTGCACCGAAATACTGTAAGGTGTTAGCTCCAGGTGGACCATGTACAGCAATGCTGAGCGAGGACAGCGCAGCGAGCGCCCACCACCACTCTGGCCCCAGCCTCTCTGCTAGAGCCCACCAGTGAAGGTGCTAATTACTGCCATGAAATAACCAGCAGAGGGAAACTCACTGCCCTGAGCTGGAGAGAAGATTGTCACAGGAAGGCAGACAGTTCCCCAACCTGTTATTAATTCGCTGAGCTATGGAAGAGGTTTTTAATGCCTGCCCACAGCTCATAACAGAGAGGAGACGCATCATGCAATTTGAGGCTCTGTCTCGTGGTCGCCTGGTTATTACTATTATTTGCTGCTTGCTTGGCATCTACTTTAGAAAGTGAAATGTGCTGAAATATCCCCAGAAGGTTACATTTGTAATTACTGATATCTGTATTCCTGTGTTGATGGGGACGTTTCCATCATATTATATCATACTGTGCGTGAAAAGCACCATCACGTAAACATGACAGTATTGTTTCTACAGTGCTTTCCAGGCATGGATCTCAAATTGTCTTTATGCCTTAGGTGCCAGGCCGAGAAGCAGTGTATACTGCCTCATTTTTACAGGTTAGAAAGTTGAGACATTCTGAGATTAGTGGATTTCCTCGAGCCCAGGGAGGAAGTTTGTGTTGATACGATAACACACTTCATCCGTTAATGTGCTGCAAAGTCTTCCTATGACTTAGATTACTCCCTCCTTGGAGCAGAGCTTAAGGGATTATGTTTCTCCTACAGTGAATTGTACCCTGCACAGCGAACCCGCAAAATCAGGGTAGAGCAGACCAGCCAGGATGGCCATCACATCACCCTGGTTCCTCCCTCCCTCCTATTTCCCTACCATAAAATCTCCCGGAGCCGGAGACAGCCTCCAGCTGGTCCTGCAGCGGCGAGGACACGTGCTGAGGCAGAGATATCAACCCCGCAATCATCCCACGCGCAGCCTCTCCTCTGCCAGCACTACGCGGGCAAGCAGCAACTCCAGCCCTGAGGAGCTGCACTAACCACTCAGTGCACATCTGACGTTCAAGAAATACCTTTTTGTGGTGCTCATACGCTATCAAAATGATTTCAGCTACTTTCCGTTCTGTGGAGAAGAGAGGCTCGCACCCTCACAGCAGTTAGATGAGGAGCTAAATTTACCTTCGGGGGAAAAGAAAATACCAGCTTCTTTTCACAGATGGAGTTATCTTGGGTAACCACATTTAACCCAGGCTTTCACTTTGATTCAGTTCAAACAACACTGAAAAAAATGGCAGGTATTTACATATTGTTTATTTTTAGGTTTAAGCTTAATAGAGAAACAGGAACACAAACAAAAAATGAGGGGAAGTGTGCAAACACGTATCTGAGACATGCCTGAACCTGCTGCCCCTCTTAATAAGATTTAGACAGATCAATATGTTGATAGAAAATTCTCTGGCCTTGACTGGAACAAATATTCAGAGGGGAAACTGGGCCAAGGACAGCTGCAGGCTGTTCTTGCCTGGAGATTACCGCTGTAGCATTAGAAGACATTTACATTCCAAAAAAAAGGACTGAAAGCTTATGCTTACGATGAAAATTGGGCACACTTCAGGAATTTCAAATCCTTGATGGGATAATAAACTTGTGATGCTCTCTCTCTGATACAGCATTTGCTCTTCCTAAAGGCAGTTTTCTCATTTTTGTGGGTTTTATGCACAAAACTGGGGCAAGGCAGGCTGTCAGTGTCCTTCTGCAGGCCAGCATGCTGCTGCATGTGGGGGCTTCATTTTGCTGCTTTGTAGCAGCTGGTAGGTTTAAATGGATTTTTTAGTAGATACCACAGTGAATGCCAAAGGTTTAACACTTCTTTGGAATAATGCGTTATATTAAATATACATGTACATGTATAAATGTACCTAATATACAAAAGATAAAAGGCCTCCTGATGGTTGCTTACTTATTCTAGGAAGATCTGTAGTAACCCTGACAAAATAAACGAGTAGGTGTGAGCAAGATCAGGATTAGGCACCTTCAGTTTGAATCATCACTACATCCTCAGTGGATCAATAGCCAGTGTACATTAGAAAGCTTAAACACAAGAAATGCTGTTCTCCCGAAATGGCTAGGAGAAATTTTAGCACTAAAGCTACTCTGCCACTATCACAACAATTGAAAGATGAATTCAACTCAAATGAGCGACATTATTTTTGGGTTATTAGCAATGCACTTTGTTGAACACATATATTTAGAAAATACTTTCCAAAATATTTACTTCTAAATATTTTTCAACAATTCTATACTATTTCACAAAAGGGTGAATTTATCCTTTTATTATTGTTTTCCAGTATAGACTGACTCAGACTTTGCTAGTGCTAAGTCTAAATTGCTGTTGGGTTGTGTTTTAAGGTGACTGTGCTCATCTGATTCACACGTTCATAGTGAAGATGGAGATGTTATTAGCTATTCCTGGAAATGTTTTTTTTTCAAATGCATTTCATTCAAATAATTTTTGATATAATACAGAAGGTAATTTGCCTGAAATTGAACTAAGAAACCACCACCTTTAGAGTCCAGTAGAAGATAGGACTGAAGGAAGCCATTTCTGGTGTTGTATCCTCATTATTATTTTTGGTACTTTTGGGATGGATTGTGAAAAAGAGATTTTTAACCTGGCAAATAGAGGTCAGCCAGCTCAGCAGAGCTCCCCCAGCACCCCAGCCATAACAATGCTTCTGCCTTTTCCATAAGCCCTTTGCCTGCATTGCCTCCTGAGCCTTTCTCAGCACTTTTGACCTAATAGAAATAATTGCCCTCATATGAGAATACTACAACTTATAAGGCACATTAGAAAGTCTAGAACTGGAAATCCTGGGGAAAAAAATATAATTTACTCTAATAATAGTAGCTTTAATGTTGAGATATGATAATTTGACCAATTGCACTTATTTTGGCAACGAATACATTTTGTCAAGCTAAAAGTAGTAGTCATAAAAATATACTTGTCATTTCATTGTCAACCAAATATAGCCTGAACAGTAAAGGAGATTAAAAAATAGTATGTTAACTGCTAGGTCCAATGAGCATGAATTCTCTGCTAATAATACAAGTGATACACCATGTGACTGCAGATGTCTCATGCTTTGAAACCATTTTGAATTAGGCTGAAAAGAGCTTATGATAGGAAATTACCCAGCACTGCTGCGCGGGAGCACTGCCCTAGTGGACCAAAGGGTCATCTTAATGAAGATCTCACATTCTACCAAAATGTTCATGCAGGCCTGGACAGCAGGATTTTCTAGATCTCAAAACTTGGGAAAAAATAATGAAGAGCCACTCATCTGTTAACATCATGAATTATTTAAATGTAGTTTTAGCTATTGTATTACTGCACTGTTTGGAACGCTGTCTGTTTGTGGATTAGTGGTAAAAACGGCTCATTTATCATAAAAAACTCTCTTCTTACGATATAGTCCTGCTTAGTGCTTCACATCTTTTTCTTTCCTGAGGATCCTATCCTACCTATTGGCTGTGCTACTGCATGTCCAGCCTCTAATGAACACCTGCTGGACTGTCCTCTCCGCAACTCCGTTCTAGCAAGAGATGTTGAGTTTTAGAGATCGGCTAAGAAAAGATGTGTCAGAAACAACTTGGGCATTGCCAATTTTCCTTTATGGCAAAGAATGGACTAGGTGACCTCTCAAAGTCCTTTGCCTTATGTTTCTGGTTTGCTGCAAAATGGATGAAATGGAGTTCATCTGAACATACAGTGCCTGTGCACTTATTATAACACTGTTATTTGTGCCTATCTGGTGATATGGTCACACTGCAGAAGGCCAGGCGCCGCATGGATTCAGCCTCCATGTAGGAAGTTAGCAAAATTGAAGGCTTTTGAAATTGGACCCCACACCTGCAAGTGATCAAGACAGGAAACCCAATCCAGGCATTTCTGACCTGCCCAAAACTAAGATCTGAATCTTAACCCAGGTTTGAAATCTGTGGCTTCAGTCCTTTCATGTTTGCTATAACAAAAATTGTTTGAAAAAAAGAACAAATAAACTTGTTAAGAGAGATGTTTAGGGTCACTGCACAAGGCTGTCACACTCAGTGAGCTCAGACATGTTATAAGGCATATTTGTAGTCTAGCATGAATCTAGAGGTTAGGACAAGGTACTTTGCAAGGAGTGATGGATGCTTAAATTTTTTCTTGAACCTAAATACAAACTAAGTTCATTAGAACTTAAAAATAACACAGCTAACAAAGGAAGAAATTGATACAGGAAACAGCTGAAATTTAGCTTTTAAAGAGTATATATTGGAGAGAAATAGATATATTGCCCAGCACTGTTACAGACAGTAACATTACAACAGTAACATTATGGCACTGATTGCTCCAGCCATTTTTCACTTCAGCCTTTCTCATCTGGAGCTGGCCTTTGTCAGGAGCTCAGAGCAGGGCTCGCACAGATGATCAGGCTCCCCTGGCATTGTACCCCATACCACCCGCCTACCCGGTAGCCCTGTCTCAGGTACGGCAGAGCACAGAGTATCCTCATAACACGCATCGACAGCAATCTCCGCACAGGAGATCTCAAGACCTAGGCTTACTCTCACTTAACACTCACACAAGTCAGGATCGAACTCCATAGAGTTAGCGGTGGAAAGGAGAGCAGAGACACATCTCGTTTTTCCAGTGCTCACTTCAATTCCCTTTTATTCAGCTTTTTGAAACTACTGCTTTTTTTCCCATTATTTTCTCATCTTGATGAGTCCACGTCCCATTACTGTTCCTGTCTCCAGTTACCATTTGTGAGCAATCTATATTCTTAACCTCATCATTAATTTGTGTCATTTCTTGAAAACTGCACAATCTTTTTCTAGCAACAGATGCTTCACTCTGATTCAGGAGTGCTTGAAATGCCTCCACGTGTGTGCACCAGCATTGGTGTGCACACACACCTGAGTGTCACCAGAGTGCCTGTCCCTTTCTTCTTTAGACAAACTTTTATGAAAAAGAGCCAGAAAACAGATCAGGGAGGCAGGACATTGGTGATGTGTTGGGTTAGATATGGTTGCTCCTCCCGCTTCAAGGTTTGCTCTTAGGCACATAGTGCAAAATTAGTAACCGACATAAACCTACAGACCCAACCACAACATATCCTTCCCTCCTTTACATCCCATAGCACTACACAAGCTGATTTGGCAATTTTCATCTAAACAAATTGTCAGTGGACTTTTGTTGCCCATAACGGTAACTATTTTTCATGAAATAAAATGTACAGTGTTTAATGGCATAGAAAAAAATTGAAATAATTTTCTTTTGGAAATTTTCCTTTTGGAAAAAAGTAATGCTTTCAAAATTTTTCTTTTTTGCCTTTCATGTGGAAGTTTGAAAATAACTGGTTTTATTTCAAATGGAATTGAAACAATTTTTGAAACATCAAAATTACCAGTAAAATAGACGTTGCAGACTTCATACAGCTCTGGATCCAGAAGGTCCTTAGAACAGTTAGGGGAATCCACTTTAGCGGCATTAAGCCAAGCGGACTACACTACTGCAAGTGGCAAAACAGGGACTTTCCTTGGGCATCTTTTTGCCTCCAAAGCCACAGTGTTTGCTAGGACACAGCAAACAATGGATCCATCAAATACAGAGCCCACTCTATACCTCTTTCGGTATTTCTCTTTCTAGAGCCTTCTCTATATCTCTTGGAGAAAGATGAAGGCAACCCTAATGGGCCTATGCCACCAGCAAATACAGTAAAGGAAGGGGAAAGTCTGTGCTGAGCTAAGCAAAATGAGCATATAAGTTGGAGAATCCGATTTTAGGTAAGTTTTACTGAAGAGCCGTTTCTGCAGAAAAACTTCAGTCTCCATTTGTACAATGGGGCACAGAACAATTTCTAAGGAAAAAGACCTCACTAGAAAGTACACAAGTTATTCATCTAGCTAAAAGAAGTACTAAAGGCTTCTGTCCCTCCTCTTCAAGAAATTCATATAAAATAGAAACAGAGGGGTGTGCTGCTGTCTTTGACACACATCCGTATGTGCCACATGCCTCTCACATTAGCATAATTAACTTAATTTGACTAACTGCATCAAGCAACAGGCACAGTTGTCTCAGAGCCTAGTCACTCTGTACGGTGAATACTCCTAAAACCATCAAACATGACAGAAGAACTGTGTCTAATTAACACTTCCTTAATACCTCAACAAATAACAAACCTGCTGTTGGGAAAAATAGTTTCACACTTCCTTATCAAATTAGGGCAAAATCACTCCTAATGAGCTAAAATCAATTAGTGCAACACTAAAATGAATGTATTTATGCTGTCAGCAAAACATATTTGCATAACAGTTTGCAAGGGCAAAGAAGATGCTATAGCTTTTTAGTGTTGCTAATGAGGAGCTGCTGCTGGAAGGTGTTACCAGAGAGAAAACTGGGTGTGGCAGAGATTTATGCTGGTGGCCACCTCAGGATAGCACCAGCTCGCACTCAGGGCCAGAAACATCAAAGGGGATTCTTTAGGATTTTATATTAAATAAAAAAACAGGTAAATAGGAGAAGCCCATATGCTCCCTTCCTACACAAATGAATGTGGAAGAAAACCAGCCTGTAGCCCCAAGAGAAAAAGGGACGCCAGGACCTCCTGCCACGCAGCAGGAGCCCAAGGGGATGATGGCCTGGAGCAGGGTGGCCGCTCTGGTCTGGAGGCTCCAAGCACAGAGGGGTTGGTTGCTGCATCCCCCCAAGGCTTGCTCACTCCTAACACGAAAGCCGTAGAGCCCACCTCTTGACTTGCTTGCATTTTCCCAGCCATATGTGATGAAGCATCCATTAAGTTCAGCCAACAGAGCTCAGAACTTTAAAAATACAAATATTCATTCTGAGGCATTTTTACTGCTTTAATTGAACCCATAAAGGCAAAAATAAACAGATGCAAGCGATACTCAACAAGACAAAAAACCTTAATGAAAATCAATCTTACTTTTTTGTTATTGTTGTTAAAACCTTTAATCAAACTAGAGGACTAGTTCACTAGCAAACAGAACAGAGATCGACGGCAATAGATTTTAATTGTATTTATATTTTAGAGCTACTTTGAACATTTTATTGCAATTCCAGCATACACAAATGTATTCTTGACCTTGGAATGAATCGCTTAAAAGCTTTACTTGATTACTATAACAATGTATATGTGTACATGTGTCTGTGCTCCTCTCTCTGTATCTCAATATCGGCATATTCATAAAAGTATAAATAAATGTATCAGACGGAGAATGACATAACATAGGTTGAAATAACTACATGTAAGCTCATGCAGCTGAAATCTTTACTGATAATGGAAGGACGGCAAAGAAACTTGTAGCTAATTAAATCATTTTAATTCTGAAATTGGAATATCAGGAAGACAATAGCTGGATGGAAGAATAACTTAGAGATTTTTTTCCTCAAACAAGGTCAAAAAAGTTGTAGGAAAAGACACAAGCTTTAGCTAACTGGATTTACCATTTCAAGTAAGATATTAGCAGCAGGCAGATAATTAACAGGGAAAGAAGATTTGCAAATAAGACTTGCAGTTAGAAAGTGTTGGGATAAGCACAGAATTAACTAAAGTCAAACTCACTTAGACTTTGCACTGAACAGTAAAACAAATAGCAAAAGCTGGTTTAGTCACACAGACGAGGAAATAAAAAATAAATAAAAGAAGAGTTTCATTGTGAAGTGAAATTGGACAGAAACTAAGAAGAATTCAGAAGTAGTCCCAAAACAGAACAAGTATTTTTGTTTCATGAAGGTTTTCATGAAGGCAGCACTGATGTGACACTAAAGGTGGGATAATGGATGGAAATAAACATAGGGAAAGAAAAATTCACATATCTGAAACAGAGACGAGTGTCAAGGACGTTAACACACTAGAAGTGGTGAGGGAGAAAAGGAATGAGCACAGACGTCCTGCATCTTTCTCTGTCAGGAAAAATGACGCATGAATCTGCCTGCAGAAAAAGAATACAAAGAGAGACAAATGCAGAAAGGTGCTAGTAGGCTATCGCAATATTAGGAGGCGAGCATATTTTATGAGACAAACCTAAAACACCGTAGCCTGCCTGCCCAAGCAGAGCAAGGACTTAGATTATTCTCAGTAACTACATCAGCAGCATAAACACCAGGGAATCGTGCTGCTTAGCAAAAGGGCAATGCTGGCACTGTAACAAATAGGCATAAACGCGCCAGGCACACAATGCAGCTGGAAACTACAACAGGCTCAACAACAGAATAGAGCTCCAAAATAAACACTTGGGAGTACACAAAGTGGAGGGGGGCACAGAAGAGGGGGACACAAAATGGCCCGCTAATTCCAACGAAGAGCTTGCAGAGCTGATGAACGGGGTTTTACAGCACGGGAGCGTGCAGCAGAAAGGGGCTGTAGTCCACTCGCGATCCAGACAGTGAAACCTACTCACTTTCACTGCCAGGAGGTTCTTCATGCGTGGAGGAGTCAGGCAGCAATTAATGGCCATAATATGCATTATATAGTATAATATAATGCCTATACTGCTCTTGTGTTAGCCATGGTTGCTACCATGCAGAAAAAAGGTCTAGTGTGTCTTCACAGCAACCTGCAGTATAACTTCTGAATGACTTCAGCATCTAACCAGTCCAATGTAGACAATATTAAGCAAGGAAAGCTAATCCCAAGAAACACTCCACATTTGGTACTTTCTGGAACCTCAGTGATTCTCCAAAAAGCATAAATTTCAGACAGCTACACTTTGAAGAAGCTAATCCACAAAAAAAAAAAAAAAACCAGAGTCAAGATGTATTTGTTTCTAAAATAGACTTTCATGGGGTTCCTGAATGGAAAAAAAGTCTAAAAGTGGCAGTCTGAAAGTGGTAAATCTACAACTCCAATGTACTTCAGTTTCCCCTGGCTGTAAAACGAGAGTTACAAAGACCTTACAAGGACTAACTTGTTGTAAGCCATCCTCATCCTTTGTTGAAAGACTTAATAGGATGCAATACCACTTAGACCAGGGACTGCAGTGATCAGGTGTCTGCACGAGCGGACGCTGACAAGGTCTAATATAAAATGCCATGTCACCTTTAAAAAGAAGAATCAAGTTCATCTCAGCTGAATCAAGCTGTTTTCAGCTGTAAGATCTATTTACTTTTTAATATGTTTTCTTCTTTAAAATACAAACGGCTGAGTCTACAACTTGGGAGAAACTAGTCAGTAAAGGAGAGGACTTTCTCCCTGTAAAATAAAAACAAGTTTTAAAATACTTGGGGGCAGTGTGATGCTCCGTGATGATCCTGAGCTTTTCAGATTTCCAAATACATTTTCCTAGGACATAAATATTTGTATTTACAGACAACCCACCAGGCACTCACTTTTTCGGATTCTCTTTTAGTATTCAGGCATTCACTGCTGGTTTCCTCAGAGTTCATTTTACTTAGTCTATTAAAAAAAGGTGTGGGGGGAGACCTTTTAATCTTGACGAACTGAAGGGAACAGTCCCCACTTATTTAATATCCTCAAAAAACAATAGGAAAGGTTAGTCAGGCTCTACAGCAGAAGACACACCCACATGGCCAGCTTTGTAAAAGCAACGGGATTCAGCACATTGGGCTGAAAATATACCTAAGCAAGAAACATTGCCTGGGTTGTGGGTACACTGCTTCAGTGCCGCTGGGCATTCATGAGCCCTGAACATCGACATACACTTCCCCCCGGCTCGGGGAGCAGTTTATTACAAAGCAGTATCGCACCCCTCCCTGTTTGGATTTGGCCAAAGTCCACCACAATCCACTGGAAACTGCAACCAACGGCCAGGGACCTCACAGTGGCCTTAAATCTCACCTCCTTTTTTACTCTATTTTCTGTAGTTTTCTCAACAAACAAAGGAAACATTTTATTGTACCAGCTGTACAGTTTCCAGGAGTGTTTCACATGCCTGCTCTTGCAAGGGTCTGCACATGGATCACTTAAGCACCAAACATTCATAGTGTGCTTGGACTGCAGACCATCCACTTAAAATATCTTCATGCATTCCCCATGTATCATACATCACTGCTCACTGCATTACCAACAATTTAAATGGCCTTACGGGAGTTACGCTGCTGAAAATGGCAAATCCTTTCTGCATCCAGGAAACACATTAATCACGCAGGAAGCACACAGATAATGGGCAGCAGATCAGAAAGCAGCAAGGGATGGTTCTGTGGCGTTCAAACAGCAAATGGCAAAACAAAAGCCTCAATATTTTAACTCCACTGGTTTCCAAGGTGCTAAGCACCGAATCTGTTTCTTATCTTTGCTTTTTATCTGGAGGTTGTGGTGAAAGCATTTACTAACACAATCAATGCACTCAGAAAATTTTTCAACAGACGTTCTGGCTTTCTGAAGAAAACATAAAGATTTTGTCACGTTTCATCAGAATCTGCAACTATGCACAGCATTGCGCACAAGTGCATTTGGGGAAATCATGAAATTATGGATTCTCATAAAAATGGCTAAAAAACTGACTGGCAGTTGCAGCTCTCATTAAAGATTTTTGGGCAAGAAGATGATGTCTGTGTCTGGGATATGTTGGCCAGGACCCCAGAAAGCACACACGCGGTAAAGCGGACACCACCGCACCGCACGGCTAGTCTGCATCTGAGCACTGAATACCAGTGATCAAACCTCACCGCACTTCCAGCACTCGAGTTTTGAAATGGATCTGTGTAAAGGCTGTGGATGTGTCCAAGACATCTAGCTCCATCTGGGCTATCATACAACTGGAGGATTTCGGAAAAAATGTGGAAAATCCTCAAACTCTTCATAAACAAAATTTTGAAATGGAAAAGGAGAAAGAAAGCCGAGTCCAAGAAAGCAAAAGCCTACGGTAGTTTATTTTAGGACTTTATGTAAAATAAAGAAAATTTGATGAAAACTGCTCTTCTCTCTCACATAACTTCCCAGTTTGTTGAAAGCTATTTTCCCCTGGAAAAAAAAAATGTTCTCATTATCATAGCTGAGTCTAGTGTATAATTTTTACATTACGACTGGGATCTTCAAAAGATCATCTGAAATAAGGTTACAATGTAATCTTCTGGAAATCGTGGGAGTCTGGAAGGACAGTGAGTAAATGAGGTGAGAGCATATAAGCAACTAATGAAGCAATCAAATATGAGCAAGAAGTGGAAGAAAATGAATGGGAAAATACCCAAATAAATCAAAGCAGAGAGTTAGGCAGCTCCGGTCGCCTGGGGCTCTGCTGTGGAGCAAAGCTCCCTGAAGCTATGGCTGGCACCATGCACTCTTGGGACATGCCTGTCTTTTGGGGGATCCTAGAAAATTTCCATTAGATGCTTCCCAGTGTTGCCCACACACCTTCAGAGTAATTTCGCTTTATATGCTGAAAAATTGGCAGAAGGCAGCTCCTTGGCTTGTGCAAATTAGTGTGGCTCCTGTGGATTTACCCAGGGCAGGACCTGATCACAGAATAAATAGCTGGAGAAATCACCGTGTTGTCTGAGACAATGTGATATTAATGGAAGTGAGCAGCTCGTGTTATAGAGGCATTACTTTCCACAGTAATTAATGCAGGGCAAGGATGTTGTGCTCTTGTAGGCGCAGTCATTCTTCAAATGAGTGGTTTATATGGGTAGGTTGAAGTATATTGCTTGTAATTTCTCACCTATTACCATCTGAAGAGAGCGCATTAACCTAGTTTACAAGGAAGTGCTAGATACCCCCTTATTAATAGTAGAATTTTTAGATTTTCAGTTGTTAAATAATTCTACAGAATTATTCTATAGAAATAGTCTATAAGTAAAAACAAGAGAAAACACTGTTGTCTTGTTTTCCAGTGACAGTGCTTTGAGATGGTGAGCATGTGCAATTTTTAATGATTTTATAATGCACATACCCATTTTTACAGAAAACTGCAAATATCTTCTCAAAACTCACAGCACTTTGAACATACTTTCAGTAAATACAGCTTTATTGTTAAAGATTAGGAATTTCTATAAAAGTTAATATCCACAGAAATGTAATCACAATAGGCTGGAAGCTGGATTGTTCCTCTGGTAGCTTAATGCTTTTTTCATTAATTTAATTTCTGTACATAGTTCTGAAGATGTTTGCATAAATGTTATTAACTTTTTCTGACAAGTCTACAAGTTTTAAAGATACTGCTTGGACCCATATTCTATTTGGATAAGAAGTTGAGGGCTACTTTGCACGATCTCAGAAATCCCACAATTGCCTGTACTACTGCAGTAAGGAAAGTAAACCAAAGGAGAAGAAATAAAACCTTGGACAACTTAAATGTTGAAGGAAAAGCTCAGCCAATCCATCAGCAAAGGCCAGGCTGCAGGTGACAGCAGCCAGCTTTTCTGTAACTAGAGGGAACATAGAAATGAAGGATAAATCCTGCTAACCCTTACGTAAATGTTCCCATCACAGAGGCCTGGGCAAGTGTCACCATCTCCCTGTTTGCAACACCCACGCGCCACCCCTGGCAATCGGCATGCAGTCCTGCGGCATTTGTCACTCCGCGTGTGCGGATCAGGGCTTGTGCCCCATTAGAAAGGTACTAGGTTATTAGATCAGTTTGGGGATCTGTCTATAACCACAAGCCAACTTTTGGCCCCATTAAAGCTAAAACTCCCACCGACTTAAATCACCTGGTTCCTATTTAGGCAAAGAGCATATGGTTAAGTTTAAGCCATCAGACAAAATGGGCACAAGATATCTCCTAGGAATTATTATTTTTCTGAACAACAAACTCGCCAGCAGCTCCATGAGCCCAGGTATTCGGTGCTACATTTTCCTAAACTTCACCTTGTTGAAACGCAAAGCACTCTGCAAGCATCACCCAGGGACACAGCGAAGCACGCAGACAAAGGGCAGGAAATGGGCCATAATTTCCAGCTGACACCAGCTAAGATACATTCAGACAGCCTGGGGGAGGTCACAGCCTCATGGCTTTCGCTTTTCAGGGTGCCTGCAAATACCAATGTGCTTTTGTGGAAATGGAATCATTCTGGCACTTTTTGACAGAGGAAGTCACCTTGACACTCCCACGTGCACCCTTTCCTCTTGGAAAGCTCATCTGCACTTTGTTTATTCAGCTAAGAGTTAATTTAGTTTAATTTATCTTAGGACAGTACATCATGTCTGCCCATACCCAGATGTTCTCATATTCAGTCATGTCGCTTTATCTTTCCCTCCACTGTTCCTCTGGGTAAGGAGCTGGTGCCTATGGAAGGGTGTCCTGTCTTCTTTGGGTCTCCAGCTGCTGGAAAGAGGCTGTTTTCCTCTCCTTGGTGCAAGCTGGGGAGCAGGGGAGATCACTGGCAGCTTGGTGAGGGGCACCAATGACGGTGGTGGGGCAGGGAGCAGACAGAAGACGCTGAGCCGTCCTGCTGGCTGTACCCATGCGCCGGCAGGATCAGCAACGCTACTCCCGGGCAGGAGAGCCCTGAGTCGCTAGTGGGTCATTGTCACGGACGTACTTGGCCAGGGCTGCAAGGAAAACCAACTGCTCCTCCTCCACCGTCCCCTTCCTCTTTCCAAGCAGTGGAGACATGAAGATTCCCAGGAGAGGAGGAGAGGTGAAACTCTGCTGCAGGCTGGGAACGCTCCAGCAGAAGAAGTCACCAGTGACTCTGTAACACGGGGATATGTGACATAACAAAAAATCAAACTGCTCTGTTCTTGTCTCTTCTCTCCTTACATAGATTACTCAAAGGCTCATTATATAGGCACCACACTATTTTTCCCCACAACTTAGGCCCTTTTTCAATGAAAAGCATTAATCTGGAGTCCACTGTACATTTACCCAAGGTCCCTACCTGTTTTCCTTTGACTGTGTCAAGAGTGCTCCTGTACCTATTAATTCTGCACAGATAATTCTATAGTCTATTGTTTCAGCCTCCTGTCATTCCTATGGCTGTTCAAAAAAATCTGAATTTCTGACATACGGTGAAACAGAACATTCTATTTTGATCAGCCTTATGAGTCTGTGATGCGCAGCAGCAGTCATGGTTATGGTCAAAGGGGATCATGAACCCCTAAAGTGTCAAGAAACAAGTACAATGTGACTAAGTCTTAGCCCCAGAGGGAAGAAGGAAGAAGAAACGTAATTGCAGCTATACACCCCACGTTCAGTTTTGGGGAAAGGCTTTTTTTCTCACCAGCTCTAAAAGAGAACTGAGTCAGTACAAATGCTATGTCTACAAAACAGAAGGACACGGAGGACCCAAGTCAGAATCTGAGTCAGAGTAACTAGTAAATATATTTAATATTACTCATTAACATCTACTTGCCAACACTGCAGCCTCAGAGAGGTATCGCATTTGTTATATTGATGCACATTCAGAATGAGAACAACAGAACGAGGCAAAATGTTACTTTTGATGAGCTTTCTGCTTTTCTAAGCTCTTGGGAAATATAGCAGTGAAGCTCCTTTAAGAAGTTGCAATCTTACATCACATTGAAATGTCATGGACTACCACAGGACAAATATATCTTTTGTACAATTTAAATGGCAATCAGGGAGCTATTTTTTCTGATTAATATAGGGAAAGTTGGCGGTCACAGCAGGGGACTGATGAGGCTAATCCGTCAATGTCCTTGATAGTTGTACGCTTGATTGCTTCAAGTCAGTGGAAGTGCATAATCATGAGAAAACCCAGTGATCAGAAGGAGAACACACAAGCAATTGTTCTTAAGTCATTTGGATGTTTGTGCCTCATCCACCACTATGTGTGATATTTGGATGGCATCTCAAGAGGGCACTGCTAATGAAATTAGAAGCAGGAAAAGATCTACATTCATGGGAGATCAGATGCAGTTCAGAAACCTGAGAAACAAAATGTATGATACTTACATATCTTTAGTAACACCTCTCTGTATGACCCAGAGACGGACCTAAAGAACCTGAAAAGCCAAACAGCTCTCCAGATGAACTTGTCACTTTGCTACATTTGCGGCAGCTACCTGCCACAACCAAGTAATCAGAATTAACTCCATAAGCAACTGACCTCCTCCACTATTCTCTTATCAGAGAATCCAAACCTTCATTGAGAAGGAGGAGAGGGAGTTTTGAAATGTCACCACCTACTGCCTTCATGGGGCAGTACTACTAGTACTGCCTTCTTACGCTTCATGGGGGCTGGCGCTCATGGTCCAAAGCAGCGTTCGCCCGCTGCCAGGCCCGGAGCTGGCAGAGCGCGGCAGTACAGTGTGCCAGCGCACAGCAATAGCTGCTCACAGGAAGAGGCAAACCCTGTCTCAGGGCCTAACTTGTATTTTGTTCCCTTCATTTGAAGCTAGTCTCATTTCCTATACGGTCTTCCCCGTTCTTGTAAAGGTATCAACAGCGCATGCAAGATAGTTTTGCTCAGTTTTGGGAAGCAGGACACATACGTGCAGTCTCTGCACCATGACAGTGGTATGTAGACACTCACGGAGGCACCTCAACAAGAGAAAGCCCACTGGGAGATGTCCCCGCAGTACGTCATGCTGCAATTGCCCATCGCACTGGTACTGCGCAATGAGAAATTTCACGGCTTATTGAACACTGCAAATAGTCACAGCAGAGAAGACACAGCACAAAATATTCAATATATTTTTAATTGTTATGCATTGAGAAATTCAAATTGTTCAACAGTCTACAAACCCATACGTGTTTTGCTCTTCTAGGAAATACATCTGGCTCAGTGCTTCGTGTTGATTTTAAACAAACACCAAGGCTTCCCATGCCTACAAACCAGCACTGCAATACAGCTGACTCGGCCTGTAACTCCCGAAAGTTTCCTCACCTTAAATTTCAAAAGATATATACATATGTCCTATCATTTGTAGGTTTGCTTGCCTACTCTTTTTTTTTACCCCCTTTATAAAGGCAGGGATTCGGCCCACAGTTTCTTTAAGGTAGCACTTAATATTGCTGCATTAGTAGTATGTATGATGGATGTATCCATGTTACTTCCCAGAGGGTGGAGAGAAGGAATCGTAACTAAAAGAGGGCTACTGCTAATTTTTGCTCTTTATAACGTAAAACTTTTGTTCACAAATATTCTCACTTCTGCTTTACATTCTGACTGCCTAAGAGCAAGTCAGACACGTTCAGATTATGTTCTCTTTTTACGGACTGTATAAACAAGTGAGGAGCAGTCAACCTTGAACGAATCCTGATTTTGAGCTCACTAAGAGCTAGATAATAAATTCAAATGACTTCAGCTAACTTGTGTAAAATTTCTACTGTTTGAAATAATATGTAGCAAGTAATTACAGCAATGCAACAAATAGTAATGATGTGATTCAATCTCATTTTCTCTTTAGAAAATAGAATGTTTCAGGATTCAGACATCTGACCTGCTCTGGTGAGCACATGAGAGGGAGTGAAGGGAAAGCAACTGCCCTCAAGTGCATCCAGGCAGCCTGACAGACATTAAAGCAGCTTGGCTGCAATTTTAAACTAATTTTCCAGTGTTGCATTGAAATGATGCAATTCAATTCAATTTTTCAGCAACTAAGATTGCAAGATGATTATTGGGAAATCGGTCGTGACTAATGGCGTCGCCTCCCCTATCTCCACAGCATAGCACCACTGACTTTGTGTTGGACCTGGCTGCATAGCTTGCTATGAATGAACAGCAAGTGCATTTCCCCTAAGCGGCGGGGAGGCCGGGGAGGCCGTGCCAGCAGCCCCCGCACCCCACGCTTCCCACGTGCCCGCCTCCCCAGCCCTGCTTTTTGTGGCCTCTTGCTGCACCCGCAGGATGCCAGAAGGAGTCCACAGGATGCCAGAAGGAGTGAGCAACCAGTGGCATAGCCCTCCCAGGGCCTGCTGGAAAGGGTCTGGGGTGGCGGGGGGACACTCTGCTACTGAGTTACAACAGCACAACATCCCTCGAACTGCAGGGCAGGCAGGAACTCCCATCTGAATATGGCACATGCCAAAAGTTAGGCCTGCACGGCTGGGGTGTGAGGCACAGTCCAGTTATTTGCCAGCTCTGAATGATTCAAAGGGAGCCACAAATCTGTAATGACTTGAATATTTCAATACTAGCATATTTCTAACTGGTACAGGCCAATTTGCTTTCATTTTTCTTCTCTCTATGAGGCTCAGCCTTCTTTACAAGACAAATCATCGCTATGATTAAACACGCTTGGTCCCTTTGGATTGCACAAGAACCAACAGTAGGACTTGGGCTCCACCTGCCACCTTAAGATAGCTCCAGAAAGTTGCAGACTCACGCCAGCAAAGCCAGATCCCCGAAACCGCTCCGCATGCACTGCCGCTGCGCCTTCCCCCTGCCTGGCTGAGCCTCATTAAGATGTGCACCGCTGCACACCCATCAGCTGGTTTCTGCCTGCAAATTATAACAAGGAGCTTTCTACTGGCGGGGGGACCTCTTCCCCAGCACGCCCCAAGCAGGCACTCTTGGTGGAGCGCAGAGGAGCGGCGATAACCTGGCAGAGGGGAGGCAAACCACTGCCACCGCTCACTGCCGGCCAGCTTTGAGCGCACGGCATTTCCTTGCTGCCTCGTCACCCCAAATACACCCAGCCTTGTCTCAGCCCCCTGTGATTTCACATCTTTTAGATGGCAATTTTCCTCAAACACTATCATTTGCTCTGCGCGTTCCCAGTGCTGGGCAGAGCGGACTGACACCGGCGCGACCTTTCCTTCCTAACCAAGCATCAACGGTGAATAATGGCAAGTGGTGAATAATGCAGCCCAGGGGAGAGGAATACGGCAATATAGCTATATTAACTATTAAAAGCCAAATCCTCCCGTCCCTCCCCAGCCGTGGAAGAGGCTGGAGCGCAGGGAGGGGTACTTATTTCTGCAGCCGTGAGTCATTGTAAAATATGTGCGAGCAAGCTGAGAAGGTCACGCGTGACTCCTCACCCCGCTGCTCAATCAAGAAATAAAAAGTAGTTACCAAGTTACTGTATCATAGGAACTGTCAAACCACATGTATTTATGCCTCCTCAGAGATACCAACGCCTTCTCTGAGGTGGAGCACAGTATGGCATGCCAGCTGCAGCACTGCACAGTTAAAAAGGGGTTTTACAAGGAAAATGTACCGCTGTGTGCTGGCCCACCTCACCCGGGCGAGTGTTTTGTTTCCCCGCTTGGAGTTGGCCAGGACGTGGTGTGGGGCAGAGCCGCCGGGGTGTGCAGAGCCAGTGCGCGGCCGGGCGCTGCCGGGCCCTGCTGTGCCGTCAGAGCCCAGGCAGTCCCCAGGGCGGTTTGTGCCCGAATCCTGCCCTTCGCCCAGCTCCTCCTGTGCACACCACACAGACACCTTTTTTACTGCTTCTCTACAATTTTCCTACCTGCAGCTCTCCCATGAGCACAGACAGGGGACATGGCCACAGTGGGAGTGTTTCAGTATCCCACGGGCTCTCCATGGAGATGCTGGCATTTTATGGGGCATGGGCAAGACCTCCTTTAGTCACTGTATTCAAGAGCTGTGAATCTGCACTGATTTCATAGATGCCAACAGATATCCATCAAGGTACTAAAGAGTTGGCACAGGTCAACTAGATAAATAAAGCCTGAGAGAAGACAGAACCGGGGTGGAAGTTTATCAGGAGAAAGGAAAGAGCAAGAGAGTGGAAAAAGCTTTTATCGGGCGAGCAGTACAGCACAGAATAAACAGGAATACACTGGCCAGGGACACCCTGGCTGGCGGAGGAGGAGTTCTGGCGCGGCATCCCAACAGCAACAGCCCCACACAATGATCCTTGTCCTGTCGGTCCTGATCTTTAGCACTCGTTGCAGTAGGGCAGCCACTGCCCCATCAGTACATAACTACTGTTACCATTTTAAAAAGACAGGAAATTCGTATGCTTGTGGTACCTGTGGATTTGCCTTTTACTCATGGTGCTGTTATTGTCGATGTCCAGAAGCCCACCAAACTGTCTGTATCTGTATTTATTTCTTGAATTCTACCCCTCGGCTTCAAACTAGAGCCACGGTAAGGAAAGCCACCCCGTGCAGCGCCTCTGGCAGTTGGGGCAGGGCAGAGGTGACCACAGCATGTGTCACACCTGGACTGAGAAGAAATGAAGTTGCTGGTCCAGGCACTAATTCTCTGAGCCAGAGTCCTTTTCCTTCTGTGAGGGCACAGCTGAGCCAAATAGCAAGCAGGTGACAGATCATACAAAATCGAAAGACCACTAAGACTCTCAAGGTCATTGAGGTATTGTGCGCAGGTAAGTGCAGTGTCCTCAGACAGCCGCCGATCCTTCAAACAAAGCGCAGAGCTCCTGCAGCGTTCCCATTTAATGCAGCATGATAGGGCGCTGTGAGCTGTAATGGATCACAGCACAGGATGGGGCATCTGTGCTGCCGAGAGCCTTATATAGACTCCTAAATCATTGCAAAAGGCTAAAAACTTTAAATGATCTATTTCTTTCTACTTCTCTGCTCTTAGCAGAAGTCTGAATAAAGGATGTTGCACTAATCTGTTCAGTCGTATAGCCTGGACAGACATCAGGTCAGCAAGCAGTGCTAACACAACTTGCATGGTATTGCTAAATAAGCTCTTACTGAATTATTGCTGCCTTTAAGCTACAGTGGTTTAACAGGACCTTCACTTCTGAGCATTTTTCAAAGCTCCCTTTTTTCTCCTCTGTAGTTGTGCTCTGAAGGGCACGCAGCCACCTCCAGAAAGGCAGCCGCACCGTGGGAGCCCTGCTTTTCCGTGCACGACCTCCCCAGCCGCCAGCAGACTCGCCCACCGGGACTAGCAGAAGGAAATCTTTCCCGAGGAAAAACCCCGCTTGAGCGCCCCAGGCAGAGCCTGCAACGGCCTTAAAGGAAAATGGCTGCTAGTCTCTGCAGATGGCAGTGTCCTTAGAGTTTCAAGCTGTAATATAAGAAACAGTCGTAATCGCTCTGTAGACCATAAATATGAGCCTAAGGAGCCATAATTAAGCATATGACTGATCAGAAAATATTTAATGCTTGCAACAGGTTTTCCTTCTCAGCTCCATTAGATAAAGAGATACGGGTGGGAAAATTCAGGGAGGCTATTACTTGAGTTCAGCAAAAGGGCTAATGAGATGGCAAACAATGTTCCTTTTAGGCCTTGGGCTTCAGGAGTCCCAAATTCCCAACATTAGAGCTAACACATTTTAAATTACTTCCCAAGTCCCAGCACTGAAGTATGTTTACATTTTGGAGAGCAGCCAAGAGGTAGCTTAATGTTTGTAACAAATACATGCTGAAATACTATACCTTCCTCGCGGAGCTGCCCAGGGGGTTATACGCTGGTGCTCCAACCCATACGCGAGAGCTAGCAGGGCAATAAGCTCTGCCGCTCGAATACTCAAAACCGGCTGGCCGTTTCCCCTGCAGTGAATACCTGCCACGGATATCCAGGCAACCCATGCTCTTGACACCAGCACGCTCGTAAAACGGATGCAGGGCATAATAAAACAGCGCATCAAGTGCCTTAGGAGAGGCCACAGTCCTTCAAACAGAGACACGTAAGGAGGCAAACAAGGGCATACGGCAGGGGCTGCTGCTGAAAGATTGCTATGCTCCTCAGGAAGGTCCTGCCTATGCAGGTGAAAATTAAATACAAGTTTGGGGGTTGATCATTTTTTCCCTAGAGGAGTTTATGATCAGCAAATCTTTCCCTCACTGATGGTGGTGAAATCTGACTGCACTGAGAACTAAGTTAGGTCACCTTCACAATCACATCGTCTCGTCTAAGGAAGAGAATGAAGATGCTGGTAATACCTTCAGAAACAGAGCAAGAGAAAATCCAGTCAAAAAAGTGGGGAAAAAGCTCCACACACAAAATAATTCAAATTGATGGAGTTCCTTCCATTTTCCACATATTCCTGACATTTTAATCCCCTTTATGGATATTTTATCAGAATATGAATTTGGATCATTTTGAGTACTTACAGAAATGCTTTGTTTATTAAACCACATTTTTACTGGTGGCCAAGTAAATGATAACTAGAAACCTTGCTAAAATTGCAGGTGAGATATAGACAAAAATATGGCAGAAATTCTTGCAATTCACCAAACGTAAAGGTCATTTTTGTAGAAAAATGTCCAATGACTATTTAACAAAACCAAGATTGCATACAAAAAATTCAGCTCTGAACACTGTGGAAACCCTAAAAGCAAATGCGTTGGTGGAAGTTGTGCCTGCTGCTCTTTGGCTTCTCACATTGCATTTTTGCTTCCGACTGAATTCTGCAAGCCCGTAAGATGAGAGGCTCCAAGTGGAACCCTTAACAACAGTTGATGCATCCTGCCAATCACCTCCCCAACCACGCAGATCGGACTCCAGTTATAACTGGCACCATAATCCATACTGATGCAAAATTTACATAGGTTTCCACCATGGACCCCAGGTTGTCAGAACGGCACCCTGAAACGTAACAGCTTCAGAAAACAAAATTGTCAATGCGTTGCATAACGAAGGGAATTGATCAAACCGCTGTGAGGCTGGAAGCAGTATGTATTCCTTCAGGGCTGCAGGGTGACAAGGAGCAGGGAATGGCAGACCCTGCCATCTCGCTGAGGTCCTGGGGGAAATGGCGTGCCTTTGAAGCAATCTGCTAGTGCACCTACCCTCCGCCTCCATCGCACAGCTCAGAGTAGCTGCGTCAGCTCCCCTGCACCCCGGGGAGCACTGAAACCCCTGGTGCAGCAGCCCGCTGCAGGGTGCTGTTTAATATCACCACTCGTGCCAGGCGCAAGGCACGCGGGGCAAGCCGCCCGGACAGGATGCAGGGCAGGGCTGGCAGGTGGCCCCACTCCTGGCACTGTGGGTTGCATGCTCCATACAAAGCCGTGTTTCTGTCTTAGCACAGAGCCTCCCAGCTGACTGCCTTTTTGGAGGGATGAGCAAGGCAACAATTAACTTGTAGCATGCTAAGAAGAATTTGGCTGATTTTTTTTGCTCCTGTCTACCTTTGTGCCTTTGCTAATCCAGTTCTGAACAGCAGCAGGGGGCAAGGACTGAGCTCTCAAGGAACTCTGTTGTTTTACAGGTTTGTCACTGAACAACATAGGGTGACAAACTGGTCCTCACGTTGGTATGGATGACATGGAATAAGAGGAAGAGCTCACACACCTTTTTATATACATCCCCTGAAAGGGACTTGGTCAAATGTTTAGATCACATGGCAAAGCCGAATGCTTTTAGGGAATGCCATATTTCCAGACCAGATCATGTTGCTGCTGCTGCCAGTTTCAGCTGCTCTTCTGCAGCTCCACCAAAAGTTGTGCTGGCCATTTCAGAGAAAAGAAAAAATAAAATAAGTAATCCTTTAGCTACTACTGCAAAGCACATCCATGAGAAAATATCCATCAGGGGTCCTGACGAGTTATGAGCTGTTGTCATCAATTCAGAAGTGAATTCTGAAGTTTACCTGAAGAAGTCTGAAGAAGTTTACCCTAATGTGACCCTGAGGCTGAGTCTAAACCTTTCTAAACCACCAGGCAGTGATTAGGGCACATGCAATCTGCGTCTAGCCTTGGCCAGTCCTTGCATATTCCCTACGTTTTCCCTGTTTAAGGGAGGGATTCTCCCCAGTGACCCTTTCTGGGTAACTCCTTCAGCTGCAGCCAGAAACGGGGCTGCCTTAGCACAGCCCTGACTTCATTCATAATAGGGTGTCCTACATACCTCAATTTCTTTTTCCAGGTAACACCAGAGATAAAGCAACTGCTGGACCCCAACAAATCCTGGCACTTCTTAGAAATCCTGTCCATTTCACACATCGTCGTTTTCCAAGGTATCTGTTTCTGAAGGCTTGCAGACCTCTGTTGGGTTTGTGGTGCCTTTCCAGTTTTTTGATTTCACATATAAAGATAGAAATAAGGAGGACTGACAGTCAAGATTCATCATTCGGTCCTCAAGACGTAGAGGATCTATTAACGAACCTTCTTTAAGCCGGTAAATGCAATTGCCATTTTGCCAATTCACAGCACTATTTCTTTTGCCATGGGATTGTGCACCGCTGGCAAGCAATGCAAATTGATTCCATTCTCAGTTCCTCACACAGTTCCACATACCCTCCTGCACCCAGTATTGATTTCTGTGACCTAAACCACAGAGTATCTGAAATCTATTCAATTTGAAATTTCTGTTCTAATATGTGGTCTCTCGATCTTTTACATCAATTTTCTTGTGTTTCTGTCTGAGGAAGGAGAGCTGCTTCTCACGAACCTTATCAGCTGCCACACACTTAAATAATGGTCGTGGCCAATGTCAGTTTTTCAATAGGCTTTGACACCTCTTCAATCCACATTTCCTTTTGATACACAGAGGTTCATATGTTTTCAACACAAGAATTTATGTATTATCTTTGTGCAGAAACATTGTTCCAGCATTTACTTACCGCAGCAACACGCACAGTTTAACCAGCTGCTCACTGTTTGCACCTTGGGAATTGGGGCCACATCACCCATCACTTTTATACTTCACTGTTCTTAATTCTCTTCTTCATGTACAGTAGCTCAGACAAAGCATGAAGCAAATGGCTATGTCGGGGCTTCCTGTGCATAGGCCATCTCTTGCACTGCAAGCCACAACTAATGCTTCTGCCTCCAAGAGGCATCGCTCCTTCCCTCCTGACTTTGTGTGTGGCTTTGTTCTTATTCTTGAACCACTTTTTATCAGCTTCAGCCGCTGACATTTGCTTACTCCAGGGATTTCAAGCTTTTAAGCCTTTTGTCACTGCATAGCTTCTGTTCATGCAGCCATTGCCGTTAGCTTGCTTGTGGGCCTTGCTTCACACGCAGCAGAAACTGCTCCAGGTCTCGGCATGCCAATGGCTTTCAACAAGAATCTGCTAAGAGCAAGCCCACTACTTAGACTCTGCAACTTGACTTTTTCATGAAGAAAAAAAATGTTGTATGGCTCAAGCCCTGTCCTGGATGACTGCTGGACAGCCTTTCCGTTTAATCCCTGCCTCTGACCCATTACGGCTCCTACCAAGGGTAAAGCTGCCCCTGCCCTGCCTCATTAGGTAGCTGAGAAGCAGCAGCTCTCCCTCCACAGCAAGCAGAGCTCTCAAGGATGCTATGGGATTATCATCACTTTCAAAGTTATTCAATTACAGTGCCTTTTTCTGTAGCTCTCCAAAACAGCTAATTCCGCATGCCGATGTGACAGCATGCTGCAAGACCAACTGGCTGCTCTTAGCATCCAAAGAAACAGCAGCATTTCTGGAAGAGCTTGGAGGAGAGATCGCTGCCTGCAGTGCTACCTGAGCTGATTGAGTCTGCGCTGTTCTCCAGAGTGGCATTTCACAGGAACTTGCCTGCACACAAATCAGATTAAAAAAGAGGTTTCCTCCAGACCTGAGTTATGTTTCAGCTTTCTTCCTTATGTATTCAGCATGTATTAAAGAAGGTATTTGTTTACTTTTGTTCTATGGTCTTGTTTTCACCAGTGGATATCAGCAGTAAATCCACTGAGTTCAGGTCACTCAGAGGAGTGTTTTAGGCTGTTTTTAAACAAGAGAACTAAAAGGTCTATATATTTGTCATTCAAGGTTCTCATCAGAGACATCAAAATATCTTCTCAAATGTATTTAAAAAAAACTTAGTATCTAGAAGGTATATAGGTACACTTCCAAAGCCTCACATGGAACTTAGAGAGAAAAAGGTACATGTTAGCAGCTATTTTTTTCCTGGACAATTCAGGGTAAAAGAGTTTGTTAAGATTCAGTATGAATCTCCAGGACAGGAAGCTGACAGAGCAATGTGAAATCTCATACTTTAGAGAATTAGGTCATCTAATTCATTCCTGCTGTCAGTGCAGAATGGCTTCTTATATTTTTGAGTGCTTCCTCCAGTGTACCACTAAATAATTCTGTTAATTGAGGCTGTATGCAAAGATATCAGGGAGCCGGTTTTGGGACATTCATAAGCGAGAATAATTTCTCCCTTCTCTCACACTTACTGATAAAAGACTAGTTTCTAGGCACCAGAATGAAAGGTACCCTCTATCCCACCAACTCACCATCAACGGATATAGACATCTTTTCATTTACATCTCATAACTGAATTTATGTCCTGGGTATTTCAGATTTAATGATTCTTTTGGGGCCAAATCCTGCAAACAATAGAAAGATTCCTGTTGCCTACATCACTTTATACTTATCTACAATATCTAAGATGATCTTTAGTATCTCTGAACATTTCCTGGGTAGCAAAATGGAGGGGCATTCACATGCTGGACCCTTTTTTCTTGACATTTGCTGGCATGTATACAGAACTTTGTTAGTTCTACTTTATGTTTTTGATCTTATGATGTTTATCCTTGGCTTTGATTACCCAATAACACTGGAAATTATTTTGAAGGTTATAAGGGAGCTCTTCATAAATAAGAAGTCTGCCATCTGATACTCATTATTCTACAATTCCTTCTGCAGAGCCTCCTTTTACATATGCAGAACATAAAATATAAAGGGGAAAACAACACAAGAAACAATGTCATTCAGACAAATATACATGTCTGATTTGACTTTCATGTATGAGAACTATGATAGTCTTCAGATGTGTACAACAGCTTTGCATGCAGAACTGTTAAAGCACGCTGACTTGATCAATAGAGCTATTAATCTTTTACAGGCTGATTTCTTTCATAGCCACTCAACAAATAAAACTCACAGTATAGTCAGCCCCCTGTAAAAAAAACAGCAGATACACTTAAAATCTTAGAAAGCTTTTAGTGGAGTAGATAGGAGGGGGGAACTAGACAAAAGGCAAGCAGTGAATGACACACGAATGCACCAGGGCCTGTACAGCTTCTCCTTCGCCCCGTGAAAGCGGCAGGAAAGGCAGAAGGAGATTTCCTATGCAGACTGAGCCCCTACAAGCTCTGCTGCTGGTGGAATAAGTTTATTTTGTGCTGCCTTGCAGACCAGGGAAGTTACTGGGAAGGCACAGCAGGGAGAACTCTCCTCTCCTGAGCGCAGTGAATGAAACCTCTCGTGCATGGTGTGTGCCCTTCCCTGAATGGCTGCACAGACTCTCAAAAGAGCTTTAGTAACTTCACTAGCATTTTATTAAATTTATATGTTAATGTATTTCTAATACAGTCTAAATCCACTAATGTATTTGTCGCACAGGAAACAGAGCTAATGAGCTGGAGCAGAGTGCTTCAGCAACCATGCCTGCAACTTCAGAGGAAGATGTTGCAACACAAGTGTAAGTGAACGACAAAGCTTTTACAATCTAATTTGTCAGTTACATTAGCACACTAACGATAGCAATTACTGTATATCATGTTCTCTGAGCATTATTATAAGTGTTACTAAAGAGACAGGATATCCACAGAAAGATTCCCATCTCCCAGACGAGATCACTGTAAACTGAGGGGAAAAAACACTAAGTAGAAGTGATTTTATTTAATACTCTTAAGATTTAATGAAACAGTGAAACATGTAGAAGAAGAAAGAAAAGGGCGCAGTCATCAAACTAAAGGCAAAAAGGAGATAAGTAAACAAACCTGGAATCTCTCAGGAGAAATAATTCAGAATAAATATGTGCTATTTTGATCGTTTATGATAGTGATGATATGGGAACTTCTTTCAAATAAAATAAGTACTAAGTTCTTAATGGCAAAACTGTCATCTCACAACTTTTGAATCAAAAGTCAATTAGAAAATAAAATAATCCTTCATGTTTATGACAGCAAAGTGTTTGAGCTATAGCTATATAGGTACTTGGCAAGCCAAGCAGAACCAAAGACCTGCATCGCAGCTGATGACCCTTCCTGGAGAGCCAGACAAGGCAGGGATGTTTTAAACCTGAAGTGTGATCAGTTTTTCCAACGAGTAGTAACTAAAGAGAAAGGCAAGGCAAATGCACTTGAATTGGTGACTAAGATTCACGTTCCGTGAAGGCTTAAATTATACCTGCTATAAAGCAGAACGAGGGGTAAGCCCTCATGTGCGACCGAAGCAGTCAATTCCCATAAAGTGACACCACAAATAGAATAAATCTCTGGAGAGGTGGCAATTCCAGTAACCCCCAGCTGGCACTTTTATTTATAATGCTCTTGTGTTGAATTCTCATCTGTCCAACCAGTAAATCTCTGGGACAGGAGCAGGTCTGCAGCCAGCGGCTGCCAATGCTCTGCCCAGAGGCCAGGCTTGGGCGCAACATCTGAATGTGAAAGGCTTTCAAGCCACTCCAGCGAGCCCTTGGAGATGGGACTCCCTACGTGAGCATGCAGGCATAGCAAAAAGGGAGAGGACCACAATCTCCCTGTGAGACGAGGCGGGTGCCGGACAGAGGCGAAAGGTATGAAGTGGGAATGGGATCACCCGAGGCCACTTTTATAACCACTAAGGCCCCCCAAGAGCTCCAACAGAAATGGGCTTCAAATAACATCCTGAACTTTCTTCGCATTTTTTAACACCAGGACTTGTCAAATCATGGTGTTCCTCTTTTAGTGCCATTTCATCAAAATGCACAGTCAGCTAAAACTTCTGCTCCCTGAGCCTGCCCAGTTGGACAGGCTGGATCGCTACGGGGGAAGCTTCAGGTATGGCTGGGCTTTCTCCTTGCTGCTAATCTGAAAAACTGGGAGCGGCAATCATTTCCAAAGAATTACTTAATTCTTTAATACATTTTTTCTTCATGAAAATGAAGTATCAAAACAAATATGGGGGGTCATCATAGTTCCTTTTTGCCATTTTAGGATTAAAATAGGCAAACAAAATTCTTTCTTAAAACAAAACCCAGAATGATGCTCTTGGGAAATGCTGAAATGAAATTTATAGGGTTCTTTTCAGCCAAAAAAAATCTCGGTGAGTTACAGAAGAATTTGCAAATAATGTTGATAGATCTGATTTTATATTTTCTCTGAGAATGAAGCATTTGACCAACATATTTCATGCAGCTCTACTTGGGAACAGACTAAGACCATGGTTCAAAGCTCAGTGAAGACACATTACAACCCCTTAGCAGGCCACCTACTGCAGATAGGAACAAAAGCTGAAGGCAATGATACACAGATACTTACCTTTCAATCAGTCCAGACACCCTCTGTGTATTAAAATCAATCCATTCGTTTTTCCACTGAGGACACTGAAAACCTGTGTTAAGCAAATGAACGATGAGGTGTCCTTAGTCCTTCTTCGTATTAGCACAGGCATTGGCATTAGGGCGGATCCCCCCGAAAACACACTTATGGCAACACTACCTGTGATGGTGCATGGATTCTTTTCAAAAAAGTAAAATGATCTTTTCCTTAGAAATGCTTTGAAAACTACCCCTGTAGACCACAGGAGGTCCCAACCTGAATTTTCCCCCATGCGCACTCTTCCTTGGAGCTGAACTGCCTCAGCAGCAGCTGCAATCCCAGCAGGGCCGGGCAACATGGCACCCACAGGCTCTCGCATCAGCACCCATGGCAGAGGGGGCTGGGAGAGGGGCTTTTGCAAGAAGAATTTTCCCTTGGGTGAGAAATACTTCATATCGTCTTTTCTGGAGGTTTTATCCTCCTTACTGACTCCCTTTAAAAAACTGCCAGCAGGAACATTCATGTTGTGTATATGCAAACAACAATCGGTATTTTCACTGCTGGAAGTATCAGCCACTTTTGTATTTACAATGTTCAGCAGTAAATGTTTATAAATAGTGGAAGCTAAAAGAAAATGTACATCATATGTGCAGCAGTATTTCACAGAACATGCTAGCAAATAATTAGCCATTAGGACTTATAAGAAATGTTGATTACTTAATTTTAAACACAGAACAAAAAAATACGGGTGTAGTACGACAGTATTAACTAAAAAAGGATGATTGTTCAGCAGGATGGAATAGCACTACCTCGAGTAATAAGAGCAAGCCTGTTTGAAGGTAAAGAGAGACTTGTTTGCAAATATACTAAAGGTTATGGATTTGCATACTGCTGTGATTTTACTATCACACTTAGGTTAGGAAAAAAACTAGCAACATCCAAGGGCACCACTCCAGGCTTAGGGCTTTGGCTGAACTGCCCCTCGTTCTTGCTGAAATAGTCTATTATTTGCAATTGGCTGTATTCATTGCTGAGCTTTTTAAACCATATTTCCTATTGTCACACAGTCTCTGTCTGGGCTTTTTCAGCGGCACAGCTATATTGATTCTCCTGTTATGCACCCCCTTCAGTCGCTCCTTCAAACAAAAGGGCTCATTTTATGCCCAGCTGGATTTGCTATGAGGAGGCCATTCCTAATGGGCTCCCTAGGGTTAGACACACACCACCTCCAACTTTATTTCTGGAAAATAAAATAATTTGCAATATATTTAGTCATTAAACCTGTAAAACAGCTCTAGCCTATCTGTGACTTTTCTTTAAAAAAAGGGTTTCAATAGTTTTGGAAATCCTATTGGATAATCTTATTGTAATATTTTAATGGAACAATAAGTCCCGCCCTCCCAATCGTGAATAAACTAGATGTCTATTCATATGTGCTCAGAGAATTGCAGATCAGTGTCTTTGTCAGTGTGAGCCATGATGGTCAAGATATGTTGGAAATGATCAAATAACAAAAGTGATTTAATTTGCTTCTTAGGAAAGAAATTAGCCCAGAGCTTGTCAGCTAATGTCCAGGAGGAAAATGGTTAGCATAGTTTTTTGGGTAGAGTGAATAAGTATCTCTGGCATCCCAGCCCCTGTAGCCCTATTTGGCAGTCACAGGCTTGCTGGTTGTACATTTTTATTGTCTTTTGTCCTCAAATAGGCTTGAAAAGCACTGTTTTAAATTTTTTAAAAATGCATTGCCCTAAGGAAAGTTTCCTTATTCAGGCGCATCATTTCTGTTCAAGCATCTGCTGCCTCACCCGCAGGATGCACATACAGCACTAAACCCAGCTTTCTTTTTCTATGCTAGCAAGTCTCGCCGCCGCTCTTGGAAAAGCTTTTCTCTTATTCAAAGGAGCACCTCTGCTCCAGCTATTTCCGATCACCCTTTCGTACGGCCTGGCTCTCCACCGCCTTGTGCCCTCCAAACCTTTTACATCCAGGCCAAATCACGCAAAATGCTAGCAGCAGTGCCTGGGCTGGAGAGCAGCGCAGGGGGAGCAGAGGCATTGTGTGAGAGTAGCTTTCCCGGCGCCACGCCATGCAATGAGTCCCCAGGAGGGCATGCCCCAGTGTGCAGGGTCTGCAGCACAGACTGCAGCACAACGGTTCAGCGGGCTGCTCCGGACGGAGACAGCATTGGAGCAAATGTAGTGGCTTTAGCTTCCGTCTGAAAAATGATCTGCAACATGGGGCACAATTACCAGAAATAAGATTTTTTTTTTTTTGCCCAGTGTGCTCAAAAGAAATTTGGGGAGGTGAATTGCAAAAAAATCACTTTGAGCAGTGACAAAGCAGGAATCAGGACGGGTCAGGATGCACCACAAACTGTAATTTTTAAATTTATGAGAAATTTCCATTCAATTTCACCTGGTTCGATTACTTTCTACAGAAACTAGCACATCCATTCCTATTAATTATAGCCAAGTATCTCCAGTCAAGTGAGCTGAAGTGTTGGATTGCAAAGGGTGAAATACCTTCCACGTGGAAGTGCGCTGGCTTAACTCGGGGCCAGTGAGGGGTGGAAGCGTGTGTCCCCATAGGGACATATGGCTCTCACACACCTGGGAGCACAGAATTGCCTGCCACCCTCCCCACTGCATCCATCGGACCTCTGCCGCCCTTCCCCAGCCCATCTGTCCTGCCCCTCTGCAGGGTCTGTACAGGCAGGCCATGAACCCGGGATGAAGGCCACAGATGAGGAGGAGGCAGGATTTCCTTCAAAGGCCCACTTAAACCTTTGCTTTATTGGTGAGACGCATGCACAAGTTGAGAGCTAGACAGCTGGAAACAGGGAACTCGGATAGAATTTGGGTTTCTTATGGCGGGGCCAAAGATGGAGCTGCCTGCGCAAACGGTGACAGTTCCCATGAGCGTGACGTATGCTCACTCCATATCGCTGCAGGATCTGGGCTGGAAACACGCCTGCGTTGCCCATGTGGAGCCTGTGGCAAATGTGGGATGAGGCCACTGGGGCTCCCCACCAGTGCCCGAAAGCCACAGAACCAGGCTTCAGTAGAAAAATCACCACGTAGTATCACAGGGGAAAAAGAATGGGTTAATAATGCCCTTCAAAAAAATCATTATTTTTTACTTCTGAAATAAAGTGCCTGTGTTAATTAAGCAAGGCTGCAAATTACCATGTTGTGCTGTACTTTGACCTTTCCTGTATTGCTTCCTTGGAGTGGCTCAGCATTCCCGGCGCTCCCCGGCAGCTCACCTTGCACGGGGGGCAGCGAGGGGCACGTCGAGCACTGCACCGTGAAAGGTCAATTCACTGAATACGTTAGAATGAAATTAAAACTGTTCCTGCAAATGTCAACAGAAAAATCAAAGCAGACAAGACATTATCAGCACTGGCACAAATGAGAGATTATCACATTTCTGCTGCAATAACCGAAAGATAAAAGTAAAAATTCAAAGCAAGCATACATTTTATTTTGCTGTACGAGAACTCAGTGCTGAATAAATTCATCTTCCACAATGACATATGAACTGAGGCATGACCTCCAGACTATCCAAATGCTTATAACAACACAAGGACACTGATGAATTTGAAGCAGACGTCACTTTGACATATGAGAAAATCCAACAGATTCTGATTACAATATCCTGTGAAGCCATAATTAAGGCCTTTATGGCAACAAAGAAAATTGGATTACATTATTTCAGTGCTAAACAGCCAAAAGATTGTAGGAAAACCAAGAGTATAGAGCATAACAAGCCATAGAAGTCTTTGACAGAAAACAAAGACACCAGCAATTGCAGAATATTTTTAAGCGGTCTTAATTTCTCAAAATGATATAGGACAAAAACACAAGCTGCAGTAGGGGAAAGTGTCCCTTAATTTTCTCATGGTCTCCTCATAAGTAGTATGTATTATGTAAATCAGACGAACTTTAAATGCAATCCACATTGTATTCTACTTTCCTTCAATGCCTTGGAAGAACAAAGTTTTTCATCGCTGCTATACTGAAATGAATACATCATTCATATCACAACACAGAGAAGGAATGCCAAAAAGTCCTGATACGTACCAAAACCATATGAACGTTCGGTCCCTTCAAGCACTGGCAACAAAGCAATGAGAGCACTTTAAGGCTTAGAATTGCCTAAATTAAAATAGCAAATGAAAAGCAGGTGTGGAGCAGTGGATAAGTATCAGGCATCGCTCAAACCCTTTGAGTTGCATTAATAATAAACAGAATTAGTATGACACTGAAGGGTACGTGAGAATCTGCCACATACAGTATCTATCTGTAGCATCTTCTCTGCGACATGGACCTGAATGTCCCGCTTCCTTCCCTCGGGGAGTTTGCACTAACTTTGGCATAAGCTTTCCTAACCCGACTCCAAGCCGAAGGAGACCTACTGGACTACACAGTCAAGTGTCCCCTTCACTGTGTTTTTCCAAAAGGCAAAGCTGTAACTGCTTTCCTCTCCTTCCTTTCAAAGAAGGTGGTCCACAATCAGCAGTTTCTCCTCTCTGACTTGCAGTGGTCTGAAAGAATTGTTATTTTGCTCTGGTTTGTATGACCTTGCTCGGAATGAAAAATCAAAACTCAGAGTAAAACTCAGCCAAAACCGCTGATTTTGTTTGTTTCTTTGTCAAAGCCTGGTCAAATTTTACCAATATTTTGTCAAAAATTCTTCCTAAACCTTGTCAAAATGTTGGCTGATTTTAGTGCAAAATGTTAAATTAGAAAATGATCTTAATTTATGCAAAATGTTTCAAACTGTTCTGAGGCACACATTTTTGAAACAAAGCTCTACAATAGTCAAGCTTTGGGCAATGTGGTGTCACCACAATTTAAACTCTTACAGAACAACATTTTATTTTTCTGCCATGGTCCCCTGACCCAGATGATTGTGTTATTCAGCATATATTGATTATTCTCAGTTGACAAGCTTTCTTTCCAAGTTTGAATAGAAAAAAGTTTACAAAGAATGCTTTTCAAACTCTGCCAAATTTGGATTTTAACGAATCAGTGTTTTCCAACTTGAAGCTGTTTCGTTAAAAATGCTTAGCCAGCACTGGTGTCGGAAATTATGTTCAATATACTCTGTACCCAGCTGTACATGCAGCTCGCTCCACTGAGAAATGCAGATTTTCAAAGCATTACAACGCATTTTCACTAGAGGTCCAATTACCTCTTTTACAAAGTTTGAGTTACCTAAGTGAAATAAAATGAAGTATTCTCAGGCCAGAGAATAAAAATCATCTTACTGTTTGTTATACTATGGAATCACTATGCACTTCATAAAACATGAATATCATTTGTTTCAATAAAAGGAAATCCACCAGAGAGCTGGTTTCATCTTGGCTCTCTATATATCATTTTGCATTTTACTTTTTTCTCGGTTTCTCAACTGCCATTAGGTCAGTCACATCGTATCATATCACAAACAAATGTGTCAGTGTCCTTTAATATTATTTTTTCAGTATTCTCCATCCTCTCATACCCTTTCATAAAAAAATATGAACGTGTCAAAGATTTTCCAAATTTATACTGATTTGCCACAGATCACAAATATTCTATATTGTTCATTTTTCTTTACTGAGCAAAAAGAGCTGTGATAAATTTCATTGCTACCTTGCGTTTTTCTCAACATGGTTAGTGATGTGGTACCTAATGAATATCCAGGTCAGAAATAATGTCTGAAATACATTATCAAAAATATGTGAATTTTATCAGGTTATTTCAGTGGACGGTCCTGTCAAAGTTCGTATTTTAACACAGAGTTTATGTTGCTATATTTCTCGTTTGTTTGCTTTTCTAAATGAGACTCCGATAGAGTTCATATCTGTGTGGATATGGAAAGGGGGGAAAGTGTGCCAAATCTCTAGACCATCCTTGTGCCATGAGCAATCACACTGAACGCCTAGGCTGAGGGGACAGAGGATGGGGACCTCATCGATACTGCCACTGCTGAAAGATTCAGAAATGAAAAGAACGTTTTCCAGTAATTTGCCTTCTGGTTTTAAGGCATAACAGTTTGAATTTGGAACATTTTTTCTTTTTCTCTTTTTTTTCAATTACAACCACAATGCCAAGGGGTTCTTCTCCAGGACCATCATGTAAAAAGAGTAGACAGAAGCACTCCGAGGAAAACAGGGAATGTTTTGCTCCTCACAGAAAGACAACTGCTGGCAATACTGTGACAGCGCCAGGCACCTGCACAGGGAGGCAGGGCAAGCGAGCAGCACAGAGAAACATGTGTGCAGTCCCACCACTTCTCCATCACCTGCTCCACAGCCTGGCCCTGCCCCAGGACCCACGCTCAACTCCACGGAGTTGTGAGTTAATAGTGATGAATTTGAGGAGTAGAAGTGGAATGAGGCAAAACTGTGGGGATTACCCAGCCCTCAGCGCACACACAACCTCAGTCTCATCCCCCTCCTTCAGCTAGAACAGGAGCAGATGTCGTTCCAGGCACTCACCTGCCATCAGATGTACTGACTCGGAAAGCTGTTTTATGATCATCATACGGAAGTGGACCTACCACAATTATCCTAAAATACCAAGAGTTTGACTACAGCCAAGCAGTAAATGCTCTTGTTACAGGACGAGCAGTGCAGCACCACGGCAGGCAGAAATTAGGCAGCCTCTCAGCGCTTGAGCTCTATTTAGATACACAAGGAGCGTGCCTTTATACCTCCCGGGGCTGCAAAAAGATCTGGCAATTTTGCTGAAACAAGGTCGGATAAAATATTCCCCACACTCAGGAGAAGGATAGTGTTGTGCAAAGTGGTCAGCACTGGTCTGGTGAGGTTTAAGACTTAAGTTTTAGCAAGCCAGGACTTCTGGACACGCAGAGGTAAAACACAGCTCAGTCAACATGCTAGTGCAATTGTTTGGACAGTTATCCATACAGAATACGACCTAACTGTACTCTTTTTAAAATTCAACCGAGATGTTTTTAGGTGCTCATGAATACTGCCATCAGATTTTGTTACCCTGTAATTAATTCTGAACCCTTTTTTCACGGGGGGAGGGATAGGAGAGGTGAAAAAAAGGCAAGCAACAAATGCATGGTACATGGCAAGTCACTATTCGGCTGATGGATGTGTAAGTCTGAGTAAGTAAATCTACTGACTGAGGGCAATATTTTGAGTATGCTGTGAATCATTTCTTACTTTAGGCAGAGATATTTCACTGATTTGCAGCAAACTGGCTTCAAGGATTCTTCAGCTGAGACCTCAGCAGTTGCTTGCTATCATGAGAAGAGCGTCTCCTAATGATGGGCCATTACGCATGATAAAGAAGAAAACCTTATTTGAATGCCATAAAATCTGTCACCAGTGACAGGGGGAAATGAGAAGCTCATGCCAAAATCTGCCTGAGAATTACAACATGGAAAATATAAGCATTATGTTTGTGTGTCCAGACTCCCGAGGGATGCATTAAATTTGGCTTCCTGTCACATATAAGTCTGTGCACCGTCCAAACACTCTGTCAGCCCCAATTACTGTGCAGGTCCATGCCTTTGTCACCCCCAGCCCTCTCCTTTCTGATGGGGAGGCCCACAAGAAGCAGAAGTCCCTGCCAGATGAAGAAGATTGAGGGTAGGCCTCACACTTCAGCCTGCAAAATGTCACTCCGCCTCTCTTTGGGTGGGGGTCTGCATCAGCTTCCCGAGACAGGCTGTCAGTTTGATTTCTGGCATGCTCAAGCAGCAACGGGGAAAGGTCTTGCACCAGACGGGGAGAAAAGACCGTGCTCCCACCGAACCCTGCAGTCGTGGGGAGGGATGGAGGCGCCTCGGCTCCCTTTCGGAATAGCAATAATTGGAGTACACACTCGGCACACAGACACCGACAGGCTCCCCTCCTCTCTCCAAAAACTGCAGGGCAAACCCCAGCAATGAGCTGAGAGGGAAGGAATGGCAAATTAATACATTGAACTGAGATAAAGTCTTGGAAAACGAAATCAAGCTGTTGGTGGCTTGTGCCAGAGAAAAAATCTATTTACTCTGGCCCTGTTGAAAACACTAGCATCGTACACACCACAAAATGGGAACAAGTGTTGCTCTGTACATTTATTTAGGTTTTTACGGTTTAATTTTTTGACTTGCACTGAATATTTCCGAAGACCCAATCAGCGATTACCTGTGATGTCCACCGTTCCACCCCTCGAACTAAGGAGGATTTTTCTGCCCTGCAAGGATCTGGTTGTGTTGCGTGCTACACAAAGGCTGAATAAAATCATGTAAATAACAGTCTCACTGTTTTCTGCACTCCCCATTTGCAGGTTTACATTTGCTGTTTTTTGCTTTTAGCTATGTTACACCTAGGGCTGATAGAACAGCATAACTGGAGACTCCTTCCACAGCAAGGGCTCCTCAGTACTCCTGCAGTAAAAACAGTCCTAAACAAATAACATATGGAGCGATGTACACATGTTTTGCTGTAGCTTTAACGGTATTTAACCTGCCTGTGAGCCCATTAATGCACAAGTATGGCAAAAGTCACGAGATTATACTGAACCTAGGACAAGGTACAAGTACTGCTATATTTTCTTTTCCTTTTGTCATGAAATGATTGGGGGTAACAAGATACCACAGTCAGATCTTGGCAGATAAACAGCTGGTATGCTGTGCTCACAAACCTTCCCAGGAAAAGCATCACACAATAAAGCATTCGCAGACTACTTGGGGCAAGGTTAATCAATGGGTGACCTCTGATTCCTGTCTGGAATGGGAGTATATCTTGTCCAGACCCCTCACCAAGACCTCCAATCTCTGCTCACGCAGGTCACACCAATATTTCTTTCTGATTTCCCAGGGTGCCAGCACCGTTCCTAGCTCTGAGGATGATGTTTGCCAGCTGAACAGTGGTAAACACAGTCGGTAAACTCTGCAGCTTTTTCCCAGTGCTCTAACTCCTAGGTCGTGGTACAAATTAACTGAAATCCTGTTGTTTCCACTTGTTTCCTTATGTGGAGCATAAATTCAGAGACTGATGAAAAACTACCAGCAGAACAGAGTTTTGGGAGGCTCAAAATGATCCATGAATTCTGGCTGAATTCAGCAATGTGTTTTGGCTTTAAAAGGAGGGAAATGTCAAAATCCTTCAGAAATGCCAGAAGTTTCCTTCTGACTTTCCATTTCAAAATGGGAAAATTGACTCACATGAAAAAGAGAAGAGATTAAACAATGAGATTAAATAACCCCCAAACTGTGTAAAGCGTATATATCATCTGGCATATAATGAGATGCTTTGGGTTGACCCTAAGTAATGCTTTTCTCTTACAAAAAGAAAAAAATAATTGTCTATACTTGAATGAACTTTCTTGTGGTTTAGCTAGTACATTGAAAAAAATACAAAAACATTATCCATTCAGCTTTAATTACACTCTCAGGTATCAGCTTGAGTAAACCCAAGTTACCTGGAAATCTAATGTTTTTAAATGCTTGGAAGCCATGAATTTTTATGGTGTAGCAAATTTTAGGGCGATATAAACTCCCCCGCAAAACCATCAACAACAGAAAAACAAAGCATAGCCTAGAGTGCTGATTTGGAAGTCAAATAGCTTTTAGAAAATAGCATATGAAATCAAATCAGAAGTAATGTTAGGATATCAAATGTGTACCTCAAGCTATATTTGAGTCAATTAAAGAAAAAAATCTACTTTGGGCTTATTAGATTCCTGAGAAATGTCATAGCTGAACTTGCTGGATACATATACTGCACGTGTTAAAGAACATTGAACAAAACAGCCTTGGATATTCACGTGTTATAAAAATACCTTCCTTAATATCCATAAAATAAAGCAATGGGTATTTTTCTCTTTTGCTCTTTCTAGGTAGCCCATTTAGTCCTGATCCTTCAGATTTAAACTTCAGACTGTAGCTTACCACCCTCAGTAGCAACATCTGGCGTTCCTGTAGCACCAGTTCTACGCCCCGTAGCAAGAGATGCAACATCAGCTATTTAGACTCACTCCCTGAATGGGTCAGATTAGCGTTTGGGATGATGAACAGTGAATGTTAACGCTCTTTTTACCCTGCCAGCACACCGCATTATTACCCAGTTTAAAATAGAGGAGCCTGAAGCGGGCAGACGACCCACAACCTCAGAGAAGTCTTCTGGTCACTGCTAGAATACTGGTATACCCTACTTCATCCTATTGCAAGAATCTAAGGCTGCCAGAGGTTTCTCTAACACTGAGTACTCCTCTACTTAAATTAGCTTTACACTTTTGGAGAATCCGGCCAGTAGTCCCTAATTCAGTTCGTTGTTGCTACTAGTTAATGTTACTATTTTTTGTTACTAGCTAGTACTTAATGTCATTAAGTACATCCTTCCACCTCCTCCTCCACATAGCACTGACCACGAGGTGAATTGGGACTGAAAGATTTGACAGAATAATTACAAACTTCCTCCACCATTCCATGTTCATGTTCCTTACGTGGAGAGCTCTTCCAGTCTGTCCTCTGCCTTATAACATTTTCTAATCTGTTAGCAGTGCTGCACACAAAATGGTCGTCTTCGGAATCAATAGCTTCTTGCAAGTTAGTTGACCCAAGTATGTTAAATCCTGGATAAGATTCTCCCAAAGAGAAAGAAGGTAATTGCCATCGCTTTATAATTCAATTAATTATTTTGTGTTATTATAATGGCTATATTTGACTCCTACAAATCTGACTCACATTGCACACAAAATTATTAACTCATAAAAAGACAATATATCCTCTGTAATTAAAATTAAAATGCAAGATTTTTTTTTGATTCTCGTCAGATATTCTGCTCTCAGTAAGGATTAAAACAAGCTAAATATTAACAGAAGCCATACTCTGCAGCTAGCAAAATACTTCTCAAAGACTGAAGTTTTAGGTTTTGAGTGTAGCTGACTCAAACCTCCCTATTGCCAGTTCATATTTAGCAGAAGTGCTTCATTTTGAGCAAAGCCCTCCAACGTCCTCAGTTGCAGCAGGCCTTTTCTGTAGACTGCCATAAGGAATAAAATCTGAAACTCTGCCGGACTCGTTGCTCAGCTGGAGACGAGGGCCGCGGCTACGTGGGGGGCTCCTCTGCAAGGCTGCAGCTCGTGCCCCGCTCCATGGCTACCCTCCCTCCTCATCTCACACGAAATAGCCTTCATCTATCAGCATTAATAGCACGCCTTACAATACATCTTTTTGCAAGGACTGTTAAAGAAGTGAACGTTAGGAGACTAGTAGGGTTTTTTGATATGTAAATATTTATCAAAGGCATCTGTATATGCTTAAAGAAGGAAAAAATGATCAGCCGTGGCTTTCCTGGAGATAATAAATATGTTAAAGCCTGCTCTCTTTTAGCTGTCTTGAATAATGAGTAAATATTACTTCACTGCATCCTGTTCCAACATTGAGAGTGTCCCTTGTTCTTTTACATGGACTCAAAAGAAAAACCTCAGACATCTTAGCTTAAGCACAATGGAATGCATAAACATAAATAAGCCATTCTTCATGCAACTACAAGATCATGATTCTTTACTATAAAATACATTATTTTCATCCGTAGAGAAGAAGGGGGCATCACATCTGCGTGAGATATCAGTGACTAGGCGGAAAATGAGGGATTTACATGGAAAGACAGGTCATTGGCAAGAGGATTATTCCCTTTCTGCAGCTTCATAGGTATTTGCATCACAGGACAGTAATTCCACCTCCTCTCTCTCTCTTGCAGTTGGAGTTATTCTCTGTTCATACTGCAAATAGGAATTTCTTAGAGGCAAATATTCCTGTTGAAACCAAAACTTCTTCCAGGAACGTTCCAGTTGTGGCTATTTCTTTGCCAATACTGTCCCAGAACAAATCACAGCCAGCAGCAGGCTGCGAAAGCAGGGAGATGGCCCAGGGCAGCCGCCCAGGGCATGAGAGGGCAGTGGTGGGGCAGCCCTGGGAACAGGTGTCCTGTGTCTCACCCGACTGCTCTGACCACTGAACTACTCTCACCTCTCTTGCTTCAGTCTCATTTTCATCTTGATGCCAAAAAATTTTGCAGGACTAGAAACTTATTAACCACCAACTGAAAATGTTTGCAGCAGCATTCAGAGCTGTCCCTCTCCTATTTGAAGTACTGGTTGTTTGTATTTTGCTCTAACTTTGCATGATTAAAAGAGTATAGGAGTTTTCTTTTCTACAGAGACACACTATTCAAAGAGTAATAAAGAACAGCGATAAGAATGATTCAAAGCAAATAGCAGGCTCTTCTCAAGTTTCCCTTAACCTTTCCTTGCAGGAGGCTTTGAGGAGATTGCTCGGGGAGGAAGATGTTTGGGGAGGGGAGACAGTTGCATTTGCTTGCAAATTATTTTTCTTTCTATCTCAGAACCATTTTCAGGAATCCTTCTGTTTACAACTTAAACCTTTTCAAGGTAGTAAGAGATTAGTTTGACTTTTATTACTTCAGTTACTCAGTATTGTTATTCCCCTTCCTGTTATTTCTAACCTCAGCTTTTCAACACCATATTTGTAACTTCTGCTTCTGAAGACCTTCTGTGTGCACGTGCAAGGAGTGAGCAGCCCTCTCCGGGCCCACTTTGACAGGGTGTTAAAGCAGGCCACAGGAACAGGCATTTGTTTTCTTAGTGCAGAACTGATCTGAGAGGTACGTTACTATATAAATACATCAGGTGCAACAGGAGCTGAGCTGGGGCAGAGGGTTTGGTTGCCATCACAGCACCACCGCAGGGATGCCACCAAAACCGAAGGGCAGTCAGGAAAGCCCCCGCAGAGCATCTTCAGGGACAGGCCAAACCCTCTGCCAGTGACCACAGCAGGCTCAAAGAGCCATTTTTCAATAGCAAGGCTGAAAAAACCTGACAAGGCAAAACTAATAATGAATTGAGCACACCGTCTGTGCAGCCCTTCCTCAATCCATCTGCATGAAAAATGTCATTCAGAGTCCCTCTATTTTACACTTGCTTTGTGTCTTCAATAACAGGTGAGCTGAAAAGATGACAAATGAGAGGAATCATTTTTCTTCCTCTTTTTTTTCGATAAATTTCTTTATAAATTGGCCACATGTGTAAATGTTCCTTTGGGATGTCAGACTGATTGAGCTTATGCATGAACACAAAGAAAAATAACATTGCTGCATTTGGCACCATCTGTGCAAGGTGCCAGATTTAATTCGACTGGGTCCAGACAATAGTAAGTATTTTCTCATTTCTAGCTTAGCACAAATCACTACTATCTACTGTGTGAGTTATTTAAAATAACGACTCTGTCCAGGCATTGCAGGTAGTGCAAGTACCTTTCTCAGTCAGGCAAGAGCTGTGAGATTTTGTATGTTACGATTAAAATTGTGGCCAGTCCCAAGGTGGCAAAGCGAGTGGTGCAGAGACACTCTCAGACCTACTACCCTGGCTGAATGACACAAGAGAAGGATAACAAGGAGGATATAAAGCAGTGCAGATTATATGCCAAAAAAACAAAAGAAGGTGTAAGTCAAGATTTTTAAGCTTATTCATAACACAGGCTACAACTTCAGAGAAAGACTATTTTATAGTCTGTCCTCCGATCCTTCTGGCAGGTGAATACTATCCCTCTAGCAGCTGTAGCAATTGCTTCCATGGAAGAGTAATATTAGGAAAGCATTGATGTATTTTAACTGCTTTTAATATAGCATTGCAAAAGTTTGGCTCAAGTGCGAGAAGTCAACAATGGATGACCAGAGGCTTTGTATTAGCCATTCCATGTGACCCCACAGACCACGGAAATCCCCTGTAAAATAAAGAAGCAGTGATCTTTCTAAATGTATACTCTTTACATCCTGCTTTATCCTGCATCCTCTCCTACAGACGCAGGGGGCCAAACCATACAGTGAGCCAGATGCTGAACTCAGATCTGTTCAGAGGGAATTTTCAGTCACCCAAGGACACGTTTGTACTAGCAATTTATGAAGAAAGATGAATCCAAGGTATGCAAGTTGTACATTACATGGTGGAATTTAAAATGAAATAGCATACCCATAAAAATGGAAGAAAATGAAGCTAAAAATTACCTTGTAAATTTATTAAACTTCCTAGTGATTTTGGCCCACCAAAAGAATTGGATTTGATTTAGAAGAAGCCAGTGGCATTAACTGGTGGTACAAATAATAGGATGGAGTTATCCTGCTTTATTCCCACTGAAAATCTAGCCTTAGATCTTACATTTATATTTCATTTTCCAATCCTACTATATAGCATGCAGCAATTTCTGGGTAGGTCTGTATCAAGAGCTATAGGGCAGCAATTGCGCTCCCTTAATCTCCCAAGAAAGTTGTTCCACAAGAATACTGAGTAATACGAGTAGATCGTATGCTTTATTCAGCTACACGGTTTTAATCTGGTGCACTATTGTGCAATCACGGTACTGGCATAAAAAAGATGCCTGTACTGCTCAGGAGTATCTTACCAGGAAGCAGATAACAGAGTTCTCTCTTCACCGCAAGAATGCTTGCTTTGCCCAAGAATCACTTTTCTTACTTACAGACAAAAGCCACAGTAATGCCAGCTGAAAGGGGGAAATGAGAAAAAAAAAAAAAAAAAACACGTAGCAGTCATTATCTAGCACGACATTGGCATACTGTAACTAAATCCCAGACAGAGGATGCAAAGCCTGGCCATCAGTCTTTGTGTAAGTTATCCATGTTATATAGTAGTGTCATTATTATTCATTTTTATAAAATGCTAAATTAGTCACTTAAACACCACCATAAACATAACACCAGTATGCCTAATAGAAGCAAAATAAATTCCTATTTCCAAAATCTCTAGACAGGACACAAGCTTCCAGGGCTGTGAAATTTTCTCGAATGTATATCTACAAAGTAAACCCAGCAAAGCACGCTGTCTACATGACTTAAGGCTCAGTACAAATTGAAAATCACTAATGGAATATTGTGCAGTTTGTTCCTATTAGGAGCAGTCAAAAATCATACATAATGTAACAATGTACATGCAACAGCAGGCTCACACAAGATAATTTAACCATGAGGAAATGGTCTTTGAAGTAGTCCCTGATGAGATTTTGCTTGTTCCTAAGAGAATCCAGATGTATTCCAGAACAGCATTTTAAAACCACTTTCTAAAATTACACCCCCTCCCAGTCATTACAGTGCATTATAGTGACACTCTGCAGTTGGAATTTTATGGGGAAAATTACTTCCGAGTTGTATTTTTATGTTAAATGCTCCCCCTATATTATTTGAATTCCCACTTTGACAACTCAAGGCATTTCATTACTTAACATCCCCTAGTCTTTGTATTTTGTAAAATACACACTGCGGGCCAAATTCTGCCTTATTTTATTCCTGCAAAGCACATTAAAGGCTATTAATCTTGGCTTCATCAAGGTTACAGTAAAGTAACTTAGGGTAGGAATTGGCCTGAATAGTCATGGTTTTACCCCAAAATGTTAACTTACAGTTTTTCCAATCACAGCAGCCAAGGAAAACCAAGTACCTTTCCTTTCTTATGCTTCCTTAGCATGGCCTCAAAAGTCACAGTGGACAAACAGTAGCTTCTTCTGTCAGTTTGCGTCTCGGTGCTGTTAATTTTCCTCTTGTGGGACGTCTGCATAGCAGATTAGTCTCTGCTCGGGATACATGATTTTTGCAGGGATCGCTCTGCCTAGGCTGATAAAGCTGCCTGCCTTATCCATCACTTTTCCACCATTTTCTCTCCTTGCAAAACCTCGCCTTCAGGTGCCAGGGGACTTATAAAGTCATACTAATTCACTTCTTCATGTTATATCTACATCCCTCGGAGTGTGCGTTGCCATGAGATCATGAAGGTGCCCAAGTTGAGATTGTCCCTTTCTCCCTCCCGCAGCAGCTGGTACGACGAGATCATACAACCCAAAAGCTGACAGTGCTTAAAAATAAACAGGGACTGTACAGCAGCACGGCCACAACCTGCCAGTACGATCTCATACCTGTGGTCATTACTGTCAAGAGTTAAAGCCTGCCTCCCCCACCGAGCCTGATAGCAAATACTGCCCTGATACTACCGTCATAAGATGCTACTAGTGACAGTAATGCAGGTAGGCTTGAGGCAGGCAGGTGATGCCAGATACAGTTATCACTCAGTGGGTATACCAGCCTATGCATACCTTCAACATTCATTTAAACATTCATTTAAAAGGCTGGCTGAAATTACACCTCTCTTGCACCTGTGTATCTGTTCCTGTATGCTTATAAATAGAAAAAGCCATGCAAATTCCCTAGGGATGTGATAAGAAACTATTCCATCTAAATGACCTAAAGAGTGGACAGGTTGTAATTCTTACTGCAAGAAAGCTCTTATTATCAAGCAGACAGCTCAGAAGGTTTACAAGCAAGGAATATATATTTTTGATATTTATTCTTTATGTTGCTTCGTCTCAAAAGCAAGAGAAACAATATGCTTGGATGTACTAGCTGGCTTGAACTGTGTAAGTCAAGGATACCATAGCTAAAACAGAAAGATAACCAAATAATCACTGTCTAAATAGGGCCCAATTTACTCTGGTCCAGGATACAATTAGGTTCCTTGTTAGTATTTTAAAAGAGACACAAACATAAACTCCTCATACATATAATTAAGACCTGCAATCTTAACCTACCATAACAGGGTTTAAGAAAGAGCCTTGCTGTCACTCTAAATGCAGCTTCCCATTGCGAACGTAATTACAGTTTTTATTGGTACTTCAGACTGTCTCCCTCCTGAAGAGATAACACTGTGTATTATTAAAAGTTGAGGGGGCTTGTTATACTGCGCTCACCCCCACAACACACTGCTCGCGGCCACGCTTCCTGCTCTCTTGCACACTGCTATTCTCCAAGCAATAAACAAAGTCTAACAAATCAGAATAATTTTTACGGAACTCCTGGTTCATGTTCTCCAAAGCGCTGAGGCACCTCTCCCACCTGCTCTGACATGCCCTTGCTCAGAACATACCATCGTCCCTTCATAAAAAATGGGGAGACCAAAAACCTACAAACAAACTGGCACGATACCATCCAATTCCCCCCCCCCCAATCTCAGCTAGAAGGCTGCAAACAAAAGTTCAAATTAGCTAGCACAGTCTGCAGCCATTAAAGTCACAGAGCACATCATAGCTAACATCAGGGAGGTAGCGGGGCTTTTCTACAGGCTCTCCAAGAGGAGAGAGAGAATTATACAGGAAAATAGCACCATGCATTCAGAGCTCTCTTTATGAAGAAGTCAGATGACCTCTTGGGGTTTTTTTGTTTTTTTTTTTTTTTTTGCTTAAGATTTGACCTTCAGAAGGCAATTCACAGGAAACACTAACAATAACTTATTTCCCCCATCTATGTTAAGTGCTGGGGGAAAGCTATCAGGCAAAGGAAATTGATTTCCTTTCAGAGACAGAAACAGACCCTGAGAGGGATTTTATTTCTCTGTAAGATTATTATATTCAATGTTAACATTATTTAAACTGCTTTCAATGGATCTGTACTCTGCAACATCTCATTATGGTTCAAAATCATCTTAACGACTAAGCTCCACCAAAAAATACTGCTTTATGGCATGCTTTCATTACCATTAGAGATGTTCTCTATCTGGGAATGATGTGCATCTATCACAGAGGCTTTGTGAGTATGGGAAAGAAAAGGAGAATGTTGCAGTGCAATAACGTTACTGTTTCTGTCTGCAAAACCCTCAAAGTTGTAATGATTCAGTTAAAAGACGTAAGATTTTACATTCTCATGCAGTACTACTTAACACTAGAAATCTTAGGAGAGATAGATACATTAAACAGATTCTGTGCTTAATCGTTTGTATTGGCTGTTTCCTTTCCATACGGTATCTGTCAGGAGCATAATTTTAAAATAAGCGAAAATGTGGTCCTTTATTTTCACACTGTACTACTATGTACATGAACAGCACTTATCACTTAGTAACACACCTGCAGTACTGGAACTTGCATTTGTGGAACTAAGCACAATTTGTAGGAGGGAATAAGAAACACACTCTTACAGTTTTTCTTATTCTTAGCCAGTAAAGCTGTTTCAAACTAATTTTTTTTCTGAAAAAGTCTCCTGAGAAAATTAAATAAATTTAGGTTTTATAAAATTGTTTGGAAATATTTGCATTTTCAGGGAAAACTCCAAGTCCTTTGCTCAAACAATGCAAGTAACCAAAAACAGAGAGGCTGGAAAAATGTTTCGACAAAATACAACGTTTTTCGTTAAAGGCATATGCTTCTCCTTCCAAAGCAGCATTTAATCAAAAGCCATATTTTTCCTATTCAAAACAATTCTAACAGGAAATATCTGACAGCTGAGATGGGGTCTTGAGAACCTGTACCAGCTGCAGAGGCTGTGGAGGAAATGCCAACCTTGCCTCCTCAGCGCAAGCACCCAGGCAGCGGCGGGCTTGCTCCAGGGACAAGGCTGAAAGAGCAGGCTCCTGCAGGGCTGCCGGGGCACGGTGTAGTGCAAGGTGCTCACTCGCCCTCCAGGCTTTGCCCAGCTCCCCTGTGCTCACAGCGCTCTTCGGATGGGACCTGCAAGGAGCCTGGCTCAGCCAGACAAAGAGCACCCAGCTCTTGGGGTTCCTCTGATGCAAGCCTGAAAGCTGTCCTTTCCTTATGCAGACGTGATGGACAAGGTGGATGAGATCCATGGAGCGTTACATTCCTAGGCAGCAGCTAGGCTGAGGATCTTGCCTGTGAGCATTAGCAGTAACTGATTTGAAAAAATGAACTGAGATGTGTTGGAGGTTCCCACCTCCCTCAGGCACTGTGTATCTGTGGGCACCGCTGACTACACATTTGGCAAAACTGGGCAAAGCTGAAATCTCCAGAATGGAGGGGTGCAAACAGAGCTGTGGGTGGAAACCTCCAAAATGTGCCGCTTGCCAAAGCCTGTTGCTCACCCCGACAGAGGTTTCACTCCGATCTCGTGTTTCAAGCACAAGGCAGCCACTACTGTTGCAATAAGGTCTCTTAAAAGAGAAGACAAGGTACATTGTCACAGACAATAATCAGTTTATTATTGAAACACTAGTTCCTTACAGCCCTGTCCAGCAATACCTTATCCTGCACATGGTTCATTGACCTCAGGGAGCCCCACCCTCCCCAGCAGGTTTCCCAGGATGTACAGTAGCCATATCAACAGGAAATTTCAAACCCAAAACTTTCTGCCAGCACCTCACACACACATACAGAAATATGTCTCCACTCCAAGGTGAATTTTTTGGTGAGCGAGCAAGAGCATCTCACCTCTACACAAACTGAAGGCTGTGCCTATGTTGCTAATTTGTTGTATAATTATCCCTCCTCCCTTCCCACTTAGTACTTACTAGGCCCAGAGAAAAGGTCTGCTTCTTCTGCAATGTTAGATATTGATACGCTCTAAAGAGTTAAGGGATCCACACTGCACTGGCTAATTTGAATCTCTACTTGCAGTTCTCCAAATTGAATGGCAGGAATTAGATGGGTTTCATTTCATTTGGTGTATGGGGGATTGGTGAAGAAAAAACATGATTCTATGCTACCTGCCCAGCATAAAGATTTCTTGGGATAACCTAGAAAACACATTCTTCAAGAGTTACCACAGCTATTTAGCTTGCTAACTTGTCAAGCTCGCAGATAACAAGCTTGCTTGGAGGACTGATATGTAAAGAGGATGAATCATCCATTCAGAAGTCCTTCACTCACTCAGTAAGCTTAGCACAAGTTAACAATAGTCACTTCAATACAGGACACTCAGACACAGGCATCTAGAAATCAGGCCACATAAGATATGCAAAAGGACCAGATAAGGAGGTACAACCTATACCAATTAGCAGTGACTCTGAAGAACTTTTGCACCGCATCAGGACACAGGGTGAACACAAGAGCCCACTGCGTGTTTGTGGCTAAAAGGATTAGCACAATTCCTGGATGCATAAACAGCGTTAATGTGTGGGAGGTATGAAAATTATTACCTTGGCACTTAAACTTTGCAAAACTGCTACAAGATAAATTATTAAAGCTCCCTGCTTTTGGAGCCAAGAATACAAGCAAGCATGCTGGTTGGTACACTGAAAAAGTTCAGGGGATACACTCAGAGGACAGTGCAAAATACATTTAAATAGTGAAAGACTTAAGCTAAATAGATTAATCTTCTCATTAAGGAAAAGATTTACTTGGTCATAATCTATAAGCACATATATGGTGCTCGGAAACCTAGTAAGAGAGTGCTCTTCAATCTAATGGACAAAGTTATCAAAAGACACTATAGCTGGAAGCTGCAATTTAGTCTAGTATCCCTTTCTTTAAACTGATTCATTTCCAGCCTTAGGGCCACTTAATAAGGGGAACAATCTACATAGGATCGTGGTACATTCTCCATCACAGAAGAAAATCTTAATCTAAGATTTTCCCTCTCCGATGCGAATGCCTGATATATGAACCCATTGAAAATGGTAGTTCTTTAAGCGTTAGACAGACAATCCTGTAATGCCCCTCCAAAAGGGCAAGCAGAAGGAGGTCTGCCCAAGGCTTTAAGCCAGCCACTACAGAGCTATGTGATCTCCAAGCCCCCCCCCTCCATAATTAAGCAGCTGGGGGATACGTCTACATTATAACAACCTCATGCTAACCTCTTGGCATTGCCTTATGAGTGCATCATTCCCCAATAGCTTGGGCTGTGACCCTGACCATGCCGTACTCTCACTGCCTGTACATCCCATGCAGCACGAATCATGCGGTAGGTCTGGGTCAGCCTTCTTGAGTAATTGAGGCAGAGCCCTCTAGCCCTTCTAATCACAAAAATTCCTGGTTCTCTAAGCTTTTTCCTAGTAATTAAATCCTATTTAATGCAAACATGCCTATAATTTGCAAAGAACAGGGGAAATATTTGTGTACAGTCATTGGTACTTAGTGGAAATACAGTTCTGCATTGGATTGCAACTAGTAATTCAAATGCATTCCTTGCATGGGTGTTTTACAGCCCTCAGAAGGAATAAGTCCAGTGTACCGTGGCTCTACACAACCCTCAGATGATCATACCTCCACATAGACACGCGGCAGCGAGGGAAACCCCATCCATCAGACTTTGAAGTGTGTGTTTCAGCCTTGGTGCTTTCCCTCCCCCTGAACCTCTGGGTTTCCTTGCTCTGCTTCACAAGCAAAGAGCTGCCTCAAGCAAAGGGAAAAACAGCTCCCATTCTAAAGCATTTTGCAAATAGAGATTTTTTTAACTCTTTTCCCCTAGTCTCCTATTAATGTGGCCATAGGAAGAGAGAAAAACTGGGTAAGGAGAGGGCAGAGGATTCTTGCTCTTCTGAAATGCTGCTGTCCTGCCAGCAGCCTGGCACTCCACCTTTGAGATTGATGAGGCTGCTGCTTGCTTAGAAGAGGAACCAGTGGGCCAATCTGCAATTCCATTCAAAGCCCATGTTTAATATTTATAGCTAGGTTAGAGCATCGGAAGGCTAAATCACACAAGGGTTTTGAATTACTTTCTCGTTTTCCCCACTCTGTCCTCTTCACCTCAATCAGCAGCAGTAGTATCTCCATATGGAAACATCCCATCTAGTCACCCAGCCAGACTTGCAGACAGAAAGCAATTTGCCAGTCAACATAAGCATTAACAAGAAAATCCCCCAGGCAAAATTCCTACATGAGATTCGATGAGCTGTAGCTATCTTAACGGAGTCCCCCAGCTCTCCAATGACTGACTGGCTTTTAATAAATTTAATAACCTCAATACTGTGAGCTCAAGTTAAAGATTAGTTTTGTAGTTTTCATTGTACTTATTGGGGTCTGGGCATGTTTTGAATAGCTTGTGAGCAGCTTTAGTTGTTTTCTTTGTCAGAATGTTGGCCCTGGGCTTGAAGTGAGATGCTCATCTCAATTGTTTCAGTTCAACAACTTCTTCATTTTCCTAACTGCCTTAGCTTTTAAGATAGCCCTAAATTACAAGCAGGAAGAAAGAGAAAAAGGCTTTCCTTGGGTTTTTCAGGGACATTTAAGGTACATAAGAAGGAAGGTCCCCTCTGACAAACACTAGAGCATATGCTCATATGCAGGCATAACTAGAAAGCCATTTTCAACCTCTTAATGACTCCACATGGGGAGAGGGAACTTATCAGACATCTCAATCCCTTATACGGCTTTCACAGATATATCCAATGTTGCTGAAAATGACACAAAGGATAAAAATGAGAAGATATGATCCCATATCTCTATGAGCCATAGGAGACTCCAGACTTCATAAGGCTGACAAAATAGGCCTGTTTCTGCAAAGAGAGTTAACGTAGGACTGTAAGTTTATGGACAACCTCACCCGGGATGATCAGATCCTACAGCGCTTAATAATACTCCTATGATTAATGAACAAACTAATTCAATGAGGCTATTCAGGATCACAGAGGTCTGGAGTCCTAAGTCTCAGGGGCATGGATAAGTGTGTACAAACCACACTGTGCCAGCTGCAGGACAAATCCTCTCCTCATCCTGTTCTCCATTTCGTCCTCTCTGCTACCAGCACAGCCTCATCTCCATTGCCCTTTACCGCTCTACCCTTTCCTCCTCGGAGGAAGTAAACATGTTAGGAAGATGGAATCTTGACATCTTGCACTTAACAAAATGTCAGAAGAATTTATTAACTGGTACTAGCAGCCTCTAAATTTGTTAACATCTCTTAATTTGCAAATCTAACAGCCAGAGAGGTCAGTCACTTCAGATCCATCTTCGTAAGGGAAAGATACAGGACTTTGGCCTTGTCTCTGATGGAAGTAGTACAACGTACTTACACAGCAGCAAACTCTTGATGTTGACATTTTGCACTGCTGTGAAAAGAATGGTGTATCTAGCTGTGCTGTTGCAAATCACAGGGCACCCCATCCTCCGCATTTAGAGTGCAATGATGCTTTCTCACATACAGTTGTACTTTTGCAAGAAACTCATTGCATACTAAAGAATTTTTCCTTCTGAATTCCCTCCCCAGAGCTAACTGCACAGCCTATTTCTAACACACCTTTTCTACTGTTACTGTTACAAATGTTATTAGCTTTTAAGGAATTGCATCACATACTCGTATGGCACACAGTACCTAGGGGCAGAAATAGACAAAGCACAAGTAAGACAGGAAAAAATCTCTCTTTTTGGAGACTGTAGCCTGCTAAAAAAGTAGAAATCAATGAAACAGGCGGCTGAAGTGGAGAGAGTTATGCCAAATTAGATCAGATCAGGGTCTCTAGCTCAGCCCAGACATTTGCCTCTGTATAGAGAAATTCGAGGAAAAAACTCAGACGTTTTGGATAGCTCTGCATTCCCCTCATAGGGTGGCTAAGAGAAGAAAACATACTTTTCCTCTCATCACAGATATCAGTATTCCTGAGATCTGTTCTTTGCCTATGACTGCTATAGCAGTGAGTAATCTTCTAAAAAGTGATTTATTCGCAGCTGAACTTGTGACAGACTTTCCAGTGTGATCTGCCTCTATTTGGTTTTCAGGATCAATGGCAGAACCCATTCTTCATCTGCTAACCATGATGCTTTCCTTTTCCTTACTCTCCTCTGTAACTCCCTCTAGCCAGGGAGTCCAATAGTTTGATTAGTAACATTCTAAATGATCTTTTTTTTTTATTCCACTGTGCATTTCCAATAGGTACTGTAAAAGGTAGTCTTGAAGCAATTGCCACCTTTTGCAGCAACAAAGTGGTATGAAATAAGTGCGCTGTCCACCAGTGGAAACACTTTGGAATAAAGATAAGGACACTAAGACCACCACAGAACTTGCCACCCTGCTGCAGTGCTGAGCGACAGCATTTAAGAGTATTAGAAATGCCTCAGAAGTGCCAAGTCCATTGAGTTAAGATCACTGACAAGAAAATTGGATTTCCTTTGCACAATCAATGCTGCAGAATTGCTGGAGAAAGCCAGACCCAAGTTAAAAATGAACTCATATTGAGAACAGGGATGTTCCTTTCACAGGACCAGATTTTTTATTTTGCTATACCAAGTTACTGCCTTGTCTCTGCAGTAAAAATAAAGAACTGTGTGTGACAGTTCCCCTCCTCAAATGACGGGATCCAGAACGGAATTAGAAAAAGACTAGCTTTCCAGACATATAAGTGTGTCACCAAAGGAATAAATATCCTGAAAATCTTATGCCCAAGAAGCTACTTCACTGGCAACTTCTAGAGGCATTTCTTTTCTGGCTTTCACCCCCTAATAGCCATCTCCTTGCCCCCACGTCACCCTAGAACACTTCTTACTCAGGAGGATCATCACGATATGAGACCCAAATGTCCTCAGATTGTAGAAAGCAGCTTGCTTTCATCTCACCAACACATACAGGTCAGTCCACAAGTTCCCAAGCTTTTTCATGCAAAACTCCCTTTGATTTGAGTGACCGTTTTATTTCTAGAGCGGTACAACGCTCAGAGCCTACCTGCCTATGTTTTTATTCTAGCCGAGATTCAAACCAGAGTTAGAATGAGGTGCTTTAGGTCAGATTTGTTATGAGAAGTCTGGGCAAAGTAGAAGTTCTAACTCTGTAGCATGTTTCATTTCAAGTAGGTGGCTATGCTCTAACTGAAACTATGGTCACATAGGCCACTTTTTGCTTTAAGGTCAGAAATAATTTCCCACAGATGAACTAAAGCTTTGTGAGTTTCTATTTACATGTTCCTAGACTTGAAAACGAAGACAGGAGCGAAGCAGTAAGGAAGCAGTCATGTTCTCATTAAAACATCCTGAATCACTCTTGGCACACGTGTACTCCTGGGTGCCAAGCACCTCTCTTATTAAATCAAATCATACAGCACTACAATGCTCTGGCTTTCATCTTAAGTTTCACTTTTTCCCACCAATGAAACCACGATGAGAAAGCGGGAAAGAACAATTCCCATTCAGTAACTGTTTCCATAGAAACACAGAAATTAAGAGATACAAAGGACTTTTAACAACATCCAGTCCATACACCTGCCAGCACAGCAGTCAGCAACAGTCCTGGAGTTTAATGCAGTACCTCTTTTCCATTAAGGTTTATATTTAGCAGGCTTTCCAAAGCCCGCAAGGACACTGCTCTGCTCTCTCTCATATACAAAGTCAGTCACTCACTTCTGTGAGTTAAAACAAAGCTTTTGACACTGCAGAATTTGGGTGTGCATGCAAGAAGGGCCAAATTAAATGCTTTACATGGTCCCTATACCTCCTCTTCTAACAAAAGAAGTTAGAAGTGCAGTATCGCACTTCTTCTATTTCTTGGTATTTTATCATCAGCATTTCTTGCATAGAAGTCTTTAAAGTAAAAAAAGAGACTATTCTGGAAATTGAAGAGATTTATATATATAGATCACATTAGCTTCTATTGCCTATTCCAGTAGTGTAGTGTAATGGCCAGCTAGGAGAGTAAAGATTACTCTTCTGTCCCCAGTGGTAGCAGGGCAAAAGCATAAACATACCATGAAAGGAGAGGAAAGTGGGAGATGGCACTGTCAACATCAAAGGCTCCAGTGATGGCCTCAAGTTGGTCAGACTGAAGGTTCCTAGGACACTAGGCTTGGCCCAACACCGCAAAGGAAAGTAAAAAATAACAATAAAAAAAAATGTCCAAGATATTTGTCTCTATGACCTGGGAAGAACTTCTGCCTGACCCTAGATCTGGAGACCTGTTTATACCCAAGCTCATGAAACACACTAGCCAAGCCCCTGAGTTTTCTTCATACCTCTGAGAGCACCAGGCCACCCTCGTCAGCACACCATCTTTCTCTCTGATTTGTTTTATTAGACTAAATAAGCCGAGATCTCTTAATCTTCTTTCTGCATTCCTTATGTCACCCTTTCAGCCCTTCTGTGTCCTTACTTAAGTGTATCTTCTTACAATTGGTGATTATAGTATGCAATATTCTAATTAAATTCCACCAGTGCCTCATAAATAAGTACTAAAACCATTCCGTGTCCCTACTGAAAATACCATCCCCTGAGAATCTCAGCCTTAGCCCCAGCCCTTTTCATGCCTGGTTTTGCACTGGGGATCACATCCAGACTGAGAAGGGGAAGATAATGCGATCTTATGTCGATCACTGTGTTTCATCCTTTTAGAGTGAAAGGCAAGGATTTAGAAAAGATTAAAATGTACATGTACAAATAGCTGTAGACTAATCCCATGATAATTTTACAAACTTAATCACAATACTGATTTGAGACCCATTCTGAATGGAGTTCTACATTGCTGTGATTTAATCACCGAGTAAACACTATATGTTACCATTTCCCAAGGATATTCCTCAGACTACAAGAAATTAGTGACAGGCATGAGATGCGCTCACACTCAGTTCTTGCATTAGAGGACTTTGTATATATTTAACTGACAAGACACAAAAAAAATCACTGAGTAACGTGAACATGGGAATTATTTAGGCAGGCTTAGCAGGTTCACAGTATCCAGATGGAATACACAACTCTTCCAAGAATCTGAATATCATCTTTTTTTGAGCAAATTAATATGGGCCATGAGCCAAACAGTGTCATCAGGAATATGCACATAAGGAAAGCGATCACACTGTGGCCCTTTATCCTAATATACCATGGTAATATTTCCTGTTGCTCCTGGTTTTGGAGGTGGAGCAAACTGAAAAAGTAAACTATCAGCCTGCTATTTGACAGCAAGATCCTGGGATTCCCATGGTTATGGCAATAAATATATATTCCAATGATGGTGAGGAATGAGGAATTTCATATTCTCCTTTGACTCTTATATGAACACTTGGAAATGAATACATATGCACCAAGAAACCCCTGAAGCATTAATGAAAATTCGATGCTACTTCTTGTTACTTTTTAAGTGTGATATATAACAGGAACACTGAAAAGTGTGCAAAGGAATGTTCTCTTTCCCTCCACTCAATGACAACAAACTTTTCTCTAGTAGTTTACAACACCATCTCTGTTCCATAAAAGTACAAAAAAAATCAGTGAGAAAACATTAGAAGAGATTGACAGAGTAAAATAGGAACAAAGTATAAAACTGAAAGCATCAAGGGTAAGCTCTTAACTCTCTTCTTCCTAATCTTCCCAATGATCTTCTCTACTGCTCTGTTTTTTTTAACCTCTCAGAAGGGTTTTAGCTTTAATATATATTGGAATTACTGGGGAAAGGAAACATTTTAAACATTCAGGCATCCTAACTCTTTCGAGAGCAGTTTCTTAACCTTTAATCCTCACTCCTTTACCCGCAAGCCATGCAATATGAAAGGCAAAAGGTCAATAAAGTAGACGAAGCCAATAGTCTGAATCTAACCCAAACTTCTTTTATCTGTGCTATCTGCAGTCGGCTCACAAAACATGTCACTGACGGTCCTCCATTCTTGCTTTTGAATTTTAAGACCCATTTTGAACATCCCAAGCAAGATCCTGAGCTACTGCAGATCACTGTAACTCTACAAAGAATGTGAAACAGTGGATTCAAATAATACAGAAAATTCAAATAAAACTGAATTTAACTTACTGGAATCTACCGCAGAACTTGTTTTTCTCTTACTTCGGTTCTAAACAATTCTGAAAATCTTATGTATTTGAGGTTGGACATAGGTCATTATGTTATTCATAAAAAACCCAGGCAGGATCCTTATATTGAAGGACAATTTTATGACAAAAACTAGTTCAGGTCTATAGATTTCATTGGAGATGCACAGCATTCAACCACGCTGAAGATCTGGCCCTTCCCTTTTTAACATCTCCTGGGACACTTTTTCCTGACAACCCTAGCTCAGGCACATGCTGGCTTCATCACACACAAATACACTTGGATGTAAACAATTAGCATTGCTCCCGATTTACAGAGCAGTGCAGAGCCAGGCAGAGCTCAGTGGTGCAAGGCTGGCACTGATCCCCGGTACAGGGGACTCAGCCCACCAGGATGCGAGCAGCTTTGCCAACTCATAGATGTTAACTGTGAGTGGCAGCGGTGCAGTGAGAAAGAAGTCAAATCTCCCAGGAAATTCTCAGCCAAATCTGGCCAAAACAAGCACTGCTGCAAAACAAAACTCCTTACCACCTGCAGGCAGGCAATGAACAGCACTTGGAGTTACACCTGCCCTTTCTGCTTCTCATTCACATCAGAAGGTGCAGGCTGATGTGCTCAGATCTGTATTCTCACAATTATTTAAACGAGTCGAAATCTATACACAGTCAAACTGAAGAGAAGCTGGGCATACCTGATCAGGGGAGGGACAGTAGTACTGACAGTAGACTGCATAGAGACAAATCCTTCCCCCAAGAGCTTACAGTTTGCAAATTAGATTCTCAGCCAGCATAAATTGCTCCTGCTCCCTAGCTGTACTTTGGAGGCTTCTTGTGGGTGGTTAGTCTATCTGTCATCAGCTCTGCTGTGCAGTCTCTATCCCCAGAGCTGTTGACTAGGTTTATTTGGGGCAAAATCTGTCACAAATGTAACAACGGACATGGGGTCTTTGCTAATGTCTGCAATGGCCCCCTGTCACTACTGTGCACTGAAACATTTCATCTACATTTTCGGATGTTTCCTCTCATGCATTTTCTACAGTAAATATCAGAAGTAAAATCAATTCCAGACCTCGGAAGGCTGGGCAGCTTGATAGAAATGCTTAGCACTTCCCTGGTAAATATTCAAGAGCAGCTCCAGGGAACAGATCTTTCATTTCCTTTGCCCTCTCGCTAGAAGGATGACAGTTCTGGCCACTCAGTACTGCCCTGCACAAACTATGGAGACTTTCTGTACATCATTGGGAAGACCATAGGGACAGGCAAGCTCCAAAGGAGTCTGCCAAGCAATAATGTGCTACAAAAGAGAGATGCGCACAGTGTAGCTGCCCCATCTCCATGATTTTTCAAAATACATTCATTTTATCTGAGTTGAGGTTGGAATGGTTGTGGTTAGAAGGGACCTCTGGAGATTATCTAGTCCAACCCCCCCTGCTCAAGCAGGGTCACCTAGCGCACATTGCACAGGATCGTGTCCAGATGGCTTTTGAATATCTCCAGGGAAGGAGACTCCACAACCTCTCTGGGCAGCCTGCTCCAATGCTCAGTCACCCTCACAGGAAAGAAGTTTTCCCTCATGCTCAGATGGAACTTCCTGTGTTTCGGTTTGTGCCCGTTGCCTCTTGTCCTATTGCTGGGCACCACCGAGAGGAGTCTGGCCTCATCCTCTTGACACTCTCCCTTCAGATACTTGTACACATTGGTAAGATCCCCCCTCAGCATTCTCATCTCCAGGCTGAAGAGTCCAGCTCCCTCAGTCTTTCCTCACATGAGAGATGGTCCAGTCCCTTCATCATCTTAGTAGCCTTTTGCTGGACTCGCAGGGTAGAGACGATGGGCTCACACTGGCAAGCTCATAGCTTGAAAGGCTTCTATTCCAGTCTTTGCCACATACCTCCCCTGTGAAGCTGGTGTCAAACCCACAATGTATCTCAGGCATCACATTTCAGTTACAGGTGGAGAACAGGAGTGGGAGCACAAGTCTCCATTCTCCTTTTTCTCAAGCTATACATTGCTATATAGGTTGATCAGAACGGGCTGTGAGCAGCTGAGCTGTGTTTGCTCCCACAGGACGCTGCAGATTAGTTTCACCACCGTGAAACTATGATCTTACCATGACAAAATGGGAGTTCTTTGTCCGTCTATGGAGAACCCGATAATGAGCTCATAGCTCGTATAGTTTATCACCATACTTGGTGAGGAATAATTTTGGAAATGTTCTAGGCAGATGAATAAAGATGCAAGTTTAAATATTCAAATATACAGAAATATGTTTGATGACGCCTTTTGTTAGACAACCCAGTCACTGATTTATATGCTCTGTCAAAATGAAGTTAAAGATAGCATTCTGAAGACAGTGTAAAATGTTGGGTCTGCTGTTCAAGAAAACTGTACGCATGTTGATGTGTCTCTAGTTCACATAGTTCATCTCTAAGTTTTGAACAAATTTTCATTCAACTCAAGCTGCGTTCAAATGATACTTCAGCCACCAATTCTACACCTACACCAGCAAAAGCTGTGGCTGTCCAAGTTGTATATCTACAGTGTCTTTAGCCTGTTTGTGAAGTAATTGGAGATGCAATTATAGATTCCACAGGGAATCAGTAATATGTACGAGGAATGATCACTTCCAAACTAACCTTGCAATTTCATCCCTGCTAGACTCATTTCTTCCGATCAGTATTTCTCCAAGAGGAGAATAAGATCAACTGAACACTTATGCTATTGATTTTCTTTTTTCAGGAGCTTTAAATATGCTGACCAATTAAAATACAACAAGATCTGTGTTAAGAAATTTTTAAGCTGCTCTTTGCAAGTTTAAATTTGAAATGCAGCACAGATTCCATAACATTTTACAGTTTTCATCATACGAGCATGGCATTTTCACCTAACTGTAGTCTTCCTTTGATCTCATCTGTTCATACCATAACTTTTGAAAAGGACATCTGATGTTCTCTTCTGAAGTTCACGTAAGGAAGTAAAGAGTCTTTATTTTAGGTTACCTTTAAAAAGGAAGAGACTGACACATGCAAAATGCAGTTTTCAGGCATTTGTTCTAGCCATTACAACAAGAAAAAAGGAATCTGTCAGCAGCAAATTAGTAGGTGTTTGTTATTCCTAAACTGGTAAAAGAGAATGTTAGACCTACCAGGAACATGTTATGAAAATTATACAATTTCTTACTCTTTCTAAAGCATAAATAGATGTTGTGTCATGGAACTATGCCAAAAATACCATAGCAGAATAGCAAAGTAGGAATGAGAGTCTGGTGACAGAAATATGCAATAGCTCCTAAGCAGATTTGTCAGCAGAAGTATGTTGCTCTGCTCTTAACAAAAAAGATGCTCTTCAAGTCAGTAGGTTTAGCTACAGATATATTACAAGGCAGAATGTACTAAAGCAGTCACGTAATTAGCATTACTCTTAATTTAACTGTTTCTACTCAACCCTATTCTATAGGGCCAATTTTACCCTCTAAGTACAAGACTGAAACTGTGGAGCACAGGCACATGTAGATTCTGTCTCACTCACCCATGATAGGAAATATTTTGGGAATTACTAGTATGTGACTTACCTTAATGTCTGTATTTTATTCTAATTTTCACTGAAGTCATTGGAAGGTCTCCTGTTGACTTTAACAGGCTCTGAATCTGGGCAAAGAAAACATAGGGTGAGACTTTCTATGAAAGTTTTCTGGATGGATCCCTGAAATTCTGGACTCTGCTTATCTTCCTCTCTGCAAAATTCGGTCATGGATACGCTCACACAGCAGCAGAACAAAAGAGGCCAGCCTTTTAAATATTCCTGCTATTGCATGGCATGGCATGAAGTATGCTTCATAGTGACTGATTTCCTCGAGCTTCCAGCCAGGAGGTTTAGTTAAGCTCAGTAAATTTTTATAGAAAGGGCTTCCAACTGTCCTGTCTTACATGTCAAAAGATGTACTTTATGACAACATCCATCATATTTCCCATCTCCTCAAAGTGGGAAGTTTTGTGATATCTGGTTTTACATACTGCCAGATGCGGGGCTCTTTCATTCCCTGCCAGACAGAAACAGAGTCTAATAACTCATAGGCAATACATAATACCATAAACCTTCTTGTGAGACATACTTCATAACCATGAGGGTTAAAAAGTATGAACTCACATATTTAAAAAACAATAAATGAGGAATCTCATGCACTACGTAGTCTATTAGTGATGGCACTCTGTTTAAGCATGAATTTTGACTTCTCCGATTTTCCGAGAGAATACTTCTCAGATGGAGAAGTAAAGATTTACCAAAATAGAAGCGTCCAATGAAAACACTGATTTTGATAATAGTTCTGATGTGAAGCTGTCTTATTACCTGCCAGTTCACCACCTAGCACATCTGGCACACGGACCCTGAGCAAAGTGCCTGAAGACCACAGTCTAAAACAGATATGCGGCTGAGGACCCAAGAGCTGGGACTGAGACTGCTTCCAGCCTGCTCAGCCCTCTGTATTTCCCACTGTGAGAAAGAGGCAAAAAGCTCCATCTCCTCCCTCCTCCTCTCAGATTTCTCCACCCAAGAAAGGCACTCCTGGGATAAGTGGACTTTAGTCGAGCAAAACAGCAGTGCACTGGAGGAGTCCTGATTTGAAATACTCCCTTTTCAAGTTCCAGTTCAGTATGGATCAAATTCACATTACACAAAAGCTACTTCTGGCATCCAATTTTGGTGCTGTTCTAGGCACTGAAAGTCTAATACCTAAACTCCCTACTCAGCCTCCACAAAGAGACAGATTCAGAAGGGGAGCAGCATCCCTTAGTTGTAAATGTAATTACCTCCTAAAACATCAAGCCTGAGAACATCCCCCAGTTCCATTTTCCAGGCTTCCCAGCTATGTTGCATTGCAGTAGTGTCCTAGAGGTGCCCGTGACTGCAGGACATGATACCTGGAGGAAAAGGGGAAGGGAATCCCTCCACTCCCCACATGTGAGCGGGGAGGTTTGAAACTGTTCTGGATTTTTCTAGAGACACTCTGAAACAGTGGATTTTATGATACGTCTTTGTCTTAGACTACAAAGTCCTTTACATTTGGATAACCACACATCAGGTTTGTTATTCGAAGGAGATCTCCATATTTTGAAACTACCAATCCCAGGTTAATATGGTTGATACATTTCTTCCCTTTGGTAAAAAAGTACACTGGCAGTTTACAGATCCAGGGGAGTGTGCGCTGAGAGATCTCCAGCAAAGCTCCCTCAAATCCAGCAGAGTTGGATCCCAGTCCATTGTCAGTTGTTCACTTCCACCTTCTGTTCACTTTGGAGGTGCATTCTAACAGCCAGGAGAGCTGAATGAGATAAAGACCAAAGTCCCAGAGATAAAGAAGGAAATCCCTTTCAGATTTACGGAAATAAATCTGGGGGATGTCTTTCCAACCAAAAAAAAAAAAAAACAAAAAACAAAATATGATAAGACTTATCTTGTTCATTTGCACCACTTAACAAAACCCCTATTTTCCCAGTGGTAGTGAATAAATCTACTTGCAGCCTAGTATCTGGAGACACCAGAAGAAAAAAAGATTGCTCATATAAACACATACATTTCCAGGGGAAGTTTGCTCTTCCTATAGCCAGAGGATGTTTACATTTCTAGAGAAAGAGTATGTTAAAACCTTTCTTCCCCTCTGCTTCATCACCATTTCACTAGCACTTAGACATCGACATTCCTCATTTCAAACACAACGGTTTAGCAGGTCAAGCAAAGGCGAAGCAGCAATTGTATATTCAAGCAGAAAATTAATGCAGAGAATGAAACGAATAAAAAAACAAGGGCAAGTTGGAGCTCAACGTTCAGAAGTTCCCCAACCGCAGCAGTGACACATGCAGCCAAAGCAAAAGGATACCCAAAGTCTGTCAATTCAAAAACACTAGTACAGGGCTGAGCCCTTGCAAGTCAGATTCTTGGCGCTTCTAAATATCAGGGGGGCCCACAGGCTGAGACCCTTCTCCCTCTTTCCTTTGCTTACTAAGCACATTTGAACTACAGGGAATGCGACTGGCATGCTATGAGATCCAGATGTTATTTAGCATAATCAGTGATTTGCTGTGAACAGGTTTTAGAGACCAAAAATCAATGTCAGTGATCTTAATTTCAGTTTAACTAAGTCCTAATGAAGTTTAATGGATGCTGTTAGGTAAATTGCAAACATCAGCACTATTAATCATTGCATAGAAATGGAGATACCTCAAAAAATGTTTTAAAAATTCTTCTATAAGTATGACTGAAATAAAGAATATCTCATTATTTTTATGACCACTTAACAAGCCCCTACGATATTAAATTAAGCACCTACAAGCCAAAACACACCACTCAATCAGGTACAATTCCACTGTCTTCAGATGAATTACATCTGATTATCTGCAAAGTGAATTTGGCCATCTACAGATAATACAAGCAGCAAAGACCCACAATAAGAAGGAAACCCTGCCTTCAGGAAAACAAGCGAGAGTTGCACCTCTGATGCTCACTGAAAAATCACAAAAGCCTCTATTTGGACAGGCTTAAAAATTTTTTACCATTCAGCTAGCAAATAAAAATGAAGCCAAAGAGCTTTTGTTTAAGGCCTCGTTCCTGCAAAAAGTGAAGAGAGCAGCAAAAATCCTTGGGGCTGGGCTTATGCAGTAGTCTACACATTTCAGAAAACACCACGTTTCTCAGCAGAAAGGCAAGCTTCCCCTTATACTGAGCAAGACAAATCTGTCATTCATGATGCACATAAACACGATTAGGACAGCAGTGCCATGGAGCTGAAGAGATACTGAAGCACACCACATCTACCTGAATGAATACAGATGCTGGCTAACACTCAGAAAGGGGGTATTTTCTAGTCATAACCACACTCACCTTTATATGGTCCACTTCCATTCCCAGCTCCTTATTCGCAGGGTGTTCAGTTCAACATCAGCTTCTTGTTTGCTACTAGCAAGAGCGGAGTCCCTTCACCTCATCCAGTAATGCTGGTGAAGCTGGTGAAGGCGTAACACTCAACTAAATGTTTTCTCTGTCTGAACGGCTCAGTTAGTAATTTTTAAAGACTATTTCTGACCCATTTTCAAGTGTCAGGAAGCATTCTATATGTGTGTGAGAAGAATCCAGAGATTTTCATGAAAACAGAAGCATCTGACCACAGGAAAAGCTACATTTCCACATGGTACCTCATGAAGAAGACGACTATGACATGAGACACATCAGACAGCCCTTGTGAACTTCTGCCAGCTCGTGTGACTGTTTCAACCACAAACTCACAGACTAGTTCAGGTGGGAAGAAAGTTCTGGAGATCTCTGGTCCAGCCTCCAGATCAGGTGCTCAGGGCCTCATCCCCTTGAGTTCTGAATATCTCCAAGGATGGACTTTCCACAGCTTCTCCGGGCCCTTCTTCCAGTGTTTGACCACCCTTATGGTAAAAACTATTTTCCTAATATCTGATCAGAATTTCCCTTGTTCTAACTTGTGCCTCCTGCTTTTGTGCTTCCACTGTGCACGTCCAAGGAGAGTCTGGGTATGTCCTCTCTATGCCCTCCTAGCAGGTAGTTGCAGATAACTAAGATCTCTCCTTGGCCTTTGCTGCTCCCAAATAAACAGACCCAGCCCTCTCAGCTTCTCCTTGAACATCCTGTGCTCCAGCCCCCAGCCAGGCTGGTGGCCTCCACCAGACTCGCTCCAGCACGTCAGTGTGTCTTCCACTGGGGAGCCCAAAACTGGACACTTCACTCCAGACGTGCTCTCACAAGTGCCAGAGAGAAGGGAAGGATCACCTCCCTTGATCTGCTGCCTTCCCTCCTACTAATACAGCCCAGCATGCGGCTGGCTTCTCTGCAGCAAGGGCTCACTGCTGACTCCCGTTCAACTTGTTGTCCACTGGTACTCCCAGGTCCCTTGTGACACAGCTGCTCCGCAGTCAGTAGGCCCCAACCTGGCCTGTGGCAGGAGGCTACTCCAGCCTGGGGCAGGACTTAGTATTTGCCTTGGCTGAACTTCGGGAGGCTCCTGACAGCTCACTTCCCCAGCCTGCCAAGGTGCCTGTAACTAGCAGCTTGCCCTACAACCTATCAGCTGCTCCCCACAACTTGGTATCACATGCCAAGTTGCTGCAAGTACAATCTATCCTGTATCTATATCATTGATGAAGATGCTAAACAGTGCCAGTATTGACCCTTGAGGAACACCAGTAGTACCCAGTCACTAGTTGTGCTCCGTATTGCTGATGACAGCTTTGAACTTGGCAGTCCAGCCAATTTTCCACCCACGTTGCGCAATAAAGTACAGGTCAGCTGAAAGGCATCTAGAGAGAGCTGGGGTGGATACAAGAGTTCAGGAAATGAAAAGCAGGGTACGAAACAGCTGAAAATTTACACTGTGCTTGTCTTAGACACCAACGTTATTTTTGCAGAGGCATCTCTGGCTCCATGGCTCACAGACTAATGGAATCCAGCAAGTCTGGAGATGATGAAGGAAAACAGTAATCAGGGTTTAGAGTTAAGTTTTTGGGCAGAGGGAAGCGATGACTGGGAAAGTTCATGTTCACATCCCTGTCACTTCGATGTTTCTGCCCCTGCTCAGACTCCTTCCCATGCTGCATCCAGTACAAACTACCAAGAGGAAGCCACTATCACTAAAGGGTGACTGACAAGGAAAAAGAGCATCTTAGTAACATAACAGGAAAACAGAGCTTTTGCACTTCACATTTTAATGTGAAAATCACTACAGGTTCCTGGACAGAGACCGAGTTTCTTCCATTTTTATGTCTTGCCCCCTTGGCCTACTGCAGCAATGTCATGTGCAGTCCCAAATTCTGCAGCAATATAGACCCAGGCTTGTCTGGTGCGAGATGACTTTTCTGCAAAGAGTCCACATATTACTGAACACAGGCTCATCAGGAATGTTTCTGCACCTCATCAGTGCTCTGACATAGTCTTACTTTCAAAAGGATCAGTGAACTGAACCTATATGTATTTTTCAAAAAAGATTTTAAAGCGAGGAATTAGGTATCATCTTGTATGCATTTGCTCTCCCAAACCGAGGGAAGTACTCTCCGAGGGAAGAATTTAATCAAAGCCAGCTGCTAATTACTTTCCTGACACCAGGGGAGAAGAATGTTGGCATCAGAAAGATCTGGAAGATTTTCATGATTAATATTTGATAAATCTGTAATTAGATCATTTGATTTTGCAGTCTCTTTTGAATAGAGGTAGTAACTTCGTTGAAATTAATGTTTATGAATTCAGGCCACAAACTTCAGGGGATGATAACTCATTGATTGATTTAAATATCCTGAAGTGCTAACCCTGGAGTGAAGATAAATTGGGATTGCCTAAGGACAAGTTAATATAGACTGAATGTAATCTAGAGTGCACTCCTATTAGAGGAAAACAAATTACATTCTTTAAAGAGTTAAGTTGCATTTCTCCAGTCTTTTTTGCTGAAGTTCAGAGATTCAACATGAATATTTAATGTAAAGGTAATTGAGAACTAGGTATACTAAAATGGAATTAATAAAGTAGTTAAGAGTAACACAATAGTGAGCAAATAGTCTTATTAAAAAAAAATCTGAAAATGGAAATAGCAACATTATAAATATCAATTATATTTTATTGTTTAGAATTGAATATAAGAATTTTCTCTTTCTCCGACTAAAATCAATCAGATATTCTATTAAATTCAATAGGAACATTGTTTTGCCTCAAAGACTTCATAACCTAAATTAAATCACAGTATTGAAAAAAGACAGAAAAAGCTACCTGAAAACAAAATACCGAGTCTTTAGCCACCTATAAAGATTTTTTCCTTCCCCTTTCCATTGCTGCCAAGTAGATTGGTATTGTAAAACAAGCTGAATGATAGATTTATGAGGAGGCAAGAGATAGAGGATGATTACCTATGCTAGGCACACAAAAGAGTAAACTTGAAGATAAAGACAATGAGGTTGTTCAGTACAGTGTTTGTGGAAGGCTATTTCAGACAGGCCAAAAAAGAAAAGCTCTCAGAATTAGAAAATTGATAGTTTTATTAGAAAAAACAGAAAAATGTAGCACACGACGAGTCATGGAGTTGACACATATGGCATGATGGATAAGGTAAAGTGTTTGAACTAGACGTGGAAAAAGCAAATACAAAGGTGAAAAAGAAGGAGCTAAAAAGATCCTTCTTAGTAATACACTTCAGGCCAGAGAGGACAAATGTGTCATGTTCCAGGTGGCAGATTTAAAAAAAAAAGGATGAAAATCTGAACAGAGATTATGATATTGTGAAGATATAAAAGATTTCAGAGACATTAAAGGAAAAGCAGTAGAATTCTTTGAAAGAAGTGTACACAGATTGGGCATTGGAATTGGTATTCTAACTAAGCATGATTGACACAGAACGTCTATTCGATATGTATTCTGTCAATGGGAGATCAGTAAAATATCTATGGTCAACAGTAACCATAAGATATCATTGTAGCTCCCCTTTTTATTGGGGCAAAAAGGACCCACTCATAAACACAGCTTGAAGCACCTTCAACCACAGGCTGAGTACCAGGGAGTAAAACTGTCCCTCCTTCTCTTTATCACAGAGCACTGGAGAGCACCTCCTCCTGTAGCAGGGCTTCCAGCAGACTTGTAGCACCAAGCTGCTTAGAACGCAGAGACAAATGTGTTCAACGTGTACATATGTATTTGCGTTAATAACTTTGGCAGTTAATTTTATATAGCAGCAAGTAAATAAATTAACAAAACTTTAAAAACGCAGCCCACGGAATTACCTCAGCACACATCTAGCTCAGAATGGAAAAGCTGATTTAATTTAAAAGTTTGCTTTTCAAGCCAAGCTCACTCCAGATCCCAAAACAGGACCAGGGAAGAAAGGCAGATTACCAAATAAAGCAGAAGAAGAAAAGACTTTGGTCCGCTAAAGAAGGATTTCGTTCTATTCTGTAAAGCAGTTATTTGAAGAAATTACATACCACACTTTGAGGACTATTTCCATTAGCAGAAATAGCGTTTATGCTCCTAGTTCTCCTTGACTTTCAAGGAAAGCTCCACACCCAGTGGCCTTCTGGGTCCCTGAAAACCTCTTCCTTTATTCTCTTTAATAATAATGCCTACTTTCATTTTCTCCTTCATTCTATTTCTGAATCCTAGAAATGCCCTAACCAAGTGTTTTGGTTTATGCCTGCATGTGCACATCTGCACACACAAACACACATTTCGCATTAAGTTACTGACATCTGGTGCTTCTAAAGAGTACTGCACCACTCAATAATAAACACGGATAAACATGCACTCATGCTTTTGTACCCAAATCCCAAGTAACTCCAACAACAAACTTTGTAAGTTGTAGTGATGAACACCCTTAGCTCTGCCAAGAAAATAAGCTGTGACTGGAACATAAGCGTCCTTCAAATATAACAGGAATTGCACCGAGACAGTTTGCAATCCCTACCTGCATAACAATTACAAAAAAAAGAACAACTTACCACCTTAAAGAGGAAAGTCTCCTTACTTGGAGCAGGCATATTTAGGTGTGCAGACTGCACTGGGGAGTCCCCATGACGTGGAAGACCTTGTTTATCATCAGACCTGAGCTGGGAAACAAGAGATTTCCAGGAAGCTAGTTCAGAGAAACCAGGCTCTCACAGTAACAGATAAAGCTACTCGTATTTACTAGTTTAAGCTAATAAAACAGTACAGATAAGGCATGTGGAAGTAACACATGACTGAATTATAACATATCAAATTTAGGATAGCCACGATCAGAACGACTAAGAATCATGCAAGAAGAGAATATAGCTTTGATTCAAAACTCAGCTTTATTCTGAAGAGCACAAACAGAAAACTACCTAGAGAACAGACCTTCCCTAAAAAACTTCAGGGACGGAACGTCACAGATTTCAGAGCGCATACGAGAACGCCAACGCCAGAGAAACAGAGCCTAGGAGCGACAACCGTATCTTGCTACTGATACCAAGGGACTTTCTCCAGCCCAGTTATAAAAACATCATTACCAAGCTATTATTACTAAATTATCTCAAATCACCTCTGAGGGGACAAGTACGTTAACTCGCAGCGCCACCTGCGCTCTGATGCACCGCCCCCCACACGCCCGCGCGCAGCCGCCTCCAACGGCTTTAACGGGCGCGGCGCGGCGCGGCGCGGCGCGGCGCGGCGCGGCGCGGCGCGGCGCGGCGCCCCGCCCCGCCCCGCCCCCCAACGTCGGCGGGTCCGCGCCCGCCTGGGCCACCGCCCCTCAGCACCCGCCGTCCCCGCTCCCCATCCTAGCTCTCAGACCCAAGCAACCAATCGCCGGTTGAGGGTGATGGATTGCCTTTACTGGCTGCCCAGCCCCGCTAATCGATGTGTCAGTAGATCGACTGCTTAGGAGTGCAGGCGGGCTGGACACCGCCCTCACGGGTGCGCCGTGGGACGGCTCCCGGCGCCATTTTGCAGGAAGAGCCGAGACAGGTAGGGGTAGCGCTGTGCCGTCCCGGGCTCTCCCTCAGGAGCGGCTGCGGCTGCCTTCCGTTCCCGGCCCACCAGCTTCGGCGGGCGGGCATCGCCTCGTGAGGCCGTTGTCGGGGAAACGGGGCGGGAAGAGGGCGGTCCTGAGGGGAGCCCGGCGGCCGTTACCGGGCGGCGGCCCGGTGGGGCGAGGGGCGGCGGGAAGGAGGAAGGCGAGGCCTGGCAGCGGCGGCGGTGCCTCAGCGATGCGCTCGCTTCTCTTCCAGGGGGAGCCGAGTGTTTAAGCGAGAGGGAGCCTGCCGCCTGCCATGGCCACCGTGAGTAACGGCGCGGGCCGGGGGTCAGCGCCGCGGCGCCCGTAAAGCCGCCCCTGCGCCTCGTCTGCGCGAGAAGGCGAGGCAGCGCCGCTGGAGGAGGGCGCTGCTTGATGTTCCCCTTCTCTGCTTCTGTGCAGTTTCTAAATTTTAGTGCTCGTGCGGGGGTCGCTCACAAAAAGCTTTGTTGCACCATAAACGCTTCTAGCAGCAAGTAAGCCATCGGGAAGAGGATCGCTTTTCCTTCTTCCACTTCAGCTTCGGAAGGCAAATGCTGTGGAAATAATCTAACTGTGGGTTCAGTAAAATCTCATGTTTTAGTCTCATCGGTTTAAAACGTAGCGTTAAAGTTTACCACCACACGATCAACCCAGGGTATTTCAGACTGAAAAATAAAACCTGCCTTATTGATTTAATCTTGCCACAGGGACGTGAATAGTTTGTTGTTTTCAGTGGTGTTTTTCACTTGTGTAATGTTAGGTGTGTAAATATTTGCAGAACTGAGCTTTGTCCACGTGAATACAGTTAGAATCTATAATTAACTTTTAACGTGTCCACGTGAAGTGAGAGAGTATACAAAAATTCTTTTTAATTGTTGTATTTACAAATGTCAGCTGTAAGTCAGTTTTCATCCATTTCATCTGTATTGTGTATAATGATTATGTTAAACTTTGTTTCAGTAGTGCTTTTATGTAGTAGAAAAAAAAACATTGAAGTGGAATCAGCAGATTGTGTTCACTCTTTCAGGAGCCCTTTAAACCTAGTGCTGTTTTGGGACTAGGCAGCCTAAGGCCTCAACTGTTAAATACTTAGCATAAGTCAGTAAATCAAATGCGTGCATATGTATTTGAGTCTTCGTGATGTCAGCGTGACTTATCAGATGTTGTTTGTTGGTGCACAGATGATATATTGGTAGCTGATATTTACTGGCCTAGGTCCTGATGTTTCAAAGACAGTCTTTACCCTTAAGCATTTGAGTGGTACCGTTTTCTCACTTTGAGCAACCTTGTTTCTTACCTGTTTTAATGGCAAACACATGCCTAAACTTGTGTAGGCTCAAGAATACAACTATGTTAGTTTTGCAAAGGGTTCTTTTTTCCGTCATCTGGGAAATTAAGTCTTGCAAAAGCACATATGTTGTGGTGGGTGGGATTTATATTTTGAGGCACTATGTGGTTCTGTGACACTGCAGTCAAGAGTATTAATAATTCTGGGCTAGATTTAGGTAACCTTTCATTTTTTAATTACATTTTAACACTACATTTTGAGTGTATGATAGATTATTTTCGTTTATTTTGTGTACTTAGCTGCATCGTGGAAGTTGCCAACCTATTTTTGAAATATGAAAAATAGTTTGGGCTTTCAGTTTAATCACTGAATATTTTTTGTGAAAAGCAGTCATTGGTAGTTAATCATTACTGTTTAAGGCATCATCATTAGGCTTCAGAGTTGATCCTTGTGATCTGAAGCTACTAGCCCTTTGGAGCATATTGTTGAGACCATTTGCATGCTCAGGAAAGTAGCATTGCATCATTTTCTGTTTACTGAATGGCTGAATTAAGTTTTGAAAGAATGATCCTTAGCAGTTGAAAGCTATGTTGACAGCACAATTATGTGGCGTGAAGCAGATTTTTCTGGTGTGTTCCAAGACTATAAAATTCATAAAGGTTCTGTGCTTTGCTGGCAGTTTGCCCACGATCCTGATTTGTTTGCAGCAGTATTCATTTATAAATATGTAAATATATCAAGCTTACAAATCTAAATAGTGCTGCTTGCACTAACTTATTAAGTTTTGCACATGATAAATATTTATGGTACTTCAAATGCAAAATAGAGCAGCTGAATTTGCCATACCCACCTGTTTTGATACGTATGTCCCCTTTATAGTTCAGAGCTGTTGATATGTTTACTTTACTGGCAAAGAAATATGTGTGCTCACATGTATGTGTGCTTCTAGAAGAAAGCTACAAGATGTGTCTGTAATATTACTATTTTTTTTTTTTTAGTCTTGTGATTCTTCCGAAAAGTGGGAGCATGGGCTAAAATTTGTGCTAGTTTTCAGGTCAGAGACCTTAGATGTCAGTGTTTACTTACCTAAGAATATTTCTAGGTATTTTTTATAATTAACTTCAAGGATTTATTGAATTATGACAATCATGGGAATAGTACAGGCTGCATTATTTTTCCTCATCCATAGCTTAGACTGTGGTGTTTCAGTAATGCTATTTAAACTTTTCTGCTTTCTTCCTCAAATGAGGAGGCTTTTTAGTGTGTGGCTTTGAGGTTCTTCCTTAGTAAAATATAAAAATAATAACAAATGCTTTAGAATTGGTTTAAAAAAACCACAACTGATGATAAATAAATGTCAATCTTAATTATGAAGTGAGGCTTTATCCTGTATTCTGCAAAGCTGTACTTAAACTATTTTGCTTGCGGTATGTAATGCTTGCTTTTGTGTGTGTTTGTTTTTTTTTCTTCTCAGGTGCTCTATAATAGAGCAAGATTGGTCACCTACCTACCAGGGTTTTATTCCTTAGTCAAAAGAGTTGTAAATCCCAAGGCTTTTTCTACAGCAGGTTCCTCTGGCTCAGATGAGCCTCATGTTGCAGCAACACCTCCTGATTTATGTAAGAAAAAGCAAATTCACTTTCTTTGCATTCATGTGGTGTCAGAACTTTGCACCTCATATAAATCTGGGGATTCTGAAATGTACTTTTTATACCTTAATTTTAGTTATGTGTTGTGGTTACTTTGATCATAATCACATAAAAAAACAATATCTGTATTTGAGTGGGGAGAGACTTTTTTCTTTCTGTTTCTGTGACTAATGTAAGCCCTTGACTTTTACAGGTCCAAGAACTGTATGGCCAGATGAAGTAATGGGTCCATTTGGCCCTCAGGACCAGAGATTCCAGTTGCCTGGTAATATTGGTTTTGACTGTCACCTAAATGGCACCGCTTCTCAGAAGAAAATCCAAGTTCATAAAAGTCTGCCTGACATATTAGCAGAGCCTTCACCAAGTGAAAGACATGAATGTGTAATGGCACAATACATAAATGAGTTTCAGGTAAGAACAGGCATTTCCTATGTGAAGGTGATATTTCTTGTCCAGAGCAAACAAACATAATTAGTCCCTTTCTCCTGAAAAAGGATATTGATGATGATTTAGATGGTTTTGAAAGATGAGTCTTAAGTGAGTTGAGGGAGAGATTATATAGAACTGTCTTTTCTTTCAGGTGGAAAAAATTTTTTCTTTTTTTTGACTGTACATCTAAGCATAGTGAAATAGCATTTTAACAGTTACTTGTTTATATGGATATATGAAAAGAAAACTTCAGTTTCAAAACTTACCGTTGACCAACTCTCACTGACCAGCTTTTATCAGATAGTGCTGGTAGTTTCTTACCTAACTTCATTTAATGGATCTGTTCTTAAGGGAGTTAGACAATGACCTTTAGATCGAACTGTTCAATTCTGACACCATTGAGTTAATACATGCAAAACAGACCAACATAGCCCAAGTGCGGTGTTCGAGACTACGTTTTGGGAGTGACAAAGCTTGCAGTGAGTCAGATTCCTTATTAACAATAGTCAGCTTGATGATCGCTAGCTTGGCTTGCATAATCATAATGTTTTCAACAAATGTTTATTACCACTAACTGCTAACTCAACTTTCCAGTCAGTCTGAATTTGTGGCATGCTCAGACTTTGGAAATTAACTGAGAAATCTCCATTGTAAAAATGCTGTATAGTGTTTTTCTTTGTAAATGTAACATCTGTATTTCAGTGTTCAGAACACGTAATCTTAGGGTGAACTTCCTAAATTCTGTTTTCAACTTCTGCAAACCGTACCTTCCATTAAAAGCCCAACAGCGTATTCCAGTCTCTTGTTTATTTAATGTAAACCAGGTGTGCTTAATGCACATCTCTTTTTCAGCAAGATCACTTACATAATAAAATGCCCAGTGCATCTGCTGCCCTTCCAAGTGGAAGGGAGAAACTGGCAAGAGCAAAGCTAAGTTTTTCCGCTGGTCTTCAAAAGGTAGTCAAGAAGAGTCAACTCAGTTTCACAACACTGCTGTTTAGGAAGCCCTGAAAAAGATACAGCTAATGAAAATACTAAAACTACTCACCTTAGGAAAGGATCCAAATTTGGATGTTGGCATCAGTTGAGTGCAGAATCCCTTATGCATTGCAGCACCGTGCGAGAGAAAAGTCCGTGGCTGCTGAAGCTCTGGCACTCATCCTTGAACCAGTCAGAGCAATGTCAGATCTATCTGACCTCTGTATGCTTGAGATTGGTATATTGGTTTTATCTGAGCAGGGTAAATGGATTTAGTAGCCTATCAGTATGAAAAGTTTTGATCCATGGAAAATGGCTAAAGAGTCTTGATGAATAGATGCCTGGGTAGCTTATATATTATGTAAGTGGATGTTTAGCCAGATAGAATAGGAACGGCAGATGAGAAAACTAAGAGAAATCACAGTGAAGTACCATACTTAGTAAGAGAAGCATCTTATAATTAGGAAGAAAAGGGGAGCATACAAGGCTTATAATATGAGAGAACAGATACTTTTAAATGCGAATGGCATAGCAGCAGCAAGTGTTTTCACCAAAGATGTTTAAATTTAGGCTTCTATTAAGTTTTGATGAAATTCTCAAGTGGTATGCGTAGCAATGTTGCAAGCTAGCAGTATACTTTCTCCCTGTGGAACAGCAAATTCGCTGGGGAAAGGAATCAAATTAACAAGATATTGCAAAATAACCGTCATAAGTCCAACAAAGCAGTAGAGTAAAGATACTAATTGGTCTCTTGCGGTGACTTTGTGGTCATAATGCAAGATACATGTGGAAACATACCTATTCAGACTGTGTTTAATATCTCTTGTGTTTACTTCTTGCTGCTTTTGATTGTTAACTTCTAGAATAAAAGTGCTAGCCACACAGTGTCTTTTCAGTGGAATAGTTTTCCGTATGGAGGTTTGTGTGAAAACAGCTATTAGGTAGGACTGAGTATACTACTTATTGCTGTAATTTCACTTAGAGAAACTTACTGAAATTCATTTTAAGTTATGATATAACTAGAGCTAGAAAAGTTACATTTAGAGATTCTGCCCCTATGTTACATAACAGTTGCTATCCCAAAGACAGCTGTTATCTTCTTAGGGGCATTTTAAGCTTAAATGCTATATATCTAACTTGCAGATTCTCCATGTGTAAGGTACCCAAAATATATTTTTTAGAAGCTCTAGAACAAAAAAGCTATAAAGAACAAAAGTGATATTATTGAAGAAGTTCTATTTTGAAGCTAAAACAGCTAATATGGAAAATGCTGAAAATAGGGTGCTTAGAACTGTTTTGCCACTTCCTGAAGTTTTGTTGTGACTCAGGTAATAGATTTTTGTACCTAAATACATCAATTGCTATGGTTTTGAATACTTAAAAGCTATTGTTTCAAAAGAATATTTTTCAGAAATTTCTGTATTAAGGTTATGGGATAATGGTTACAATGCAATATAAGGAAGTTTGGCATTTCTATATCGGTTTAAGCAATAGTAGGTTATACCTATATCTGTTCCAATTTTAATATTTTAGAATGTGAATTTGAAATCTTACTGCATGTCATCTTTTGTGAAACTACTTCAGTGTGTCTGTTGGACACTTAGTCAAAAAAACCCATGATGCATGAGATTATTCTTGTTATATATTAACAAATGTTACCAATTTTATTTTTCTCAGGGTTCTGATGTTCCACATAAGCAGCAAATAAATAGTGCTGAAACTTACTTTGAGAATGCAAAGGTAGAATGTGCAGTACAAGCTTGTCCTGAACTGTTACGAAAAGGTACATCTTCAATTTTTTGACAGTTAAAAAAATAAACTTTTGAAAAATAAAAACAGGCAAATAAAGGCTCTGATATAATTAATGACACAGAATACATGCTAGAAAAGAGTTAACGTTTTACAAAATAAAACGTATTGTAAAGTGAAAAATAAATATTTTGCTGTTGACAATACACTATTTATTATAAAATTTAATGCCATTTAAGTTCAACATGAACTTATCTGTAGAGGGTGGGAGGAAGTACGTTTTGGCTGCTGCTTTAGTATCAAGTAGATTCTGGGACTAACTGGCTATCCAGAAACCACCCTGTGAGGAAAATCCAGCCTTCTGTCCTGCTTCTTAGGAAAATAGCAGATTGAAATTACAAAACCATTCAAAGAATTGGTATTGTATCTTTCTTTGATTTATGCAAGAAGGGAATGCTTCGAGTTAAATTGGGTTAAAAACTTCTGACTTTTATTTAAAAAAAACCCTTATCTTAAAAAAATCTTATCTTAAAATCTTATCTTATTATGAATTTCCAAAAGAGACTGAAATCTGGCTGAAGTCGTAGTCTAGGAGCTGAAGAGATGAGACTGTTTGGAGAGCAAGAAAGAACGAACCCTTGGACATTTAATTCTAGAAAGTTTCTTTTTCTCAAACTGAAAACAAAGGTCCTTATGCTAATAAAGCCTAATTGCAATTTTGCTGCTTCATATGCATTTGTATTTTTATTCCAAAATACAATGCAGAGATAGAAGCATGGTGATTCTGGTTTTGGCCCTTCTCTGCCCCGGGGGAAGAATTGTCACAAGTAATGTCTGGAGTACAGTACCAACGTTCTGAGTCTGCTGTCACATCCTAGGAATGTTCTCTTTGAAGGAGATCTGAGAAACTTCTGCTGAAAAACTTAGTCTAAAATAAGTGTGCATAAATAATATGGCTTAATCAGAAAGTATGAATCGCCTCGTCTGTGCAGAAGAATTGTTGTTCATTTTGAAATACTAAAGTATTACTGTCCTTAGTGTTATATCTTTGCAAGGAAGGATACTTGTTTGTGAATTCTAAAATGTGCAGAATAGTATGGCTTTTATCATCCAGTCCGTAAGTCTCTTCTGAGAGGACCTGACCGAAGTGTGTTACTTTTTCACAAAAGCAACATGAGTGCTTCCAGCAAGCATGCTATTTGCCCGATTACTTACACACATGCACGTGCGTGCACACGCGCACACACACGCACACACACACGCCTCTATTTAAATGAAATTGAAGGCTCTGAAGCAGGGTGAATAATTTGTCTAAAGCAGAAAAATTTCAAGTGAAATGTAAAATGAACCTATTGAAATGCTGATTTCACTTTCTTTAGACTTTGAGTCGATGTTTCCAGACGTGACTGCCAATCGTTTAACAGTATTAACTGTTACCCAGAAAACTAAAAATGATATGACTGTATGGAGTCAAGAAGTGGAGGATGAGAGAGAAATGCTGTTAGAAAACGTAAGTAGTTGACAAAAGTGTGAGCTTATTTGCAGATGAAACTTCTGTGACTTGTTTGTATTTTTGATCCATTTCAAGTTCTGGTACTGACTTACTGTATTCCTTTTAAAAGCATTTCTGAGCTAATCCATGCCTATATTCTCTTCCTGATGAAAATGGAGATAGTTTTTTTTTTCCATCTTTGTACCTTTTATTGATCTACTTGAAATGTCTCACAGAACCATTAAATTCTTTATAGTAGAGTGAGTCAGGAGCAGAGTGAGTCAGGAGTATGTCAGAACGATTTTAAAATAGTACAGTAAACTTTTAATTTTTAAAAAATTTTTAAATTTTTTTATCCTGTTGCAGTTCTTAAGGAACAGCAACTATTTTCTCTTATTTCAGCTGTAGCATAATGCATTTTGTAAGATTTCACTGCTCCCTGTTTTTTCTGTATGGTAATTGAGATTCCACTGCCATGTCTGTTAATGTATGCATTCTTAGTTGTAAGAAGTGGTTGCTCTTGTTTCTTTGTTCTGCCAATTGCTTTGGCTAATGCTTTCAGCCTGGATACCAGTGATATTTAATACATGTTAATCTTCTTCCAGAACTCTGGCATCTTGTTCTGTTGCCACTAGAGGTCTCTTTGAAAATAGCCTTATTTCACGTTCTTCAGATTTCTTAGTATCTGATCCAGCAGATGTCGCTGTTTACCACTGCTGGTATTTCTTTCCTTAGCATCTTAACATTATGTAAAATTTTTATGTTTTATTACAACTTTTCTAAAACTAGTAAAAATCAGCCTGTGGGAATTTAATCTGTGTAATAAGAGTCAAGTTTATGCTTGCAAATAGTTTGATAATGTCCTTTTCATTCTTGTAAATTGCAAATGTCATCTATATAAGTAAAGGCAAAGTAAGGATTACTGCAGAAAAAGCAGCAGTCTGAAAGATCAACATAAAGATTACACACAAATTAAAATTCCCTTCATTTTAGTGTGTTCTTCTCTTTGAATTATTTATGGTCTGTTGGTCTTTGGCATTGTAATCTGGTCTAATTATATGTTAATTGGTATCTTTCTTCCTTGTGCACCTCCTTGTCAAGTCTAATATAGTCACCGTAGGGGTGTTAGGATGTTAGATGTAACCTCCCGGCTTAAAGGTTACTAACAGCAAATTCACGATAAAATGGACTGTTTGTTTGCTTCATAGATGGTTAGAACTAATCTTAGAAAAACTAATTTAATGTGAGAGGCTTGTGCTCAAGTAATGAGGGTTATTTACAGCTGAACCCAAGTGTTTACAGTAGATCTCAAGTGTTTATTAACATCACTCTAAGGGCTTGCTGCAGGGTTGTTACAACAGTGGATCAAAGGATCTAGTGTATATAAAAGTGTGTGCCTTAAACGCTGCCTTCAGGTGGCTTGCTTACATTTGTGACTTAATTTAAGGTTGAAACATAGTTCATCTTCAGATCCATTGAACATCAAAATAGAGCACTGAAGAGCACATTACTGTTAAGGGTAAATTGCTTATTTTGTGCCATTGAGGGACTGAGGCTGAATAGTTATCTTTCTATAAATCAAACCACGAGCTGCTCAGGGCACTAATTCTAGAGAACAGTGCAATTCTTATACTTGAAGGTAAATAAAGCTTTTTTTTTTTTTTTAATTTTTGAAGTTAGACAGAGATGCTTCTTTTTACGTGCCTAAGGAATTTCCTTTATGTTTAGAGATAACTAAGTGAATTACATTAGTGCTTTACTCTAGATAACTACATTAAGCAGTTGAGATTTTTGCACCCAGACGTGTTTTCCTCAGAATGCATGAATGGTCTTAGGAACATCACATCATCCAGATTTTTGGGGTGGTTTGTTTTTTTTTTCTCGCTTACCTTTGCAGACTTCCTTAGCAGTTTTCCACGGACCCCTGCTGGCCCACATAATATGGGTTGAAACCTGCTGATTTAGGTGATGGAAAGCACATAACTGAACTCTCCTGTTCTTGCTGATTTATATGTGGAAAAAATTGTGTTATATAATCTGTAGATCATGTAATTTTTTGTCTTGTGTTGTAACGTCAGAATACAGAAGCACAGCACTCTTATTGGAGTTAATGCAATGTCTCGTCTGCTCGGTGTGTGTCACAGCTTTAATTGTACCTTAATTTTGTGATTGATTTTTCTTCTCTATCTGACAAACAGATGCCTGCTGTTCAACACCAGGGAGAGAACTTTTGCTTAATACTGCAGATTAGCTAATGTGAGGAAGTTGCTATAAAAATACAGATTCTATAAACTGTCTCCTCAGAGAGAAGAGAATAGGAAACTTCTTGGCATGTTGTGTAATTTAAAATAGTGTTTTAGGGAACATCAGCCAGTGTTCTCCAGCATAACTGAAACATGACCTCCAACTTTGATTGTCAAGTAGTGGAAGAGTTTGAAATCATCGTCCATCCTGACCATCAGTCAAATGACAACATGAAAATTGGTGTAGATTGTTGAAGTCAAATGCTTATGGAACCGTTTGATATGATGCTAAACTAAAATGTTCTTTAAAATCGTTTGCATTTAGACACTTGTAGTGTAAGAGGAACTTCGTAATACTGTCCTATTTACCATGATAAGATCTTACAGCAAAATTGTAATTTTCTTATTTCCGTTATATTTAATGCCACATTTAATGTCAAATTTGTGGAGTTTAGATTATACCTGTAAATTTGTGGAAATAGTACTGAGAAATGTCTGAAGTAATGGTTGACTTCTTAAAGAGGATAACTGCAGTCTGCTTAAATAATCAGAGCAATTACATTACTCCTTGTACAAACTGCTAATCCATTATTGACTGGCACAAGGAACACTTCAAAATCTTATTGTAGTAGCCTAATATATACCATTAATTTTAGTCCTCTTAATACCATTCTTAGTATTTTTATTTAAAGTATGTTGAATTTCCCATTTTCAGTAGAGTCTTTAAAAAATCTGTGCTAGTTCACTTTCAAAATGTTTTATATGCATTCTGATGTGTACATACTTACCAAAAATTTTTTTTTTTTTTAAGTTCATTAATGGTGCCAAGGAGATTTGTTACGCAATTTGTTCTGAAGGCTATTGGGCTGACTTCATTGATCCATCCTCAGGACTGGCAGTAAGTTACTGTGCTGCATGGAATAGGCAATGGGTACTGCTACATACTGACAGTTGTATCTGTGTACTTTCAAATGGGTCAAATCCAGCTTTTTCAGATTGACCAAAAGCTGTTAGCCCAGGATAATTCCTCTCCTAAATTAAGGAGATAGGGAAGTGACCCTAATCAAGTTCCCATACTGTGTTATCTGTCACTGCAGTTGGCACTTCAAAGAAGCAATGAAGCTGAACTTGAGATAAGTGTAGGAGCTGTATACCAAAAAGCTCTTGTTCACTGTACCAGTATGACTTCCAAAGATAACTTGGGAGTCCTGATACCTGTTTGTGGCAATTGAAGTTTTAAAAATCTCTTTGCACTAGTTAGTAAGACCACTGTTATGTAGAAAAGGGGAATGTATTGTTCCTATTAAACAAGGTTGGCTCTCATTGTCAGATTAAACCAAATCTCTGCAGGAGCTGAAAGTTTTTCGCCAAGACATCTGTGAAATGCAACATATAGAGTCTTCAAATCTGTAAGAGAGAATTGAGAGAATCTCTGTCGAGGCATGAATGCATATGTTTTGTTTTGTTTTTTTTTTTGTCTGAGAACCAATCTTTAAAACCTCATCACAGTTGAATATAATCATGGTAGAGCTCAATTTAGTGGTGTTACTTGATTAAAATAACTGTGAAAGGCAATTATTGTGGCATCACAGGCAAACAGGTTTAACAGGGATTGTTTATAATCTGAACACAATTGAAGGTGTATGTGTTGTTTAAAACCTTCCCTGAAAATTCCATGCATTTAAGGAAGAGTTACAGATTAATAAAAGCAGGATTCTGTCTATGGGCTCCAATCCAGTAGTAACATCCTTACTTATAAGCTATTCATCAGGAACAGGCTTTTGTGTCAGTATTAAGCTGCTGCTGCTTTTGTGTGAAGCACCTGGAATAACTTATTCCAATTTACATACACTCTCCTCTTCAAAGTGTCTTTCTTCATGGGGAGGACTTGCTGAAAGCATACATGTTTTAATTTTGCCACCTAACACCTGTTCTATCTGTAATGCCTAATAGAAGTTTTCGAAACCACTTCAGATTTTTTATGTATTTAACTGATTAGACGCTCAAACACACTGATATGCCTTCAGCTAACTGTCAGCAATAAAGGGGGATATTTAAATATGAGCTATTCACTTCATTATCAGTATAACAGAGGTCCTCTGCTTTAATTTTCCTATATAGTTTTCCTGAACCAAAGTTATACATAAAACTTCTACCAAAAGATGTAATTAGTACTTCTGGACTTTTTCTTTTAAAAAGAGATCATTCTGACACTTTTAAAACATAAATGCTTTGTTTTAAACACATTTTAAAACTTAAAATGCTTTGTTACTGGGCTATTAGCCCTTATAGTCTGGAATGTTCTTGGAAATGTGAAAATTTCTCTTCTTTTCCACCTAGTTTTTTGGACCATATACAAACAACACTCTGTTTGAAACAGATGAACGCTACCGCCACTTGGGATTCTGCATTGATGATCTTGGCTGCTGCAAAGTTATTCGTCATATCATCTGGGGTACTCACGTGGTTGTAGGAAGTATTTTTACTAATGCTGAACCTGACAGCCCAATCATGAGAAAACTGAGTGGAAACTAGCATCCAACAGAGTTTCACAAGTTCATGTATGACCTCTGCATTCTTTTACTTGGTGATTCTCTATAAGCATTGTCAGGAAATGCCATGCTTTGAAGTATTCTTACATAGATTAAATAAAGTGTCTGTTATTTATTTTAGTCTTTGTGAAATATGTATTCACCACGTGTGACTTAGAATATTGACAGTGTTTTAACAGATACCTACATCTGTCACGTGAATTTTAAGCTGTGAGTTTTCTTCATCTTGAATGAGTTTTAAAAAGTATGTACATAGCTCCCTGTGTATCCTTTTTAAATACTATATCGCAAACCACCCGTAAGTGATTATTTCATCTGTCAGTGTCTCTGACAAATCCATGTTCTTTGCATTAAAAATCCTGATGCTGTTAATGTTTTTAAGGAATTTTGCCATTTACAGGAATAAGGCTAAAGTTTCGTCTGTTCCCCCAAAATGTGAAACTCAAATTGCAGCAGTGAGTGTTGGACTAATCACTCATTCACTGCTCTGAAAGGAGAATAACGAGATAAGCTCTGTGATCTGTAACTATGAGTAATACTTAAGTAGGAAAACGTTCACTTGATTGCTACATCAAGACACTCTTGGTAAAAAGTCTTAAATTATTCTAGAATCAGTCATCTCAATGTTTTTTGTCTTCATGGTGCTTGAGATTTTATTTTCTCAGCGTTAGAGCTAAATATGTATAATTTGCTTATATATTCAAATGCAATTTAAAGATATTTTTGTAACTTTCTTAGGTAATTAAATACATTGTTTTCAAAAAAAGATAATTGTCAGGGCAATAGTTAGATATCATCGACGTGTTTTTCCTGTACTTGGATCTACTTGAGATTTTTCTCTAATTTTGAAATGCCTGAGCAAATGGCAATTATGATCAATTATAAAAGTATTTCAGTAGGAAGGCTTCAGTAAACAAGTCAGTCTAGGCATTATAAAAACCATCACGTCAATTCAAGTTACTGGAGAAAGAACAAGAACTGGAGAAGGAACAAGAAAATTCAAGGTGTCTGAAATTCCAACACTCTTTGTCAGCTGCCTCACTACAGAAACTAAGTAACAAACTAGATTTTAATCTCTCAGTCAATTATCAGGGCCATTTGTTAATACCCAACTGCTGTAGCTATGCCAGTTGATGCAACAATGGGAATCCTTTAGTCTTGATTCAGTCAAAACGTAATGCAACTCTTGTCTGGGTAATGGCTGCATAAGAAGATACTTGGAGATTTAGCTTCCTTTCAAGAAGCTAGGGGTTTTATGCATCATATCTTTTTCCAGTATTGACAATTACATATTTAAAACTCTTTTCCTGGGTTTGTATACTACTTCTAATCCCTACTCAGGGTCTAACCCACTTATCACCACAGTCTTTTTGTTGGCTTTAATGGATTTAGAGCCAGCTCCCTTACTAAGTGCCTGTATATGTCCCTGTTAATGATTGCTGCAAGCTCATGACTTTCCTCCGTTGTGGAGATGGCAGTGGTGAAGAATCTCTCCCCTGGAAAACTGAGTGCTGTCTGCTTTAAATTCACTGTCACAAAGCCTCCAGTTCAGAGTTTACATTGCTTTTACCTACCATCGTTGTCGTTGCTGTTGGTTCCAGGCTGCACACATTCCAAGGCTGAAGCATACGGGTGCCGAGGCAGGATTTGTTTATCACTTTGTCATGGACCTGGTGCTGTTTTTTGCCAGAGCCCCGGTTCTCTATTGTCCAAGAAGTTTGGTGGGATTTTTTTCTTTTTTGGACTTCATCCTCAAGAGAAAGATCCCCAAAATAGTAGAGCGGGCTTTTCATGAGGTGTTGTCTGTTTGCAAAGCCAAGTGAAACAGTCATTTTGCAGAAAGCAGGTTACCTCGTTTGATAAAAGATGGTTAGTGTCTTGGTACACAATAGAAATACACTGTTGTAGAAGACTTCATTGGATAAATATTAGAAAAATAAATTCTGTGAAATGGTTCATATGTATATATTTTAACTCCCTTGGAGACGCTTAATACTGTCTTTTTTTCAAGTGACTTTGCTGTACTTTTCTATGTTTTGTAATGCAAAAAATAATGTTTCAGGCAGGTATCCAAATAAACTTGGGACATTAGGTTTTGAATTCATACCCTTTAAAGTTTCATGCTGGAAAGCCATACAGTGGCTTTTAAAATGGTTTCAACTTGCTGCAGAACCTTGTCCTCACTGAAGATAGTGGAAGTTTTGTCTTGACTTCACTGACACTAATATTTCAGGCCAGAATTTGAGGGGAGGTAAGATTTCCTGCTATTTTACTAAATGATAACTTTTTCTGCTACATACATGTTTACTGAAATTCTCAAAAGAGGCTAGTACTGATCAAGTTCTACTTCCCTCATAACAAAATAAATACATTGTATGTTAACTTGCTTCTATGAAATAAAAGTTCTTGAATACAGTGTGATTAACTTTACTTTTGATAATAAAAGTCAAAACATTTTTATTGTTACAAAGTGATTTTCTTTCTGTGGTAAAGAAAAACGAGCACATGAGAAGAGCTATTGTATGTAAGGCCACATCTCTCTTAGCAAAGATTACTGTTCTGTGGGAAATACTATTTCTCTTAATTTGAAGATGCTATTAACTTCTAAAAGTCATTCATTCATTTAAAATATACCAGGTTTTTGGGGGTTTTTTTGTTTTTTTTTTTTTTTTGCAGTAAAGTCCAGAAAAAGTTATTTCTAGTGATGATGCTGGCCATCACAATTATGATATTACTATTGTGTACTTAAACTTATAAACACACTAATATACATAATGAATATGCTTTAAATGATGCTAATCTATAAATTATTTGTATTAATCAGAAGGCTGAAGAACTTTAATATATAAAATGTTTGTTGGTTAGGTGCTTTAAGGTAATGAAGAAATGACTAAGCATGAGTTTCACAGAATTTCTGTTAAAGGTGAGAAAAAACAGATTACTGGAAAAAAGTTTAGCTACTGATTTGACCTCAGTTACTGTTTCTTGCTTGGTGCCACTGCTCTTACAAAGCTTATGCTTAGGGCAAATAAATGCTTAATTGGAGTGTATGTTAGAACTTTTTTTGGTTTTAGGGTTTTTTTATTTTTCTTTCCTAAAATAAATTCATACCAAGTCTGATGTGAGCCATTGACTTGATTAAATTCTCCAGCAATGTAGTCCTAAAGAGCTGATGGCATTGCTGCTGATGGCAGTTGTGTTGACAGGATTTTAGTTCTAAATTACAAAAATAAATTTGTAACCAGGCTTAAAAGTTGAATAGTGAGTGAATACCCAGAAGAAGATAGTGAGAGACCTGGTCACTTCACAGTTGGAAAGAGGTGTGTTTCTTTTCTGTAGAAGACAGAAGCCCTCACTACCTGTTTTGAGCTGCGAGCAAAATGGGAAGATGTTGCTTGATTCTGAAGACTCAGATCCTGAAGTCTAGACTCAGTGGTAGTTTTTACACAGGCTCTAGTAGACCTGCAGATGTAGCACATGCCAAAGAAGTATCTGCTCCCTGAAGAGTTACTTGCCAAAGACTTCAGTAAGCAGAAAGCTTGAGCAGTTCGCAATGCCATGAATGTTCCTATGTAACTTGTGCTGCAGTGAGAGCTAATTGTAAAATGCATGCAGCTGGCTAAATAGCACTAGATGATTTTGTGGTGGGTTAGAAAAAAACAGTATTTTAATAGATTGAGGATTGTGTACAGAAGAGTTGAATTCAAATCTTTCACTCGGCCACTTTTGCTCAGTTCAGTGGATTGGGCTGACACGTTCATGATACATCCCGCATGTATCGCTGCAGATATTAGTACTTATCTTCGTATTAACTATGCTTAACTTTGAGAGAACAAATTATTTTAAACTAGTCCTTCTCCAATTGACTAAGTTAAAAATGATTTTTATACAGCATATCATGTGGAAGGAATGAGTAAAAATACTATTGGCAGTGATGTAGACCTGAAATAGTAAAATAACTATGTCACCTGCCTCATATGCCCTGTGCTCTCAAAGCTTCCTTTTATTAAGGGTCATTTTCACACCTTCTATTTTTATGCTGGATCCTCATAATTATCTATCAAACTAGTGTTCTCTGTGCATACCTTTAGAGAGCATGGGAAAAATAAGCCAAATAATCAAACAGTCCTCCTTTATAAAAGCATAAACAGTAAAGAATCTTATTCTCTTTCCACCAACAGCCACCTGGATGAGGAAAAGCTATCGAAATAATCCTCAAGGTCAAAGGTATCTCTTCAGGGAGAAGGTCCCTTTTCTTTGACTGCCATCTTGACTGCAGGCCTGCTGCCCTTTCTTGCTAAGCGAGGTGTCATTCAACAAGAGATATTCTGGCTAATAAACCTTCAAGAAAGGAACGTTGTAACTTTAGACAGCTCCGAGTACCTGATCCAGAAAGGTGAGGCCTCCGAATAAAACTACTTTGTCAAGGTAACGTTTACAGAGTTTGCTCTATGAGCTTGTCTTACTCTAAAAGCTTCTGTCAGTCAGGCTAAACTAACTGCTGAAATCTTGCGTGCTGAAAAACTTGCGTGCATTTGGAGGAAGGCTGAATATGTATGCTGTGTGTGTTGATACTATTCAAACCATTTGAAGTAAGTATGGAGCAGCAATACGATTTGTATACACTCAGTAAGTATAATTCAAGACTAGAGCACACTTTGCAAGCTCTTTTTTTGTCAGCCCTGCCTTAGACAGCTGTAGAGCAGCTCTCCATGCAGTTTACCTGCTGGACTGAAAGAACTGTGGAGGTTCTGATGGTTCAAAATACGTATGGGAAAATGCCTTAATGTTATTTCTGAGTCTGTGAAATCACATTCTGAGTGCTTATAAAGGCAACACTGGATGCCTGGCCTATCAAAACTTCTGAAATGTCTGATGGATGTAGGGAGGAGGTTACATTATCATGACATCGTATTACAAGATACCCAGCATATGTGTTTCTGAAATCATCTACTTCAGAAATTAGTTAACTTCTTAAACCACAGTGTTAGCACTTCACAAAACTGCTCAAGTGACCCTGTGCATTAAGCAAATTCCTTCTCTTGCTCTCAGGCAAGTTCTTACTGATAACTCTTACTTTTGATATGAAATGAATGACAGAGATATTGAAGATTGACTGATGAGGGAGAATGAGGCATACCTATGTAAATAACTGGAAGTCCTGGTGAGTGGATAATACAGGGCTGAAACATCTCATATACAGATACTTTCATGTATTCATTTTTCTAGCAAAGTAGGACATTTTCCTGCAAAAAAAATATTTCAAAGTAAAATACACTTTTTCTCTTACACAAAGCCAAAATACATATACAATTACTAATATTCTCTCTGAGGTAGCTTTTTTGCCACACATGCATCAGCTTTTTTTTTTTTTCCTACTTGAAATGTCCCTGTGTTCCTAAAAGTAATGGTGGACTATAAGGTTCCCTTTTAAACTGGTGGATTTTATGCTGGTTTGTTAGGCTCCACTAGGAAATCCATAGAGATAACCCAAAGCTTGAAAAGTTGCATTTCCATAGCTTGCATGTACATCTCCATGGCTCTTGATGATGTCTTCCTGAGTAGGTTAAAAGCTCAAGCAGTGTCAGTATTCTTAACCCGAGTTAGCCAACTCGGATCAAAAACAAGGTGTATTCACAGAGCTTCAACTGGTTTTTAACTCAAGCTAACACTAAGACATTAATTCAAGTTAATGTATCTGAATTATTTCGTAATGAAGACAAGGCAGAATGCATTAACGCTTCTACTCCAGTGTCCCTCCAGGGGGAAAAAAGATAGACTCAAATGTATTTACTAGTAGGGCTATGTTCACGTAGCCCTGATGTTTTCTGCACGAATTACTGTGTATGTTTTGCCAAGTTTTCATACGAGTCTTTTGAGGACAGGCATCATCGATTCAGCAAGATTTGCAGTCCCTCAGCCTTCTGAGTAAATGTTTTCAGGACATGATGGTAATAGAGTAAACCCAGCCTGTTCATTCGCAGCACTAACAACTCTTTGTAGTCTTTGACAGTTCCACTGAATAGCCCATTCTTAATCATTTCATTTAATCCTGAAGTGGTAAAGTACTCAGCTTATGACCAAAAAGAAACTAATCTGTCGTTCAGTTGGAATTCAGCATTCTGTTGCTTTCTGATACTTTTTAAGGGGAAAATAGCAGTTGGAATAGAAAGTAGAAAGTAGGCTAAGAAATGAAAGAACGAGCTCTGTAGACAAGAACACAGATCAAGTAGTGCTACTGCCGTAAAATTGAAGATGACAGCACATGAAAACAGCCTTGAACTTGAGGCTACATTAAACACACATACGTATAATTTCACTTTGGACTTTTCAGAATCCTAGAACTTCAAGCATTGGTGGCTATGTTGTTTTGCCTTTTAATGTAAATATTTCATTTTATGTCATTTTGTGTTCTAAGAGGCTGTGACTTATTTCTTGATCCTTTTAGCTTCAAAAAGCATCAGATGGGCAGGTACTGTTTATAGATAGGTCTACTGTAAAAACAAAGAGGATGGTAGCTCTAAAAAAAAAGTATCATCTATTCAATTGTAGTATCAGGTACGAGCACTGAGGTTGTTCAGTATTTTCAAGCAGAGGAACATAATTATGGAAAAGATATTAATATACAGTAAAACTCCTGCAGTTTATTATTTTAAGTAATAACCTTTCCTTAGCTTTTGAAGCATAACTTAAGCAGGGCTAACTATCTAATGTTAATAGCAACGGTGAAGTAGTGAAGTTTTGACCCTGTTATATAAACCGTTGGCCAAAGAACTTCCATCAACATTCAAAGACCTCTACTACCCTTGAGCACTAATTACTGCCATTAATATGAACTTTTTTTTTTTTTAGCTTTTGGGGGTGGGTCATCAGCTGCTTTAAATCATTTTGTTGAAGCCAGCAGACCTATTCTAATGCCACCAAATGAAAATGCCTCGTATTTAAATACATAAGGAAAGTTAAGCATTTCCGTGCATGAGTGCTATCTTGCTTGCTATTCCAAGACAGTTAGTTGGAGCCTTTTGTGCTCTTAAGTTTTTGTGCAGGCTGACACTGGCATAGGGGAAATTTTCCATAAATCTGGAAATTGTCCAGGAGCTACATGCACATATGCACACTCACACATCCACGCACTCAAAGCTTGGAGCAGCTGCTTGATGCCGACAATAATATCTTGTATCAGCTGCAAGAATAAGTTATGTGTTGGCTTTTTCATCGGATCTCCTCTGTTATAATTCTCTTTGTTTCCGAGAGAATAATGGCATCTGACAGCGTTCTTTGTTAGAAGCAAATCCTTGCAAGGGGACGCATGCAGCACTGATTATATATACCACTTAGATCTGTTTCAGAATTGCAGTGTTTACATTTGGCATGTGAGGGTTTGCTGTGCCCTGTTAATACGCAGGGTCTAACCTTAATGTATGTGTGCTAACGTGCCTTAATCAGGTGACTAAGACTGAATCGTTTGTTCTTGATCACATCCTAAACATTACCTACCGGAACACAAAAACTCTTAAAATGACAAATTCTAGCAGCAGCACAGTGAAGCTGGATTTGCAGCAAGACACTGAAAAAAACCTGTTTTCTAGTTAAACAAAAACCCTTCCCTCTCCTGCTCGTTACCACAAGGTCCCCGCAGTATTTCAGGTGGGTAATCAGGGGTCAAGCACAGCACGGCAGCTGGTTCCTCTGAGCTGTTTGGTAGCTGCTCCACACTGAAGTCCTGCTCTGCTTGTGTTCCTGGAGCATGGATCTGCTGTGGGACCTTTTTATCTGAGCCGGTAAACTAATCCTGTCTCTATAGAGATTATATGGTTGATACAATGGTGTTGTCTCAATTTAGATAAGTTTTGTTCAGTTCTGAATCCTGTGAAGTCTGAAAGACGCCTTAAGTTGCTGTATGAACACTTGGTTTTCAAGGAAGTGAAGACTGTGTGAATGTGGAGGGACTGTAGGTAGCTATAGCAGTACTGAACAGCCCCTGGCGGGTGAGTTCATCTGTGCTCGTCTTTACATGCTGTGCTGGGGGGAGGATGAGACTTAGAAGAGGGGCAGTCCAGGCTTTCAGCATAAATTCCTGCTTGGTCTGCAAATGGTTGCAAGCCTCATTCGTCTCTGTCTGAGCAGCAGTTTGAGGAAAGAGACTCGGGCATGAAATCTGATGCAGTATTTGCTGAGTAGCTGATACGGTGAGGGGAGAAAAAGCCTGAAGACATTCGGTGAAGTTTTGTGTTGCTGATATACTTGGGTAGTTTTGTACCAGCTGGAATTTCCTGAGGGCTGATTTTGCTGCATAAACCATGTGGCTGCTGATGAGCCAGATATCATGCAGCTTATAAACTATAATGGTGCCTTTACTTCAGACAGCCTTAAATTGAAAAATCTTAAACCAAGTTCTTTACTAAATTGAACAGAACTTACAACCTCAGAGTGGAGCTAACAAGCTCAAATAAGCATAGCTATTTAGTAATTTTCAAGAGTGCTTTGTTTACTTCCAGGAGTTACATAGGTCTGTGGGGTTTTTTGTTTGCTTTTTTTTTTTTTCCCTTTAATTTTGTCCAGTGATCTTTGCTCCCTCTAGCTAAGCGGCAGTGTTTGTGCAACTAATGTATGTAAAAATGAGAAGTGCATAAAGTTTCAGGAGTATCAAAAAATAGAGGATAGCAAGACAGCGATGAGGATGATGAACAGTAAACCAAGAAGACCTAGAGATGCAAGAGAGGTATATTTGTAAAGAAATGTGAAAAAGGAAGTTTGGTGTTAGGGTTTGAGGGGGAGAGCAGTATCCTTGCTAATTTGATACTCTTTCATATTTGGTCAGCCCACTAAAGCATGAGGAGTCGGGGAGAGAGGAGAGAAAGAGAAGATCAGAAAAGTTCAGAATTTTGAGACATAGAAAGGAATAAACATTATTATCGTTGTATTATTATATTAGTAATTCTTACAGACAGCAGTCAACTAGCATAAGAATCAAATCAATCCCAATTAGTTAACTCCATCCTGTTATTTATGAAAGGTTCAGAGCAATGCCTGATTTTCAGTTCAGTGGCGTTTACTGCAGTATGACGTCCTTCCTGGTTCTGCCCTATAAAATTCAGATGAACAAGACCTGCTGTTCATGCGCAGTTTTCATACTAGTGCTCTTTCTTACAATAATCATCAATATGCAATGTGAAAATGGGATTCCTAACATAGCTCAGTGAGGAAAATCACTGATTACACAGACTTGATTGTTCCCTTGCGAAGAGCGAGTTACCATTTTGGGAGCGTCCCATTTGATGACCCACGTATTCTATAGAAACTTGAACAAACATATAGGTTGGCCCACCAGGGTTTTGATCTTAGCAGTCCTCCAAGGCCACTGCTCTTCCAGTTAATCTTGTTAAAGAATGTGCAATGCCTGTGGCAGGATGAGATTAGGAATCCAAACATATTTATGTTCTCCAGCCCAGCCACAGAGCTCATGTTGCCTTTGCCAATTTTTTTTTTTTTTTTTAACAAAACCACAATTATCGTGGGCTGATTCTGACAGATATTTAATACCCTTAGGGGAAAAAGAGGGAGGAGACTGAGTGGAAAGCTTATGTAGTCTGTCTGCCAGAAACAACAGGGAAGTGAATAGCACAGTCTGTGTGCAGCAGATACAGGCATTTTCAGATCGGGCTGCTTTGTCAGTCTAATCAGATTTTATGCCCCCCTCCCTTTTTTTTTATGATTCATCAAATTAAATTCTTTTGTTCAGTCTACTGTTTAATGGTAAATAACTGATTAAAAAAAAAATCACCACCAATGTAGTTGTTCTGCTTTGTAGTAGTTCTTTTGTCATTATTCTACTTATTTGGCATTTAATGCCATGGTTCCTACCCTTTTCGGACAGCAGCTTTTGACTAAAGACGCTGCATATCCAGCAACTACCTGTGGTCAACTTGTTTGTCTCCACCATATGGAAGTCCTGTCCCTTTTTTTTTTTTCTTTTTTCTTTTTTTCCCCCTTCCCTGAAGCAGTATATGGGTAGTATATGGCACATACTGTGTATAAATATGTATGGTATTTACAGATAGATGAGTAGCAATGTGCCTGTCTGGCTCATATACAATTTGAGGATTTACGTGCGTGCACAGAAGTCAAAGACTACAAATCTGTTTTTGAACACAGAAACGTTTTCTCCTTTATAAAGGCAATTTTCTTCGATGCACGCTTTCACTTTGTAACGCGAGTTATTTCCCCAGGCACTTTTAGTGTGGACTGGCTCGCGTATGCTACCTCTTCTAGGAGAACTGGCATTCTGTCAAGAACAGTTCAGACAAGAAGTCAAAATATGGATATTTTCACGAAGGAGAATAATTGATTAGGCTAACTGATACGGTACACTCAATTTCAGAATGTTTCCTCTCTACGTCAGCCTTTTTTTATTGTTGAGCTTTTTACTGTGTCAGATGTTGAAGAGCTGTTTGTAGACTCACTGAGGAGTTGAGTTTGGAAGGGACCTCTGGAGGGCATCTGGTCCAAACCCCCTGCTCAGTGCAGGGTCATCTAGAAATGTCAGTTCACTGAAATGTCAATAAGCAAAATGCCTGTAATAAAAACCAATCCCTCCTATCCTTCCTCCCACCTACCACTTGGGAAAAAAATGTTTCTGAAAACCTGTTGTATACCTGTGAGAATAACAGAGCTGGTCAACAGTTAAATCTACTACTGACTAGGGTAACAAATGAGGCGGTCTTCTCCTAGCCACCAGTACGCACAGCAAGGATAAGAAATATCTCAGTTTTATGTTCTGGACAAGTATTCATCTGTGGAATTTGCTCTGTCATCTCCCATTAAAGCAGGACACGTGGCCTCCCCTGGCTGAAAGCCACGGGCCGGTGGCAGGTCTCTGCGACTGACACACAAACCTGCAATCCGCACAGGACCCCGGGCTAAATAATGGTTGCAAACTGATTATGGCTTATAGCTTCCATGAATTGCTGCGGTGCCTTTAAAGTAACCGTGTTTCACCTTGGCCATGGCAATTCTCCTCTCATTTTTTAAGTAAGAGTTAGAATACTGTTTCAGGAGTTGCACAAATACAAAGGTCTAATCTCTGTGGATTCTTACAAGGGAAAACTAACAGGATTATGAGACTGAAATTTCATGCAGCTGGGTGTTATGCTTCACTGAGAAAGTAGTCTCTGCCACTAAAACTGCAGAGTCCAACAGATAGGAAAAGCTTTAAGGGAGGGTTCTTGTTTTTTAATTAATACTATATTGTTTCAGTAAAGTTATTCATGGTATAATTAATGCCATATTGTTTTAAAACAAGGATATTTATATCGAGCCACAAAAAGAGGTGGTTTTCTGTTTGCTTAACAAAAGCAACATAACCTCTCAAAGAGCAGGACCGATCTTTCATCGGACTTTGGAAAGCTATACATTTCAGTCGGGCCTCAGCTGAATGAGGTATATAAGCATGTCCTTAGCTTTAAACACATGGCTTTGACTTCAGCTGTTGATCAAAATTAAGCTACTGCAGCAGAATAGAAAGTGTGGATATAATCTGTGCTTTATTAGCATCTTGACTGAAAACCTGGCTACGTTATATGAAAGGGAAAATATACAGACTCAAGGATCACCCTTTAGAAGAAATGGAAAGCATAATACTACGGGGAGGTATTAGTTTGAATGGTAATAGCAAACTTCATATTTAGCTTGTGAAATATTTTGTCAGAAAACTAAATAACTGAGACAGACCTTATTCCTTGTGATTTAACTTTTGAATGCTGTAGTGCTATTTAATCTTCCTGTAAAAGTCTTCCTAGAAATGAGAAGAGTGACGTGTTGCTCAGGGATTTGGCTGAGTGTCAAGCTATTTTAAATCACCCGTTATTATTGTTTCGCCCCAGAAGCTTGCTCAGCTCAGGAAAAACTGAAATTAAATTTCACAGCTATTCTGGAAGGCAAACATTGCTGTTCTCTGAAATCATTTCCCCGGTTGATGTCCTGAGTCTACAGCAGAGCAGGGATAAATCTGTAATCGTGAGCCCGTTTTCCTCACACAACAGTGTTTTAGGATTATTTCTAGTATATTTTAATAGAGGTGAGTGCTAGTTACATCTCATCACAGCCCATTATATTCAGGACATGGACTTTCACTGATTTTAGCCTTTTGGATAAAGGTCTCAAAGAGAAACAGAGCTATCTGTTAAAGACTACGTGATGACCGGTAGAAAATGTCAGCTGTTGAGAAATACTGAGCTAGAACTTGTTGGAATATATCTTCCCTGGAGGAAAGACTCAACATTTCTTTGAGCAGAACGCTTTCAGATGGCAACCAGTCATTTGGGCCGTGAAACGCTGCGTATGGGTGCAGGTGTTGCACCGGCAGCACCTTGTGCTCTGCCTGCCGTGACATTGAGACATAAGTGTTCACTAAGCACTTGACAGAAAAAGCTTTTTATTTTCTCAAATAGATGGGGTCCTATGTGTCACGTCCACCTCATTTTCCAATTCTTGTCCCTTTCTGCTGATGCCCAGATTAATCCCCTTTCAAGCTCTTGAGGGTGAAGTTATTGGGGGGGGGGGGGGGCGCATGTGTGTGCGTTTGCACTCCCTTTTCCCCTTGCTCTTGGGGGCAGAGCAGGGGAAGCAGAGGTTTTTACAGAAATGCTAATTCAGTCGAGAAGGTAGTTTTCCTAATGTGTGCCCTGTCTTCATCAAACTCTTTCTCTAATTACCCTTAGTTGAGTATGAACAGGAAGAAACACCAATTTCAGCTTGTCTGCTGCCTGGTTAGAAAAAAATCCAATCCACGTCTATCTTTTTTATTTTCTGTACCCCCAGCCCAAATTGACATGGGCTCTAGGTGCGTGTCTTTTACTTGGCTGTACAGATACTGTATTACATAGCACACAACCTCACAGCAGGAGAATTGCTTGCTTACTTACACTCACATTTTTACAGGAGAAACCCTAGGAAGTTACCCACTTCAAGTAGGTTATGTGCATCAGGTCTTCCTTCAATCCGATTACAGGTACCTTTTTATGTACATATTAGATGTTTTTCAGTGCAAGGTTAGATGATAGGGGATGGGGGAAGGGGAAAATAATACTTTTGAATTTTTTTTTTTCCCCCCCATGCACAAATCCACTTTTAAAAAAATGTATTCTCTTCTTTGCTGCTGAGTGCTGTGCTGCCAATTAGGAATTTAAGCTTATTAACGTGATATGAGAAAGCTCTGAGGACATGTGTGCTATGGATGGCAAAATTTTCTTGTGCTGGATATGAAGTGTGATTTTTTTTTTTTTTTTTTTTTTTTAAACCACGATAATAGCATAAAGAGTATCTATCTCGCCTAAGTTGCGTGTATGGCTGTCAGAATTCTCCTTCCCTTCTGCGTTCCCAGCTGCCTGCCCCGCCGCTTTGTGCGGGAGGGAGCCACGCCGCCTCGCGTACTGGTACCATGCGGTCGAAGTGACTTGGCTTACAGCCTCCACGAGACCCTTCCCAATCGCAGCTTGCTCGGGCAGGAGGCTGGGTTTAGTAACTCCTAAGACATTCGGACTGACGGGTTGGATTTCACTTCCCTTCAGCGGAGCTTACTAGGAACATCTGTAGCGTAACTAAAACCTATGTATCTATCTCAATTTTACGTTGGAGAGTAGTGACATATTTATGGTAAAGCTGGCTCTTCCAGGTTGCTTTGGTCAGTCTCTGAAAAGTGTACTGGGGCAATTTGGGTTTTTTTTTGATAGTGTGGTGTGCCTTGCTTTGTTTTTTCCAGTATCAGATGTGTGTTAGATTTTGTTGCGTTTATACCAGATAGGCTCAATCATGCTGAAGACATCCTGCTATTTTTAGCCTAAAACATGCAGGTTACAGCTCCCTGTGATGAAGTTTGTGAATGTTACATGTTTAACACCTGATGAAATCTTAATAATGGAAAAAATAAAACCCTTAAACCTCATAAATACATATGACTTGAAATAGATATATTGCAAATGCTTTCAAATATATAAAGTCAATGATTAATGGAATGTGATATTACTAGATCAGTCTGTGAAATGGCTGGCTCTTAAGGAGGCTCTAAGTGGATTTAGGGATTAATTTAAGGACATTAAATTTGTTCTGTTCACTTAGAAAAGAGCAAAGAATAATAGGGCATTTGATTGTTTTTTGTACCAAATGAGGGTCGCATTGTAGAGCATATATTAGCAAACCAGAGCAAAAATTGGATGGGCGTTTTGATGTGGAGCTGGATGTACAGCAGTGCGGGGTGTACGAGGAGAAGGCAAGGAGGAAGAGCGAGCGGGGCTGGGAGGAAGGTGGTGTCCTCTGCCTCGCGTGCTGAGGGATTCATACCTGCGGGAAAGCTCACGGGCATATAGCCTGGCCCAGCTGCCCTTGAGGCAACTGGTGGTAGAGGTGCTGATTTAGAGGGTTAGTTGCCATACTCTTAAAACAAACAAGCAACAACAAAAAAATGCACTTCAGGTCAAACCCACCACAAAGAAAGGAGTTTCTGAAAAGATGCTGTTTCTGACTGACTGCTCGTAATCCCGGCAGTGATAACGTACATTAACTGCAGCCTGGAAGGTGGCAGCGCGAGTACCCAGCTGAGACGGGGGAGACCGAGGTCAGTTTTCTCCTCTGTCTGAAGTCTGGCATCCGTATGCCCAAACTCATTGGCCAGGCTGTATTCTAGCACAGAGTCAATACTTCAGGGCAAAAAAAAAAAAAAAAAAAGGGCTTACATAAATCTGGTCTGTTCATGGGCATAATCACCACATCTGGTGGCTAATTTCAGGATTGCTGGGTTCTTTTGGCTGCCGTAAATTAACAGGTAAATCCTAGGACTAGCAAGAACTGAAACTGTAAAAGGCAAGATTGCAAGTGGCAAGGTACAACTACTGACCAAAAAAAAAAACCAAAACCAAACCCCCAAATCATCAGTTTGGCATTCTAGGTCAAATGAGCAAGGCAGAGTTGCATGCAGTGGTATATGGTGAGGTGGGCTGGGCCCCTGGATGATTTGTCTCAGAAAGCACACAGAGCCGTTGTGTAGTGACGGCTAAGACGAGGCGACGTGACCTGTGTCAGTCATAAAGCTGAATTGCCTTTATTGGCAATGAACTCAAATGCATTGCAGAAATGAAAGCAAAGCATTTGGGAACTAACATCTGCCTTCAGCTCACTAGGCTATTAACACAGAAAAGCTGTAACTTAAGAAATGAGCTAGAGTTAAGTAAGTGCTGTAAGGCTGGGGGGGGGGGGGGGGAATGCACTAAGGCTTAACCTGTCCTCAGGTAGGTGTGTGTGTGTGTGTGTGCTTTTTGTTGTGAAGGGCTGCCTTGAGCTTGACCAATACCATTAGGCTTGTGGGGGGAGATGTATCCCCTCTGAGATATATCCTTGTCACATTATCCACAACACTGTAACTAATGAAAGGAGTCTGACAAAGTTAAGTTGTTTACATCAAAAAAAAAAAAAAAGTCTTGGTCTTAGAAGTGTGAATTAGAAATAGCTGCATGAAAACAATCAGAATTATGTTGGGATTATATTAGTGTGACAGCAGAGTTATGGAAAACTTAAAGCTTGTTAAGCAAAGATGAGGGAAAGGAAGCTTCATGGGTCACGTGCAAGACAGCAACTACCTCAGACGTTTGCTGTAAAACAACTCGTAACAGCACCAGCATCCCCACCTGCCTGCGTGGCAGGGTGGTTCACAAAGCTGTGGTTTCTGTAGCCCTCACGCTTAAGGGCATGCAAAAGACCTAGCCGACATACCTGCTAGAAGGCTATGGCCTTCAGCTACTTTCCTGAAACGCAAGGTCAGAAGTGTTGTCAAGAGACAGTCAAGGCCATGTGCATATCCACACACGTGTTCTTGCTTCTCAGCTACCGATGTCGGTTATCCCCTACCGTGGAAGCTGAATAGGAGGGAACCTAGTCCAGCTCCCTCTGCAATCTAGGGAAACACTCATTAGCTGCAGCAGGACCTTAAACAACAGACGTGGAAATACTCTAAATACAGCTCGCTCTTGTCTTCTTTTGCTAACGAGGCATTACAGAAACTAAAAGGGGATGAAGGGAAGGAGACAATTGTTTTCCAGTGTAGGAGGAGGGGAACGACAGCTCGCAGGAGAGCAGGACTGGTGAAGGCCTTGTAAATCTGCATTGTTACCGGACGCAGCACACCTCATTTGAATATTTAAAACATTTATTTATACAAATGTACATCATTTACAATAGTTTAAAAAATTAGACATTTAAAAGAAATATTATATAGCGCCTACAAATAAATATGGCGCAGCTCAGCATTTATATTTAAAAAAAAAAAAACAACACACAAACCACCACAGTAAATGCACAGGCAAACTGGGGCCGCCGACACTCTGCAACACACAGAGAATCATGTGCAGGTTCCCTACTTGCTTTCAGTTAACTTAAGTTGTTCATAGTCCACCTACGACAGAGCAGATACTTGGACAGCTGCTTGCCTTGCTGGACACTGTGACAGGGCTGGAGCTGGAGGTGGCAGCCTTGCTTGGCAGTGCTAGTGGCTTTTGTGAAGGGCATAATTCTGGCACACCCGTGGGCTCAGGCGGGGAGATGGACCTGCAAAGTAGAAATACCGAGACACGCTCTGTCTGCAGCAATATCGTATTAGTTCAGAGCAATGCTTGCGACATGCTTAGGAATGGCTCCTGCTCAGCCATTTTTCAAAGACGTAGTTATGCCAAGACCAGTAGCTGGCAAATACCTTAGGTGGGATGTAGCATTTACAGCCAAGCTGGTTTATCTAGGCACTTCTATCATGTGCCAGAGCTGACGTAATTTAGCCATCTACCTTAGCATACAGTGGCCCACAGCTCTGAAGTACTGGGATCAGCTGAGTCCCAGTGTCTGTAGGTAGAGAGCACTGCTGGGTGCAGAGGTCTCTGGGCTGCCTGAGGTTGGTCAAACACAATACAAAGGCAGCTCCCCAGTAGGCGTTCTTGTCTGTTAGCGCACACACAAACTGTGAGATAGCATTTGACCACATGTCATCTAGCTGTAGGTACCACACCTTTCTGTGGTGGTAGTAGTACCAAAAGTCTAATCTTTCCTTATTAGGAAAACTAGCCATTTCTGCCGCTTAATCCATGTGGTTATACATATCTAGCTCAAAGTTATCATACCACAGGTTACAGTTAGTTAGATATGTTAAAGTATCCTGCTGTTAAATAACAACTAAATTGTCAAGTACATGGGGAGACAGAGGGAGCCCATAGGCAGAGACGTCTGAGGGGAAACAGAACACGCAAGCAAAAACCTGACTGTAAACTATTGACTAGTCAGTGTAGTTCAGCAGGTAATTTCTGCTTGTTGTTGGTTATGAACCTTATTGGCTGACCCTTCAGTGCACGCGGTTTACAGTAGGGCCCAAAGTCCGAAATGTAAATCCTTACATGTCCAACTCAGCTGCCGTAACCACCACGTAAGCTTGGAGGAACTCGTGGAGCTCTGCTGCTAAATGCTTACAACTGGCCACGTGCAGTATGGACTAAGCCTCAAGCGCAGCAAAGGGTAACAAAGAGGTCATAGACAAGCAAGACATACCTGAGTATTCACAAATGTCACATGCTTCTGTCATGCAGGCTTTCTGACAAGCGCTCTCAGAGCATGCCTCCTGGCTCAGGCCCCAGGGCAGCAACCTGTGTGGCAATGCTAACCTGCTTCTGCAGGATAGCTCTGTGCCCCAAAACGCCGCAAATGTAGAAAAACTAGGTTTAAGCCCTACCCCAGGAGAGTAGTTTAACCACTGAGTTCTTTGCAGACTTAAAACACTTCCATTTTGCAGGATAATAATAATAAATAAATACTTAAGTTGCTACTGGAGAAGTACTAACCCTCTCCACCTCCTCCCTCAGCACCTACAGAATAAGTGCCTTACACAGGCCTACTGGGAACTGAACGCTGCTCTTCCTTTGCTTAAGAAAGCTTGCAAAGGAGGAGGACAAATTACTGAACTAATGACTACACAGTTGATTTTTCAGCGTCTCTAGAGTTAGGTTTAACTTGCAATAAAATAGCAGATTGCAACTACCCTCATAATACCAGCAGTTTGTGAGCAAGTTACAGAAGAATTGAGAGAATTTCAAAATGCAAGGTTCTATCTTTGAGTGATGGCAGTTATTTAACTTTTTGAGCAAAACTTATGAAACATTTAAAAAAAAAAAAAAGGAAAGAGACAAGGTTCAAAGTTCAGTTTTTCACAGTGACTCTGTGTGTGTGTATGTGTATGCATATATATGTGTATGTATATATATATATAAATAAATATAAAAAATACGCACTGAAGTCTACCAGCACTTCCAGCATCCTTCCCCCCGCCCCTTCCCTAGGGAAAGCATCTGAAACTAAATTGTGAGTAATGCTCTCAATTCTCGTTCTCCTTTCCCTCCAATAAAACGTCACAGAGTGCAAGCAGAGTTCAAACCCAAAGGCCACAAAGCTCAAGATAGCACTTTGTATGCGAAATCTAAAGTTTTCTAGCTATTAATGGTACCTGACACAGGTGCTGCTAGATTGGGGCTTGTTATACACTTTAGGAGCCCTTTCAAAGTATTTTGTCATTGAAGAGTGTTTTTTCACAAACTATTTAGGGTTCAGCATTTACTTCCTTTTTCTGTGTTTCACTGTATAACTCACCTTCCCAAAAAAACTCCCCAAACCAACCAGCAAAAAAAGTAGCGCATAAGTCTAACTGTAACTTGATAAAGTGCAAGTTACCTGGGAAAACAATTAACCAAAGCCTAGCTCATAAAAGAACAACTTATGACTACAGTATTTCAAAAAAAAAAAAATCCTTAAAAAAAAAAAAGTTTGATTTAACTTTAAAACAAATCCATGGAGTCCTGAGTCTATTACTGACCTTGTAAAACAAAGTTGATTCTTTTCCAATAGTGATGTAAAACATTTTATATTTATATATATATATATGTGTGTGATAATTTATATATTACAGGCTTACCCACTTGCAAAACAACCACTTTGTCTGGCAATATCAGTATTAAGTATTCTTTAAAACACTTTGATCCTACTCAATGTACAAAAATAAATATTGTAGAAATTACTTCCAAGCAAAATAAGAAGCACCAGTCACTAAACTGCGAGCATAGTTAGTAATAGCCCATGCTACATAATGGGAGTGTTTTAATTAACAGAAGCTACTCAGAATCAGCTCTGTTCCACATACTGTAGCCATGGGTCGCTGCATCCAGGCTGTCTTTTACTTTAACCTTTTCAGTTTAAAATGCCTAGTACCCTCACTTATTCTGCATGTGTAAATCTATCTGGCTGAAGGCGACAGGAATACAGAATATATGAACGCTGTGTGAGTTTTGCTTCCTAGTTTGGAAACAAATCTCACTAGTACTAATCTATTTTGAAACCACTGTTGTAAAAGCTGACCTGATCTGGTCACTCTCCTTCCATTAATTCCCTGTATTTGACACAAATTCATTACTAGGCAGTGCATCTATAGACTCAAGGTGCTGTGCATGTTTCCGTAATTCAAGACTTTGGCAGGCTTATTCATAATTATAATTATACTTGAAATTTAAATGCTTTGCTGGATTGGGGCCAAAGTGACATCTTGCATGACTGGATGCCAAAATGTGAAAACATAAAACTCTGAAATGTGAAGAACTGTACTGCTTGGCATGCACTGCTCAAACCTGGCACCCAGACAGCTTTTCGTATACGTTCCTCCATGTAGCAGAAGGTTGAGAGACTGTCCATCCCGCTCCCTCTCCAGGTTATGCTTCAAGAGCAGAGCTCTTAGAAGTTTTCTGGTTTCCTTTACAAACAAACCAGATCTTGCACACATCCGATGATGTAAATGTGTGTTGTTCTGCTGAGTTACTATGGGGGGGGGGGAGAGAGAGAGAGAGATTGCTCCTGCTGTTCATGCCCTACCTCAGGGAAAGCCTCTGTGTGCAACCACGGCCTGATTCGAGCTGTTCGTGCCAGTAGCTCCTTGTGAACTTGCCTCTCCTTGCAGCATACTTCTACGTTGCTATAAATCCCTGTTTTTTCTGAGAGATAAGGGAGAGATTTGGGAGACTACAAAAGCATAATGTCTGTGTTATTTACTGTATGTCAAACCAGGTTAACAAGACACCAGAGTTATTGCTGTGACAAATTATTGCAACAAGGAAGTGTCACGTGAACAGATGATAAAAGGACGTGGCAGGGGTAAAGTACTTTTAAATAAAACTTTTTCCATGGAGAAAAGACAGACATTAAGAAAAGTGTATGCATTGGTCTAAGCCACAGGTGGTGAGAACATTTTGCATGATTTGCTGCAGAAAACAGTGAGGAAACTTGGGTTTTTAATCCCTTCAGATACATCTACATACCAGAGTCACTAGGTTATAAGTAACAAAAAGAGAAAAATCAGTTTTTCAAAGGCGCTTCCGAAACGTAAGCAAGTCCTGAGAATGTAGGAGAAGGTTGAACGTTCATGCAAACGTTTTCCTCCAGTTAAGCTTTCTTGACTCTACACATGTGGCAGCATAACCCAGTGCTATGACATAAATACCAACAAGAGACACACTGTTTTTAGTATTACATGTTGTGAAAGTCTTTTTGTTTTGTTTATGGGGGACAGTGTTGTAAATACCGCATCTGTTGTATTTCTTGGCAGTGGCAAATTGCAGATGCTTCCTTCACAGCAGGAAGTACAGATCTGAAAGAAATAAGGCGTTAACTCAGTTATTGTTTGGAAAAAAACACTAATGCTATTGAATAAAGATGTAGTGGAAATAATATGCCACTTGCAAATCAGCAGTGGCCACCTTTTTATTTATTTATTTTTAAATCCATCAATTTGGACAACAAGTAAACAAGTACTTCCACCTGTACAGGCTCTGACCACTGGTGTCCCACTCTTGCCTGAAGTGCTAGAGATTATTGTGCTAGAATAACGCCAGGGTGAGGTTACAATCCTCTATCCTCGTTCTGGTCAGGCTGAAGACTCTGAGTTTGTTCACCAGCCTGGGGTATCAAGGGAAAACTGGGGCAGGAGGGAAGAAGTTGCACTATCAGAAGCTTTTTTTAGGTCAGATTTTTGTCTAGTACAAGGCGAACATCCATTTTGAAGCAGTCATCTTCTTTTTACTCCCAAAAAAGTAAATGGACAAAAAAAATTTCTGTTTCGTTCAAGTAGAGCTCCCAGTCCAGAAGGCAATGAAATCAGTATTTATTTATGTAGGCTTTTTTGTTGCCCATCACCTAGTATCTAGGCACCAGGCTGGTATACAATTCTTGTATCCATCTGGAAGTGCTATTTAGAGATCTACTACAATATTCTAGCAGAGCGCATGAGTTTTAGAGCAACAAGACTACTAATGTGCCTAAGACTAAGAAGGCACTTAACTAAACTAAACTAAACTTAACTAAAGTTTAAACTAAACTAAAGTTAAGTATGTGTTTTTGTTTGTAAGACAAACTGTGGTTCTGCAAAATTTCATTTTTCTCTCTAAGTAGTTGGGGGAAAAATGCAGCAGCTGCCATTGTCATTCCCATTTTTCCCAGTTTATGTTAGGACTGGGAACGGAGATGACTTGCTGACTGCCAGCCGGCAAAGGTGCCCATGCGAGTTTGGTTCCTGCAGGCGCTGGAGCGCTGCGGAGCGGAAAGGGGGAGCGTGCAAGGCTGACACGGCTACGTTCTGCCTTCCCTAGATGACAAGGGCGCTGCTGGTTTTGCACAAAGTCCTCTGCTGCTGCTCCCCATTATGAAGGGACACAGCAGTTGCTCTAGAACGATGTTGCTGAGCTTTGTGGAGCCTCCATAAAGTACACTAATGGCCCCAACATACAAAAATACAAAAAGGAATGCAGTTTCCCGGTAATTCAGAAAGTTATTTATTTTAACCGGTTGGGTATGTTCAAAAAGGTTGACTATTAACCTTAAAAAAAACAAAAAACAACAAAAAAAACCCTTTTAAAATATCCATTCCATTCAGATAAAAAGTGTCTATTGTTAAGGTTTCAGGGTTCCCCCCCGCCCATTTCAATAAGAAAAGCAACAGATTGTCAGTAGGCATCAGTTACAGAATAATGCTGAATAGACACTGGAATAAACAAGGTATAATATTAAAGGCAAAACAGTTCTCAAATAGAAGAGAGTGGTTTTTTTTTTCCCTCTAAGGTGCTGGCAGGACAGTTGCTTAAAGAGAGTATTTTTGCTAGGAGAGGTTATTCCTTTGCTTCCATAAATACAGTGCTAGAGCTCATTAAGAACATAAATTCCTTTTTTGAGAAGGAATGGTGATGGATCAAGTGGAGCAAGTCACACTTCTGGCTAATTCTGCCCAGCTTTATACTAGCAAAAAAAGTTTTTTTTTTTTCATTCTAACCTTGTATTCTTCATGTTTTACATATGTGCATCCAGTAGACAGACAGTCCTCTAATGGTACACAACGTTTGGTGACGGATACACTTTCTCCAGTAACTTTCATTATGTGTTGGCTAAAGCAGTATCGTGTACCTAGAAAGACAGAAAATTATGTTTTCCCAGCAAATTCAAACTTGGTGATATTCTACAAATAGTAAAGAAATACAAAAGAAATCTTAAGCTTTCAGAAAAAAAAAAAAGGAAGAATTTTGATGGGTGTGCAAGTACGTATAACTAAATACATACCTGCACCCGTGCACACGCACCCACCCCTACCTGGAACTGGTAGTCCCAGTACTAATGTGGGTTTGTATCTTACAGATAAACTAAACAACGTGTGCGTGCGCGCACCCACCCACCCACCAGACAATCACATTATGGAGTAAGGTGCAGATAAACCTCTAAAGCCTTGTATGCCATTAGTTTTATAAGAATTACCTTCAGAAATGAAAGCCTGCAGTATCTGTTCACATCTGAAGCTTTCATGCTTCTCACATTTATATGGGTTTAAATTCCTTCTAGCTTCACGTACAACCACTAAGTCCTAGAAGTACTTAACACACTGTAAACTGGAGATCCCCGTTCCCTTTATTTTAATGGCCTGTGCAAGTTGTCCTCAATGTCTGCACGCTAACCCTGGCTCGCTGAGAGCGTCCTGCCTAGCCCTGAGTTGATCATTCGGCCTCTCTATCCCTCAATTTATCATTCTTAAAATAGTAGTAAAAGACTAGCAAAACAGTTGGGACGGTTGATGTGGCGCTCAGTTTCACAGTCGTCTGAACAGGAGCCCTCCTGCTGTGACCGTGCCCCCGTTGCTGCCGCTGCATCTTAACGTCTGCGGCTCCTGCAGCCGCCCTAGGCCCAAAGGGAGCCCCCCCTGCTCCCCTGAAACCACGGCCCTGGGGACCCCGGCAAAACTCGCAGGAGACTCAGATCGGTATGAGCACCAAGTACTGTGGTTGCCCACCGGCTGAGAGGAATTTGGTTTTATTTCATTCTTTAGTTTTTCGGCGGGAACGTGAAGGTGCTGTTCCCCCACCACCTTCCCGGCGCTGGAGCCTGAAAACACGGTGCTTTTCAAGACAGGATACGTTCCAGTCTATACCGCTTCTTAATTGTATACCTTGTTTCCTATTAATCAGCATTATTATTGATGAAACTGTTGCTTTGACAGGGGGAAAAAAAGAAAAAAAAAAAAGAGTGTCATTAATTCAGAGTGACCCGTCCTGTTCGGCGACTGTCCCTCACAGGCAGAGCCCTGCATACCTCTCGTGTTTGAGGCGTTCGGCAACAGCAGAGGGAGACTGCCGAATGAACACGTTAATCACTAGGCAGTAAAAACCCTCAGACATCTGTCGTATCTCTGACCGGCTCTTAACTCAAGCCCGATGACCACAGCAAACAGACTTGACTTAACCATCAGAGGTTTGAAATGCGCAGTGTCCTGCCTCCTTTCAAATGCGCGACGGCTACAGCACAGAGCACTTAATGTGCGCGCCAGGCTTTCCCACCCAGGGGTTAGGCTCACGCTTCTACCCGAAGGAGACAAATAGGGCTGGTGACGCTGAGCCTCCCCTAGGCTTTTGACTCAAAGTAGCATTTACTAGCCGTACAGCCACTGCTGAGGTTGTATCACTAAAATCGCTAAAACCTTTTTTCCTCCCCTGTGGTGGTCTGCAGACTCTGGACGCCGTGTCACTACAGTGGTGCTCGCCCTGGACGGTCCCAGCTGAAACAAACGCAGCCTCTAGCACCCCACAGCTCTCTCAAAGTGGTTTCTTTCTTGTTTGCAAGGTTATTTAGGCTAAAAAAAACCCCCAACGTCTATTTTAGAAAATACAGTTCAATCATCTTGGAGATCTGTATTTTTCCCCCTCGCGAAAACTGGCACGCCGCTCTTCATACCGAGTTGATGACCACCTCCTGCAAGACCGGCAGTAACTGCAGGAGTGCACCTACAGAATAAGCTCCACAGCAAGCAACAAGACCCACTTGTTCTAATGGATAACAAGCTGCCACTGGCTCCCCAAAGGCCACTTGGGAAACATGTTAATCCTACAGAGGAGACGTGCTGCAGCTCCACTGCCTACCAGTGAAGGCCTCCTGCCTTCACTGTGTACCAGGCAAGATTTAAGCCCAGGTAAAACGGAAGCAGACTTTTGCTACCCTGGCAGAAAAAACTGCCATCAAGGCTATCCCGTTTTGCGCTGCGTTCTGGTCTTTCCAGCCTGCCTCTTTTCTCAACGGTCTGAGCACAGTGATGACAGCTGAGATGAAAAGAAACTGTCTTGAGAGCCCTGAGACAGCCCAGGGCGAAGAAGAGGTGAGGGAAAGAGGCAAGTCTAACCTGTAATTACTGCTCTGGAGCTGGTGAGGCTGCCTGGGGGGCTCCAAGCTGACCCTAAGAAGCAGATGGGCCCATCAACTGTAAAACTTTTAACTAAAATAGTACAGAAATTTAGAGCATTGTAGCGTTAGATGCTTCTGAGTATTGCAGTGCCCAAGCCAGGCGGGAATTCTGCTGCAGAGTTCAGGATAGACTATTACTCTCTTTTTCCTCTGTTCAATTGCAATTTCCTCTTCAAAAGTCTTTCTATGCAGGATGGAGGAAGATAACTGCCAGCTTAAACCTGGCCTCTGTGCTATCAATCATACCAAAGACTCAGGGATTTATTTTTCCTTTGCAGTGTTTCTCTAGCAGCCCTTCAGAGGCGGGCTGATTGTGCTGTTATACTTACGGCTGTCCAACACTTTCCGTTAGCAGAGCATTTGAAAATGAGATTATAGCTCTATGCAATTTGGGGAGGGGATGTAGACATAATTTATAGCTTGCTGTTCAAGACTATAGGTTTGCTGTTATACCCATTTCTTCTTCCCCTACTCCTGTCACACTGCACTGAAATGCCAACAGGCTGATGACAGACAGACGTTAAATTTTCAGGGTTGTCAATTTACGCTGCCCAGGAGGAAAACTGGCTTTGTGAGCTTCGGGCACTGGTCACCTGGCCAGAGAAGTGATTTATCTCAGAAAGGCAGCGAGTTTCCCTGATGCACAAAACTGTTTTCCATTAGCTGCTTTAAAGCAAGGAGGAGAAGGAAAGGACAGCCGGCCGCAGGCAGGCAGGGGCGAGAGGAGGCTCCGTGCGCCAGAGACACCAACGCCGGCAGCTCAGCACCCAGAACGACGGTTTGAAACAGCTCCGTAAATCAGATTCCCAGCAACCCCCGCCTAACCGTGACAACGTATGTCGTCTTTGGCGTTTCTCTTTCAGCTGCGTAAACTACTACAGCGAGAGAGGTGGTGGTGCGACCTCTCGCAAAGACTGTGCGATGTGCTTCAGCTGTGAGGTAGCCCCCAAAAAACTGTACAGAATAGACCGTCCCAGCCTAGGCTGCCAGAAGTCATGCTGACCTGCAGCAAAACCCAAGAGCGTCAGCGCACCCGCTCCCTGCGGTCCACCTCCTGGGCATCCTACCATAGCATTTCGGGGGAGCATGCCTGGAGCAAAGGGCTACAGAAACGAGGAGTCGTGTCACAGGCAGAAACCCAGACCCACGTGCTGAGACGCGGCAGGCCTGGTACGCGTCCAGCAGCAGAGATTTGACCTCTCTGCCTTAAACCGGATACTGGAACACTGAATCTGGTATTTGCAATGGCTCAAAGTCACACATTGACTTTTGAGAGCCGACTTCCCTAACTGAAGCCTCTAGCAGCTTTTTTCAGCGTACAGTAGCTGGAACTTTGCCACTACTTTAGCAGCAATCATCCATTTCATGAGTTGTCAGTCTGCCTACAGCCATCCAAAAATAGAGTATTGGGAGTATTTTAAGTGCAGTATTTCCATACAAATTAGATCACTAACAGTCTCTGCTTGAGAGGAACATAATAAATAGAAGAAAACAAGTTTAATGCACAGCAGGAAGTCTGCCTTCTAGGAAATGCCTTTTCTCATGTCCGTTCAATAGAGGGATTAATGTTTTAACTCTTTATTTTAATAAATTTTGTCATACAAGAAAATGGGCTTCCCTTTAGTAAGTCCTACTTAATAGTTTACTGGCAATATTTTGTTTTGTTTCTTTTTAATAACATCCGGGTTAAAAAAAACTATAGCAAATGTCAGGATGAAATTTTCTTGTCTTCCACTCCCACCTAACACAAGCAAATCGACAAGGTTTGAGATCAGTGCCGCGAGGGAGGCAACACCATAACGTACCCACCCGACTCCCAGAGATGAGATAATTACCTGTGTCAATAACCTCAGGCCTCCAGAGCGCTCCTGGAGTCATATTTCAAATCTGAGGTTATATTTATGAGGCTTCCTTACCAGAACTTGAAATTGCTTTTGAAAATTAAAGCAACAAAGAAAAAGTAGGCTTAGTAAGCAACTTTCTTACGTTCAAGTATATTAGCTTGTAAAGCTAAGAGATAAAAACAAAAGCTCTCACTGATTTGGCATCCAGAAGGAATGACTTCTGTGGAGCATGAACAGAGCAAACTATCAGCCTGCTTCTGGTTTTACTTCCGTTGCAAAAGAAAAGCCAAATAGGACAGAGCATTAAGCCACAGCAGCCTGTTCCCTTTCCCCAGCTCCCCGTTCACTTAAAACGGTAACACTGACTCAGCAGTTACTCCTTAATTACAACGGACCATTAGGACCAACAAATTTCCATCCACTTAAAACCATTTTTAAGTAACAACAAACATAATTCTCCCCTTTGTTAAGTAAAATCATGCAGCGTGCATGCTCTGAATGCTTTTATGGTCAGCCTCTTCCTTCATATCTATTCCAAAAACCCTGGGTTTAAGTTTGCCATTAGGCATATTTGAAGCCAGTCTGACCACAGAGCGCTCCAAGAGAAAGAGCAACATGCCCTGGCTTTTACAATGAGATTTGCTCCACGGGAGGAACGTGCCTGACCTGACACGAAGCTGGGGTTATTCAGTGGGTGCCCTGTAAAGCCTTCCCACGCGCAGGCGGGTGCTGGCAAGCAGAGCGTGACGTGCTCTGCTGCCGCTCGCTGTGACCGAACGCCTGCGGCCAGGTTGGTGGCTGCATGGCAGAGCCCGGACACGCGGCTTCGGTCGCACCCCGACAGCCGGAAAGCAGGGGCGCGCAGTGGATCTGTGCGCCGGACACCTCTGCAGTCCAGCCCCAGGGTACAGGGCGTCTGGACACTCCCAGCACTACAAACACACTGTGCCTTGAGTAAAAACGTTACCCGATACCACTAGTTGAAGGAGATAAGAAGTCCTTTGTTATAAAGATTAAAGATAGATTCAGGTTTCTAACTAGCCTGTTGTCCTCTCTAAAATCCTGTATTTTCTGAAACTACAGTAAGGGAAACGCAAGCATTTGTTCTTATTTGTATCTATAGGTAGATGAGCTAGTGACAGCAACTAGTGGCTCTGGTCTGTATGAGCGCAGCTGATGAATTAGAGACTCGCCAAAACATGCTTTTCCCCTTCCCTAGACAGCCATTAAGTACAAACGTCTCTTTTTCCAAATTAGCATTTTCTTGTCAAGTCAGTTTGGTTGGTTATTACTAAGTGCAGACCTTGGAGTTACTCTTGTCTCCTTAAATAGCAATCTACAGAGTCAGTAACATCATCATTGCTCATTTAAAATATCTTTTATTCCTCTCAAAAGAGGGAGGTTCTATGAACATTGGTCTGATTTGATGATTAGGAGATGCACACAGAGCAACACGAGGAAGCGAATGAGGAGAAGCGACCACAGCCCAGGCAGGAAGCCACGGAGAGTGGCTCCTTGCAAAAAATTCAAATGCAGCAAAACTCAAATATGTCTATATCTGGGATTTAGCTTTTTAGGGGTTTAAGGAAGCACTCAGTGGTAAGACAACCTTAATGCCTTTTGTGTTTCTCAAAAACATAGGTGGCAAGAGAGCAGGAGATTTGAGGATCTCACTCATATCTAGATGTTGGATATAGGCACCTAAAGGCCTTTTAGGGCTACCCCCACCTTGGGATTCTGCTTGGAGTTACGAACCTAAACGACTGAAAAGATATAGATGCTGGCTGAAAAGAGGTAGTTTCAGTAGCACCGGCATGGGTTCCTGAAGTATGGCCTTGTGCCATAACTGGAGGGATGCAAGAACCGGTCCAGTACTCACCAGTAAGAAATATAAACCTTAAATAAACGTCAGACTGATTTAATTTCTGACTGAGCAAGAGGAATACATGGAGTAGACGGAAGTTCTAAACTACATCCACTGCAAAGAGATACAAAAGCTTAAAGGATTATTTGTATCACTTACACATCTTTCTTGCTGAAGAGGTTTACAAATGCGAATAGCAATCCCCAGTGTCCAAGTACTCCTGAGGAATAATGGGAGCTCAGTGCTGTCCACTCAGTGGAGATATTGAAAAGTTCCCCCAAGGTAGGCTTAACTGAAATGCTAACATGTAGCTCGTTACCTCTTGGACAATAGACATCCGGAGCCCATCGGTTGCATTCATAATTATCTGCTGCCTTTTCACAGGTAAAACATTTAAATCCATGAGGATATGGTGTGGCTGAAAGGAATAAACAACATTCAGTTAAAATGATCCCCTTAATCAGCTCCTACTCTGCTTTTCAAAGGTACATAGCAATATTTTTTCTCCTTACATATATCTTACTAGAAATATACCTGCCAATTTCATTGAAACTTGGTCTTGATTATTAAACATCCTATCACTAATAGCAACGCAGGGGAAGACGTGTAAGTACACAATAAGGACTCAATTCAACTGTATTTACCAAGTAAAAGTGCCTACCACTGACTTCAAAGGCAGTTAACGTGAACAAAAGTAAGCCCATTTCTTTCTTAGCATCACAGCTCGTGTCCAATACTGTTACTTTATCAGTGCTGATAACAAAACATCAGATGGATTAAATACTCCTGGAACCTGTCCCACTGAAGAAATGAACTAGCACTTTTGAATGCAGACTGATGTCCCTAAAGGAAAGAAAAATCAATTTACTGAACCTCCACTTATTAACCGGAGACTCAGGTCTAATTTATCTAGCCAAACGAAGAACGTAACATTTTAAGTGGTCTCTTGGCAGGTCTTCTGTAACACATTTAATAAGTTCTTCAAGTTGCTGCCACCTTCTCAGAAGCCAGCCAGTGACTGGATCACATTTATCTTCAAGGTGCAGTAAATTGAACCTCAGCAGCTTTGTGAGCCACAGGTCACTTGTCTCCCCTCTCAACCTCTTCTTTCCCACTTCCAGAGCCCAGCAGCTGCCCCATCAGCCCTGGGCTAGACCACGCTCAGGTACCAGAGGAGGGTTTTGCTGCTTGTGAACTTTCCCTATTCTCCCAGTCTCCTCGAGTAAAAGCTAGTAAGTCAGATGGAAGCACCTTTGGTGGGTTTGATGCTGCCCTAATGGACCAGTTTGGGCGCGCCACACAATTAAAGCACTAATTAAAGTCACCCATCTAGCCCTGGAAAACTAGCAGGTCATGGTATTCTCCATCATACGGGACAGCAATTGCCCCGCCTCAGAGATAGGAGAAGCAGACCATGTTTCCTCTAAACAGTAAACGATGCATGTGTGTGATATAAGAGACATTGTACGAGAACGTGCTGTGCCATTTTTTACCCGATGTGCCAGCCTTTCAGAATTTACATTTGTGTAACTCCATTTTTTTTTTTTTTTTTTTTTTGTTAAGGGGCAAGTCTTCACAGTTCGTATTTGCTTTTTCATTAAATTTCATGTAGTGTTTGGGGAGCAACTAAGTAGATTTCGCATATGCTACAGACCAACCAGCTAGTAAGCTTTAGCATATTAAACACTAGTAACACGAAAAACAGCATGGCAACATGAATAGCATACGTAGTTAAACACAAGAACAGATCACAGTATAAACTTAACTTAGCTCTAGTTATGCTAAGAGGAAAGACGACCAGAAGAACCCTAGAGATGAGAAAGTTCAGGCTTTCTAGGGGCAGAGGTCAGATCTGTGTCTGATTCGTATTGCACTCCCTGACTTTCTTGCTTCCCAGAAGCCAAGTCGTTAGTGGGGTCAGTAGTGGATGGGGAAGTACTCATGTCACCATGGAGGAGCTCATCTGGAGACACGCTGGAAAAGGGGATTGGTTTGAGAAGCAGATTTAAGAAGAGTTTCAGTGAGGTTTTCCCTGAACAGACTACCCAGAAAAACACTGGGCTAAATGCTCATCTTTGGGGACCAGCCACAATTGACTGACTAGATCTGACTTTAAAATATAAAGTTTTCCAGTTTCTTTCAATAGGGTTTTTTTCCCACCCCGCAGAGTTTTACTTATACAATGCAAGTCTGTCTAATACCACAGGACAGGGGAATTAATAATTCCATCGATTCAGGCCGCCCAGCCTAGAGCGAGGTACTTCAAAACACTTTCAGTGATTCCTCCTCCTTGTTCTACGGCCTGCATCAAAGCATGTATGTCTGAAACATCATTTGTTATGACATAAAACTCAAAATTGGTCTTGCTAGGAGAGAATATCATTTTTTCAGCCAAATTCTGAAAGACCGTAAGCTTTCTCTAGGAACAGACGGTGGGCACAGCTTTGTATGTACGCTTTTCTTGTAAAATTATATGTCTTCATATCTGATAAAGTGAAACAACTAGCAAAAGTAGAATCCATGGAAGATCTTAAGATGTGTAACGTTACTGTGTTATTACTTCAGCGAGTTACTGAAATAGCCACCAACAGCTGGTGCCACAGCTGGGAATGAACTGTGTTTGGACCCTGCTCACAGACAGCGATGCGCTCCTGTTGGCTGTGCTGCTGTGGCACTCGGGCCTTTGGGTCAGAACGATCCTTAGGAAAAGCGAGCAAACAAAAAAAACCTCTGGCACACTCGGCACCTGTCTGTAACAGCATCTGTCCATTAACCCCTTTGGGAAGTAATGCTCCATCTTATATCAATTCAGTTTTAAGACTACAGTGGATATTTTTTTAATCTTTGTTCAGCATTCAGCTCAGCCCTCTGACGTTTCTGCTCTCTTGTTACGATATTTGTCCTCACGGAAAACCTAATGCCTCACGGCTTCCTGTGTTCTTATAATCTACGCAAACATGTCTTACTTGAAGGATGAAGATAGATGATGTCTTTCACTGTGAAGTCTCTGGGCTGAACAGCTTTCAGGCAGTCAGCAACGAGGCCGAGTAGCAGGACCCAGGCCAGCGTAGGCTGGGAGTCCATTGCCAAGAGAGGTCTCACTCATGCGGCTTCCCCGGGACCAAGTTACTTCCAGATGCGGAAGAAAAATTCACCTATATGAGAACCAAAAAATGAAAGTGAGCATAGTACAGGGGCTAATGTGACAGCTAAGCCAAGGCCAGTGACCCCCTCAGCGCACACCTCCAGCAACCACCCTTGGCAACAAGGACTTCAGCCGCCCTGGAGGCTGCAGCCGCGGCTCTGCGCCCCTTCGGGCCGGCTCCCGCCCGCGGCCTCGGCGGGCGGCAGCACGGAGCTGCCCCGCAGCCAGAGCGGGGCCCCGCCGGACGGGCTGCAGGCCGGCCCAGCGCAACCCACAGCGAACGCAGCGCGCCAGGCCAGGAGCTCCCCGGAGGGGCTGGGGAAAAGCGCTCTGCCCAGCCTTGTCACAGCCAGGTAAAGCTGCCAAAAGTAAGTTTAGGCTGAGCGGAGGGGAAAGGTATCCGGATTCGTTGCTGGAAAGGGAATTGTTCAGAATTTAATCAGTCGCTCTGTCGGCGAGTGTTTTTCGCAAACCCAAGCGGGGCGCTGTCACGAGAGACGTGCCACTCAGCGAAGGAAACCAACTCCAGCAGAAACCAACGCTCGCTGGGATGCCTTTCGGGAAGCCCCCCAAGACCAGCGTTGGGGAGCGTTTGAAGCCGTGCTGCCAGGCCGCTGGGAGCACCAGTCCATACGCAGCTCGCATCGTTGCTGCTCTTCTCATGTGACAGTAGCCACAGCTGGGGCAGAAACCCCCTCTGCTGTCAGCCTCAAAGCTCGTTCGCAGATGAGACACTTAAATATTGCTTAAGAGAAATGGCCTACAAATCACCCTGAAAATAAGCTCCTGCTCCAGACTGGTCACCCACCAGTGGCCTGGGGGTATGCGTGCATACGTGCGCTTTTTAAATAAAACCGCTGCACAGATTTTTTTTTTCCCCCTCCACAATTTACATACAGACTGACCACGAGAGCTGCCGTACACAGATATTCCCTAAGCAGCTTTGAAAGCATGACAGCTATTATTTAACATGTTAAGCATTTTTGCATGAAAGAAGTTTCAGGGGTTGTGATGTAATTTGCTGTTTTTCCCTCTAAATGTTTGTCTTGCGACAGAATATGGTATTCACTAGAGACGTGCCCAGGACTGACGGTGCGATGGCTATCTGAGGGCCTGTCGCTACGATTGGCTCGTATCTGAAAACGGCCCTTTTATTAAAACACCATGAAATCCATAAAAATAGCGAGAGGAAACAGATAACACGTAGTGTGGTGCACTAACCTTTGTTGTTTTAACCTTACAAAGAGAAAAATGCCAATTTCCATTGGTTTTACTCCACAGATGTGCATAAGCCAGGGGAAAATGAAATCATGATTAGAAGCAGAAAGGAAATCAGACAAGCCTCTCCCAGCCGCAGGAAAGAGAAAAGGAACAGAAACAGTTGCACTTGGTGCGCTCTGGGAGAACAGCCCCTAGCAAAGCTAGCGAGAGCCCCAGCCCAGCCCAGCGGCTCGTCCAGCGTAGACTAAGGACCTGCCGCATCTTCAGAGATCCTCCTGGGTAAAAACACATCAGCCTGGAGCTTCACTGGCCAACTGCTGACGCTGCCCAGAAGGGCTCGAGTCAAGGCAAACGAGGGCAGGGAGCCATCGGCTGCCCAACCAGTGGCAGCGGATAGAGCAACTCCAGCCTGGGAGTATTTGCTTTGAGGCACATCTAGCTAGCTAGCTACGTATATATGGAATAGAAATCACACACACCTTTCAGCAAAACGAAACAAAATTTGTTTAGACCCCTTAACCAAATTTGACGTTTCCTGCACAACGGGAGAGGCGTCCATGCCAGCACATGCACCATCAGCCTGCCTCCGTGCCCGCTGAGCAGAGACACTCAATGGCAACCGCTTGTTCACATGTGGAAATCGCTCAGGATTCATGCTGTTGAATAACGAAGATTATGAGTCTTGCTTTGTTTTGGATCTGGAGGGTTTTTTTTTTTTTTACCCCAAACAAAACATGGCAGACTTTGTGAACCTCGTTATTCATTTCAGGAAATCAGTGAGCTACACTGAAACTCTTCGTTGGTTCCCGTGGTATCAGCAGCAACAGTGCGTTACTTGTACACAAAATTCAGCACTAACTCTAATAAAATGCACAGAAAGTAGCTTTGGTCGGAAATCTGCATACTCAGTATTTTACAAATACTTTGCATATGTGCACCCAGGGGTACACATGCAGATAAACATACAGATAACAGTTCTGCCTTCCACATACAGCAAAATACATGTACAAATAGGCTCCTCCTCACTGAGGAAACATTTGCTGATGTTTAAGGTAATGCTGAAATTACAGTCAGTGGAGATCAACAACTATTTTGAATAAAATCAAACCTATTCAGTAATTACTGTTCAATCTACTCATTCTCTCTGTTTTTATGCAAACACATAAAAATTAAACACAAAAAGTGATCACGTTTTAAGGAAAGGCGTAACTGTCATCACAGATGTGACTGACTTAAGTAAAAGCTGCAGACTTTTGACAGAAAAAAGTTTCCAGCTATGCTTTTCCTCTCCAAAATGGTATTTTTCTAGAAAGACAGCTTCTCTTCATAAACCATGTCAGCCCTAAAAGCTTCATTAAGGATCTGAAGACTTTCTTTCCCAGACAAGACCATTTAGTTTACAGTTTTCAGCCAAAAACACCAAATGCTGCACACAAATATTTTTTCAAAGAGGTATTGTTGATGTAACAGGCACTATCGCGCTAAACGAGGGTTGGCAGAACAGATCTATTCTTCAGAGCATGGTAACGCATTTTCCTTCTGAATTAACTCTTGTTCCTTTCTAAACTTTACTAGCCTCTCATGCATAACAGCATGCGTGCACCAGCGTAATAGAAAATGGCATGGACTAATCTGAGTTGGACACAGGATCGCAGTTAGGGGGAATAGTCACATGGTATTTAGATCATACAGTCTGTTTATAAAAGGTCTTGGGCACTGACACAGAAATCCTAGTTAACTCAATCTTTCCAGCTTCAGCAGCACCTTTCAGACGGAAAGGCATCTTCATTCGTGTTACACAGGAGGATTACTTCTTCCTGCCCTTTGCCCTGACACTGCGCTATGGAAATGAACCATTAGATTCACTGAGCAGCAGGACAATTGCTCACTTGTCAGACCTCATTAGGGTGGTGACATGTCGCCTTAGTTGTCACCTGCTCCGGAGACAATGGCATGTCAAAGTCCTCGGACGAAAGAGGACCGGGAAGTTCTCAAGTAAAGGCCGTGCTAAAAATCAAACATTTGGTTCTCCGGAAGACAAGTTGTCAGAGACAAAGATTATTTGTAAGGATTGTGACCTAGCCCTTGCTCGTGGCCCTCCTGTCCCTCTCCCAAGCTCAGCAGGTATTTCCTCGCTGGCCTCTGTCTGAACGATTCGGGCACTAGACCTACTGCCAGCTGAAAGGTGGTGCTGGCCTTGTTTTTGCCGATAGACCTCTGCAGCTTTTTCTTCTAAACAGAAGGAAAAAAAAAAGTCAGACTTCAAGTCTCCCCATATAAACAGTCAGCTAAAGCAAGCCATGAAGGAATTCCTGTTGCATGGACATTTCTACGGTTCTTCTTTCCACGTACACGTATGCTGTAGCATTCAGCGCTCCTCTGCCTCTGTCCCGCAGGAACTTGAAACGTTGCTCTGCTCTTTGGATGTCAGATGCAGATGGAGGTTGCCCCATTTCACAAGATGTTTTTGCTACACTTCTATGCTGTATACAAGATGTTTATGTTATACTTCTGCCTACATCTCAACTCCAGTTTACCGCTACACCCCCTTCTCACTGTCCAGGCCCCATCTCCAAGTGTCTTAGCTTACTACCCATCACTTCATCTTGAGAACATTTTCTCATATCTTTTCACTTGAAAGATCCTTCATCTCATAGTGCCCTAAAGCAACATTTCTCCTTTTAGATAAATAAAAAAGCCAAAGCAAATAAAACCTCCCTCAGTATTAAGACACATCTGCCCTGATGTATCAAGCACAGCATGTCAAACCAGCAACGGCTGTGAGTAAACGTAGCAACCACACATGTAATTTGCTCTTGCAGATTACACCATGTAAGAAAGGCCAGCTATATCTACCTAGGCTATTTTATGATGATTAGTCCCGAGCGGTAAGTGAAGTTAGCAGAGCTACAACCAGTTTAACAATGCTCGACAATCTGTTCCAGGATGCAAAGTTTACATAACAGTACTTCTTCCTTATGTACATTGGCAATGTGACTTTCTCAGCAATTATAAGAAAATTAATTCACTGTTCCTTATACTTTCTCCTGCCTTTCTTACAGTCCACACAGAAACCACAGATACCACTACTGAAACTACAAAATATGTGCTAATTTGTGCCTTTCTACAGCTTCAAAAACAAAAACCCAAACCTGTATCTGTAGTGTTACCACTGCCCAAAGACAAATTTGAATTGCAGTGAAAGATTCCCCATCTAACAGCCCCACGTTAACTTCTGATGATAAATGAAATATTCAGCTGGAGGTAAACATCTAAAACACCAGCACCGGTGGTGTGCCCAAGCAGCATCCTGGACAGCAGTCCGGGAGACGGTCTCCAATTCTGCCAGCTCTATTTGTAATTTTCCCACAAGCTAAGGATATGGCACAGGACAAGTCTCTGTGCTCTCTAGTGCCTCTAGCTACTTTTCTCTCATTTCACAAACTTTTTTTTATCTATTTGGATTCAAGGGTCTCTGAAGAAGGCATCACGTGTGGTTTCGCAGCGTCGGATCATTATTTTATTTCTTATTCCAAGAAGGGTGGGCACGCGTGCCAGAAGCTGGCCCCTTGGGAGAGCACAGCCACATGGAGTCTGGTGCCACGGACACCACTGCACACGGAGATGCGCAGATTGCCGCAACGTTTCTTTGTCACAAACAGCCAAGCTACAGCCGCCACGCGTTTAAAAACAAGACAAAAACCAAGACAGAGGCCGTTACATGCTTTGTCCTCCTTGATCCTTTTGTCACATCATCAGCTTATCAGCAGATAGCTTTTGCAAGTTTGAACCGTCTTGGGAAAAAAAAAAATCTTAGATTTTTGTTTCCTTTTTTCCCTCCGGCCTATCCTGCTGAATTTTTTCCTCTTTTTGTCTTTTCTGCTTTTTCTTGTCCTTTGGTTCCTCACACACATGTGACAGAAAGGTTTTGAGTAGAAACTGGAATTCATTTGAATTCCCTTCTGACCTAGTCTCTTTCTACCTGCCTGTTAGAGAATTTTCTTTGGTGTTCAGCCCTGGGAACGGGTAAAAATATGTTAGCCTCTTGATAATATGCGATGTAGTCAAGCGCATGCAATTTTTATCTAAAGAACCTGCAGGAGCTGTCGCAAAGGGGTTCACTACCTCTCCTCAATTACAGTAAGCAAGAGTAATTAAACAATCAAACACAATTAGTGTACAAATTACTCTCATAAATGTGGACGATCTAATCTCCTTGCTGCTAATTACAAAGCCTGTAGTTCATTGAGCTAAAAGCCTGGGTCTTGGGGAAGTGAAGGGGGGAGTACAATATGTTCCGCTCTCACAGTCTTTTCTCTGATACAATTTAATCTTTAACAAGATGCATTTTCAAGATTATTTTTATTAGAAGTCCCACATCAAGCGTTACTTCCATTTTCAGTCTGACTCCCCAAAGTCTAATTTTTTCTTAGGACTTGGACAAGCACTTGATCTAGGCCCAGTTGCTCTAATGAGTTATATTAAAATATCATTTATAGACATAAATCCCCAGATGATAGTTCAGCTTCAGATAAACACAGAAGAAAGCTGAAAGAGATATATTTCATTATCACTTGCATGTTTCAGATACTTTGTGTTGGTATGGGAAGTGGCATAAAGAACAGGAAAAAAAAAGTTAAAATAAAATTCCAAGTTAGACGTAATTTGTTCCCATTGCACTCCACTGCCAATAACACACTGTAACTCTAACAAATTGAGGAACAGTGGCACAGGACCTTGGCTAGTTTTTAAACTAGATATAGCATTTATGCGTCACCTGCGACTACGAACAATTCTGAATGAGCAGAAAGACAGACCTGGATGATCTAACAAATCACGCCAAGACCTATATTCCATGCTTTTGAGGGGCATGCAAAGGGGGCAGCAAGCCCAAAACTCAACGGGACGCGTAAGGTCGGGATTCAGTTCAACGGGAGGGCGTTTGTGAGCTGGGGAGCCTGGACTGGCCGAGCTTCGCCAGGGTTACGGCGGGTGGCTGCAGCACCCGGGCGCTCGCCCCTCCGCGTCCCACGGCCCGCGGGCTGACCTCAATACGCAGGGGGCCCACAGGGAGCCCGGCTCCGCGCAGACGGAGGATAAGGAAACCGTGCGCGAGCACAGAAATCCTGGGATTTTCCTGACTAATAAGAAGCAAAAAAGTCCTGCCAGTTCCAGCACCTGGGCCCCCCTCCGGCTGCCAAGCGGGGGCCAGGGGGAACTAAATTCTTTCCTAAATAAATGCTGAGGTTCACCGGGGCAATGGCAAGGGCTCCCGTCTCCGAGGCAGGGACGTCACTTGCGTGGACCACGTGTTGCCTCCGGCCCTTTCATGCTCCTTGGGAAAGCGGTGTGGAAAAACGCCCGGAGCAGTTAGAAGGCTCCGTGTGAGCAGCCCCAGGTGCGCCTGCGGCCAGGGGCTCGGGGGCAACCGGGCCGCGACTGCTCCCCGCTGCGCGCGCAGCCTCCGTGCCTGCTGCCGCTTCTGCTGAAACCTTGTCATCTCGCACAAAAACGCTCCAGCCCCGTCATCTGATCCGCCGGGGCCAGTCTGGGACCCCGCAGGTGACATGCGCCCACTGGCCTCCCCAGGGCACACCAGATTAAATGGCCTGGCCTAGTTCTGGCTCTCTGGAAAACACATAGGTCTCCTGTAAAGCCCGTGAAGCCCAGCGCTGGTGGCTCTACCTCGAAACAGCAGTGGCAGCAAGCAGGGTGCTATGGCTGTTCAAAGGAAAAACAAGACAAAGGTCCTGGGCCCACGGAATGAACTGAATTTCTGCGAGACTCTACATAGCGACAGCAATTGGGGTCACCCTGGCTGCATTTTGACCCCAGCACCAGAAACATTCCAGTTAAGGTCTGTGGAAGCATCAACAACAGCTCTGCCCAAATGCTTTGGGCAGGAAAAGAGGAAAGTAAACTGCAACGTTACCCACTAAAACCCTTGCCAAAGGGTAAGAGATGCCAAAGAGATGAGTGAAATAGCAATGGCCAACAGAGTTTAATATATTAACGCATTTTAAGAAACATACGTCTAATAGGAGTTTTACTCTTTCTCATATGTCTTAAGCCTCTCATAGGTCAGCAAAACACAGGTCATAAAATTTTAAAAGGGGCAACAAAATAAAACAGGAGAGCGTAAACCGCTCTTAAAACAGCACAGCTGGCAAACGCTCTATTTTACCTGTAACCAAGGAAGACATGCAACTCTTCACTAAACAGCTTTCTAGTCTATGAATAGGGCCAGCATCTATCCAAGAGTTTTAAAGGAATTATCCTACCCCTCTGACCTATTAAGCTTACATGTTTATTAAGTCTAGAAAATGGGGACAGTCTAGAGACCAGGAGGATCATCAGCAGAAACTCATTGTTTGTAAAGGATCAAACAAACGATGGTTACCTTAAAGTCACTCCTGGATAAACTCATAGAACAATTTATTTGTACTACATTAACAATAATTTCAAGTCATAAAAAATTGCAACAGGGTGGTTAGTACAATTTTGTGGAAAAGAGGTCTCCAAGCAAACGTGTCCTTTTAGAACGGGCAGGATTACAGCTCTGGCTACGAAAGGAAACCGTTGCCAAGAATAATTGGGGAGAGACCAAAGCAGACAGCCAAAACCTTCTGATTACAAAAATGAATTCTACCCAATTAACCAAGCATGCTCTGGCAGAACGAAAAAAATAGCTTAGTGACATCTCAAAATCTAGCTGGCAAAAAGGATTTCTTTAAATTAAAGATAGTATTTTAAGTTTTTTTCCACTCTCCTGCAAGGATTAGTTCAACATTTTTGTATCGACATCATTGACAATAATAAACCTCTTTTGCTGGCAAACCGTACAGAGAACGCAGGCATTAGTGCCGAGGACGTTACTGTTAAAGAGCGAGCTGAAATGCTTGTCTGTAATGCAACAAACTGTGCTTTAATAAAACCATACATCAATCTACATCATTGTGTCTTCTGTCTGCTCATGCCTTCGCCCTCAGAACTTCAGCGCTATTTGGGACAATTCTTATTGTACATCACCCCGCACACATTTGACATGCTAGATTAAACAGTAAATCACCGAATGCTCAGTATCAAGCCAAACTGAGGTTATAAAAGAGATAAGCTCTGAAACTATGATATTGTGAAAATGAAATTTTATTATATTAACTAGTATAGAATTTGAGCCTTCCCCCACTGAGGGCAAATGAGAGCTTTGTCACAGAATTTAATGTAAGACGGATTAGGCCACTAATATTCCTTGTGACAGGAGAGATATTAATGAACTCGCTTGCTTTGCCCATTCATGCTATACCGCCATGTGTTTTCCAAAACAATTTAACATATTTATGTAGTAGTTAATGAACACCAGGTGGTATTGTTCGAACTCTAGAGCAGCATATAGAGTAGTCTATCGACATGTTCTGCTTCTCTGGCAGTTCACTCAGAGTTCATGCCATTTTTTTTTACTTCCCAGCCCGCAGGAGAATTCCCGTTGGCACAGCACATCAAAACCAGTCAAGGCACACAGTGGGAGGACGTGTATTTGGAGGTCGCGACTGCTTCCAGCGAGAACACCCCAAGCGGAGGGGCAGAAGATGACATACGGACATAGGCAGATAACTCTTAAGGCAATTGCAAGCAAGCTGATTGTACGTCCACCTATACGCTTGAGGCACCTCCATGAAGTTTTATAAATAATGAACTGAGCCTTGCACAACAATTCTTTAGAATAAGTATCTCATTCTCATTTTCCTCATGGTGGAAAAAAGTAGCTCCCGTTCGGGTTCATCCATGTTTAGCCAACAACTCAGAGGTGGCATCAAAAAATCTGGTTTGTGCATTCAAATAAATAAGATCTTTCTCTTGCAGTGCTTTATTATTAGCACTGCCCTTTTTTGTTCCACAAGAACTTTAAAAGACCTTGTAGGAAACCCTCTTTGCAGTAATTTCCACAGTCAATTTTTTTTCCAGTCAAACTGAAAAGGCAAAATTAATTCATATTTTCTATCATATGATATTGAAATTCAAATACTTTTCTCATAAAGCTTTACACAAAGTCGTTCAACTATCATCCCTCAGATTTTAATTTTATTTGGTTTGAACATTAGAAAAGCTACATATCATTAAAGTTATGTAAAAGATATCCAAATTAGAACTAATTAGTGTACTGTCAGTTGTCTAGTTCATCCATGGAGTAAACAAACTCTACTATTTAGCATAATTAATTCATTTAGATTTTCAATAGCTTTTTTGGAAAAACAAAACCCAGCACAATCCAATACAATCCAACCCCCTTCTGCTTCATAAAAATTGCAAGTTTATTTGAATTCAATGGCCAAATAATTATTTGGCACCTGTCTTCCTCGGGAAAGCAATTTAATCCCTTTATTTTTCTAATTTGTTGGCAAAAGGGGCAATTAAAAGAAAATCATCATCTCCACCACGATGGGACGCTATGAAACGTTACCTTCAGTCTGGCCACATCTGCTGTGAGCGTTTCAAGCTCGTACCCCACCAAGGAGTTTCAGCTGACGTTCCTCTGGGCTAGAGACCCAAGTACTCCTCAAGGAACGTGGCTGCATGCAGACCACCCACAAAGCTGAGAGGCAAGATCTGCTTGTCTCCCTACAGAAGGTTCTTCACCCCTACTGCCCCAAACTCTTCTGCAATAGCCACCAAAAGCTCTCTTGTTAACACCAGTACAATTTTCAGAAGGACAAAATACTCACCCTGCAGCCTGAGTCAAACTGCGTTTGCCAGAGCAAATCCTGGTGTGCCCTAAAGAACTTGCTGGCTCTCCTCTGCGGAGGAGACTCAGACAGACGCAGGCAGGCACAGCTCCCTTCCTCCCACCGCACGGGAACGCCCGGCTTCTCCCCGCTCTGCTTGCGGGGCAAAGCCCAACAACGAGCTGCTCGAGAACTTGGCTGTGATTTGTTTCCTTGTCCTTCAGCCATCAACAGCCGACCTCCTGCTCAAACGTAGTTTAAGCAATCCCTAGCATCTTCCAAGGCGGCAGACGCTCTGCTGCCAGATATTTAGGAGGAGGAGGAGGATAAACACCCTTAATAGAGTAATCACGAACTAAATACATTCTGTTCAATCTGTTTAGCCTTGGTGTATGCTATTCATAAAACAAGTTGAATAGCCAAATTATTCTAGTCATAATTCATCTTTCTGAAGGTACAGCGATCTGAATCACTTTATTGTTTGGAGTTCAGTTGGGTAGACAGAAAACTCCAACTCGTTCTGCATTACACCTTTTACATTCGGTTTTGCATTTTTATACAAGTTCTGCGCCCTCACTACATTTCACTTATAGCTAATTCCTATCCATCATTATTCCATTTTACTGTGATGTACAAATATCATAAGCATGGATATAGGCATAATGCAACAGTCTTATCAGAAATAATTTTGTATGTTATACAGCTAAGGGGGAAAATACTCCCATGCTAATTAACTATCTGCAAACATCACATAAATTTAATGCATATATATTAATGCTTTAATAATAGTACATCAAGACACTGCACAGAGGTACAACTGCTGCACTAGAACCACTGTAAACACAAAGAAAGGCAGATTCTCATCCTCCTGGACTTCTCAGAAAAGTAAACCTATTCACTTGAAAAACATCCCTTCTTCTGTCATTACTTACAACTGTTACCTTAACATGCCGGAAATAATTAGCTGGAGCTGGTAGGTTGTCCTATTCAGTGTGTTAATTCACAACTAGTTTCAAATAACAACATTGCACAAGGATACAAAAAGTGAATCTCCCAGAAACTACAGCCTTGCTGGTTGATATCTTCCCAAAATAAGAAAATTCTATCCCAACGTTCATTGCGTCTCCTGACAAAAATAATGCATACGTGAAAAAAAGCTACGCCAAATAGGATGGGAGGAAGAGAGGGCAGGAAGACCACTGGAAGCTTTCCTCAAAGACCTCGTGGGCTAGATCCCGAAAGGCAGGTCAACACCACCCCGTGCCCATCACTACATGTAGATCCTGGTTCCAGTAACAAAAACAGAGCAAACAATTATCGGGAGAGTGCAGCACACTAAAGCACGAGCCTCAGAGCCAAGACGCTGGGCTGGAAGTTGCCCAACATCAGCGGAGAGAAGGAACACGACCTGGGGAGGGCAGCACAGCAGGGGCTGCCTGCTCCATCTCCACTAAAAGATCTGGTTATCCAGGATAGAGAGAAACCAGATTCAACTTCCTCCTCTACCTGGATGGATACAGTCATATCTTCCCAATCCTGGAATACGCCTTAATCACCAGGCCATTTTCCAAACGGAGACAGGGCACAGGTGAGAGCACAGAACTCCTCTCTTTGAAGCTGTTCCACTGCACGTAAAAAAAGAGAAATACCAAGCAGTGCCAGGGGAGATGGTAGGATGGCACTCAGAAACGGGTATGAAAAAGGTGGAGCAACTGCATCCCAACAAGGCAGCCTGGCACCTGCTCAAGAGCAGGGAGTCCAGGTAGGTCTGGGTGAACAGAGCAGAGTGTTTCAAGTACGAGGCACATACCTCCTTATGGGCAGGGAAGCCAAGGCCAGAAATGAAATAGATCATTTTGCAGCTGGTTACACTAGGTCAGTATGTATTGTTTGGCAACTTTACCAATCACAAGTTCACAAATAAAAACATACTGCCTAGCCTGTATTAGTCAAGTTTAAATTTCAAACAATAATTTCTCCTTCCATCCTGGAACATCTCTGCAACGTAGGAATTGTTTACCCTTTGTTCTTGTACTGGTCCAATAAGTCCAGCTCAGGCATGTTCCCATGCACCGTGGTCAGGCAGCTCTGTTCTGACATCCTGTCACCACTTTGCCGTCTGTCGATTCCCTGCTATCGTATTCCTGCAGTTGTAAGCATACCTTCATTTCTCATATATTTGCCCTAACGCCTCTGTTAACATGTTCCACCTTTTCATGATCCAAAAGCCAGACCTCCTTCTGCTTGATCTTAGGGCCATACGGACCACTCCATCAACCTTCCCATCTCCCCAGGAACCAGCTTCACTGCTGGCGTCTCTATTGCTTCATTTTCTCTCTTGCTCTGCCTTTTGCTAGAGCAAAGCTGCTTCTCCTTAGCCTTAGAAAGTCCAGTTTCCCAAGGTACAGAATAGCTATGGTATATCATCAGGAACGCAAATGTCTGCCAATTAAGAGATGTTATCTTCAACGTAGAATTAACCTCAAAATTGTGCCCCAAATCATCTGCCTTAAACGCTCACCTGAAGAACACACTCAAAGCAGAAGTATTTTTCAAAATGTACTCTGCCCCCTGGATTTAACCAGTTGCTTAATTTTCACACATGAATCATCAGGCATTCCACAAGTAGCGAGATATAGCTTTCATTATGTCGTAGCTGCCATCTTCACTGCTGGAATACTGTGATTTATTTTCATTAGACTTGATCTCCACCATCAGTCCCACCTGCCCCCAAGTTGTTGAAGAATAAATGCCTGATCAGTGAAACCTTGGTCTGACTTGAGGATACACTGTTCTGCACCTACAAATTTCTCTTAAAATAGACCTTTGCTGACAACTACTTTCCAGGCTGACAATATGCATATACCTCTGTAAACAATGAGCATGGGAGGATATCCCATTCCCCCAGCCCAGGGAGGAAAAAGGCTTCTAGCAAAGATGCTCCACAGCCACAGTACTGCTCTCTCTCTCTTTTTTTTTTTTTTTAATTACAATCAATACAGAATATTTAATTCCCGTCCCCAAAATGTTTTCTTTAAAATATTTGAACTGAAATTTTGTACAGTTTTGTTTTCAAACTTAAGCATCAGGCCTACATTAGCATTAGGCAGTGGGACTAATACTACCAGAAGAACGACTACTTCCACAAAGGCATTATTGGTCAATACTAGTATTTCTAAGTCATCTGAAAGGCTCCCAAAGTCCAGAATGCATGACCTCACCTTTTAAACCTGCTCCAGTTTCCTGAATATATACATCTACTATTGGTCAATTCCGTGATGTTGTGGTGATTTTCCCAAACGCGTGGCAAAAACCACCAGCTGACTACACCCTGCCAGAATGCTGCCTGGCTCCAGCAATTGCACCCCTTTACACCACTGAGTTGGAAAACAAAACCTTCTTCTAATTTTCTTATCTACAAATTATATTGAGACAAACTGTAAACACAAATGTTCCTGAGCACTGAAGGCTATAGTGCTGGTGAGGCGAGAAAAGCTTGATTCATGCAAAGCAGGTAACACATCTTGTGATCTTCCTTCCTCGGAGCCACCACAGACCAAGCCAGTCCTACAGGACCAGAACTATAGTTGACAGCACAACCAGGATAGCAAAGGTGGCCCACGCAATTATTTTAGAAAAAAAGAAAAAATTCCAAAACCAGTCCATATGTCAAGCTCTAGTAAGAACTGGTTATTTGCAAATCATCACAGATCATTAAAAAAAAAAAAAAAAAAAAACCAGAAACAAACTTATTTAAATTGACCTAGAAAAAAGTATTATAAATGTTTACTCACTGAAAATCAGCAGAGAAGTTAATTAGCAAATGGACTGAAAATTCAAAAATCTTAATGGTATAGAGGGATCCGTTAGAACATATTTAATGAGAGGAATTTTGAATTGGTTTCCACAGCACTATTCTAATTAAGTTCTCTTTTATATTTAATTGTGATCTCATGAACAATTAAACTAGGCTTACACAAACAATTAAGCCAGGTGCTGAAACCAGTACTTTCAGAGAACGACGGCCTCTCCAAGAATGTTTTATATAAAACGCAGATCACTCTACAAACATCTATGATCATCCCCACAATACTCACCAAAACCTATACATTCCTGCATTTTAAATGATTGATTTAATTTCCTTAATAATATGACTGATTTAATTTCCTTAACGTCCAATTAAATCACAATTCACTGACTGTAAAACCGCCTAGGCACTTAACTCCATGTTGTGTTTCAACTAAACAAAAAAGCTGGAAGGAATTTCTGTTCTCTTTTTCATAAGCATTCGGTAAAACATGCATTAACTGTTAATATCTCAAACACACAATGCAGCAAAGACATTAAAGCAAGAACTATAAAATCCCTGAAGCGAGAATACATTATGGAGCAAACCAACACTATAAATAGATTAAAAAAATCTGATAAAATTCCACACTGGAGAGTGCAACAGAAATCTATTATATCCAGATAAGAAGTCCCAGCTTCTGCAGGACTTCAAGGAAATTCCAGCACAGGGGGCCATTCTGCAAGCTCTGAACACAGCCAGCTTCCACCAAACTCAGGAATGCAGTCAACTTTGATGATACCCAGAATAAAGCCATTCTATACGGACAATTAAGTTAAAGAAAGATCAAGAGCTGCCACCAGGAACAGCCTCTTCAGCATTTCCATCCTGAAGAAAATGCAGTACAGCAGAACTAGTTAAGAAGCGTTTCAAACAGAATGCCCCAAGGCTTATGGAAAAACCCCGTATCTCGGGGAAGAGATTTATTTGGAAAGTCATGACACCGCTAAGGCTGAAATCAAGAATTAAGCAGCGTTTTCTCTTCAGTGCCTGTCCAACACCGAAGCACTTCTTGCTCTTTCAATGACTCACGCTGTCCACAGATGCTTGCAGCTCTTCCTGGGTCCCGCCTGGTTCTCACCTGGTGGTCTCATTTCGACCAAGACCTGTTCTGCACTTTGGAAAGGGGCCTAAGGCAGTAGAGGCAAGTAGCCCCCCTTTTACTCAGCCGAGTGTGTTTGTTAATCCACCTGCACGCTGCTTTAGGATGGACAGACAGACACAGGACACGGTGGACAGACATGGGAGAGCAGAGCAAACCGGGGGCACGGCGCAGCTGGGCAGGGGACAGGCTCCCATGGGCTCCGTCTGCCGGAGCGCGGAGCCGGGAGGAGCCGCCTGCCGGTGCGTTTTCTCTCTCTTTGCCTAGTAAACGGGGCAACTCAGCCCCCACACCGGGGTGAGCCTTCCCCTTCTGCCCCCTCCCTGGCACCTCCCACGACGGCAGTTTGCAGCCCCGCGGCGGACGCCCTGGGACGCAGCTCCGAGCGCAGCAGAGGAAGAGGAGGCTGCCTGCCCCCTTACCCCCCGCCTCAACGGCAAAGCACCGGGCCGGGAAACAGGCAATCTGCTTAATAATTCCTTCCTTCGCCACAAGAGATTCAAAGCCATGTCTCATTAGAAGTCAGCACAAGTATGGTTTTAAAGTATTCAAGGCTACAGTTTCAGGGGGTTTCAGTCTTATCAGTGTAAGAGAAGACTCTGGCTTTGCACAGAGAAACGGCAGGCGCGCAGGGCACGACAGGCAGAACAGGCGTATCTGCACAGCAGGACAAGGGACAACCTCAGCGCTCGCTAACCCATCGCTGCTGGTTTCAGCGATTATGTATCTTATTAAGAACAGGCCACTGGATAAAGTAAGTGTAATTACGCTTGGAGCTGGGCTAGAGCCCAGCTCGTTGCTCTTACAAACGACTCTGACACCAGCCCAGTGCCGTCTCTGTCCTCACCCGAGTCCCCCGCGAGTCCCTGCAACGTTGCGTGGTTCTGGGAGGAGCGGCGGAGAGAGCCGGGAAGGCCACGGCTGGGTTTAACCGCTTTGACTTTGCACACCAGACTCTCTGCCTGCAAAAACAGGGATGAAAAGAAACACGTGCGCGAGGCTTGCAGCGCTCATGCCTACGCAAAGGGCTGAAGATGCGACGTGCTGGGCCCCGGAGCGGGAAGAAAGCCGGCGCTGAGCCAGCGCGGCTCGCCGTCCACCGCAGGTTAATCCTTGCGGCCGCCAGTTTCGAAGCGCGTTCGACGTACGGCTTTCCGTGCAAAAACGTTGCACCCTTGAGAAACACCTGTACGTTCAGCAGAGCAAGGCCTTATTAGATACAGAACAGACGCTGTCATGTTTATCCCTGCGGCATTAAAAATAATATTTGAAAAGAAAATATTTCTGAATAACTGCTTCCTAAGCTCAGAAAAGGCGGCGTGGAGGGGGGCAGCGGGCCATTTAGAGCATCAGCCCAGAGAGAACCGTAAGCACTCAGCACCTTTTAAAATACGGCCCATAAAATTTTATACCCTCGTTTACCGTTTCCCGAGCGTGCCGGCGCTCCGAAGCGGCCCGCTCCGGGCTCGAGGCCGGCAGCGCCAGGTCCCACGCTGCTGGCTCAGGGCTGGAGCCGCTTCAGCGACTACCGCACAAAGACTACAGTGGGGGGCTGCACTCCCGCCTGCCGGCTCCGAAAACGCGTCCAAGCTACGCAGGCATCCAGGAGAAGACGCTCCTGAAGACGCTGCTCCACCAGCTCCGTTTCTCCTCTGGTGTTTTGGGGCTGGATGCGGCGACTTCCAAGTCAGCGGAAAGCTTCCCACGGACTTCACATAACTGCTCCTAAAAGCCCTTGTTTCACTGCCTCCTGGGGCAAAGGCCGAGCGAAGGGCTGCGCTGCCGGCAGCCCCCGGCTCCCTGTCCCCCTGCCCGCGGCCGTTTTAGGCAGCAGCTCTTCATTGCCCCCGCAGCTGCAGGCACCGCGAGCACGCACCAGAAACGCCTTCCTCGCGCCCTGCTCGCCCGAGCTCAAAGCCGCTCCGGGCCGGCAGCAACGCTGCTCCCGGGCTGGGGCAGCCTCCGGCAGCACCTGCCTTCCTGCGGGAGCCGGGCCGAGGAGGAGCCGGCCCGGCCGGGCCTGGTGTCCCCATGCTCTCACTCACCAGCAGAATCGGGTCCCTCGTTTGCCACGCGCAAAAGCGGCTACTCTACGAGCGCTTTTTTAAAACGCGCTTTCCCGCAGAGCGGGAAAGGTAACCGAGGACATCGAGGCCGGCCGAGATGCGGCAGGATAAGACGTCCGGTAACCAAGCCTCGAGACCGAGGGGAACGTTATCTCTCCGCACCCCTTATACAGTTATACAGCAGCGCTAGAAGCAGCAGGAGTTAATCGGAAAGCAGGTTTCGGTGTCTGATCACGTCTCTGCTCTCTCTGCAACAGCGTTGTTTGCAGGACAGCCGGGCAGCTCCGCTGGCTCGGCCGGCACAGGCTGCTGCCCGTGCGCCGGGGGAGAAGGGTGCCTTGCTCAAGACAAAAGCGTTAGGAAAACGAAGGGGGGGGGGCGAGTGCCACTCGCGCTCCAGAAACGCTTAAAGGAGCGTGGATCGTGCCGCACGCCAGCGCGAGCACGCTACAAACGCTTGCGTACCGCCTGCGTTTACGCTTGTTTAAACGTTTTTTCCAGTCTGACTTTACCTCTTTGGTTAAGAGCTTGCTTATAACTAAGGTATCTACATCACTTCAGCAGTTTAGAAATTTTTGGCTTCTAGAAGCAGAAGCAGCAAAACGTTACTCAAAGCCGTCTTTTCTTATGACGGAATTAAAGAGACGCTTCAATTTTTGATTTATCATTGGAGGGTTTGGTTTCTGTGAGGCTTCAAACCACGCTACTGTGCCGAGATATGATGTCACGGAACTGGAGCTCTGACCGCCTGCCAGCTTGGGCAGTCATATCACGTGCAGCCAAAGCGAGCTTCCTGCGCTAAACTGGAAACAAAAGAGCACTCTTACAGTGCTGCCCTAGGGGCTAACAGAAATATATGTGCCCAAGTCAAGATACAGTTACCATCTTATCATACGATCAGCTTCTACATGCACAGAACAAAAATACAATGCAGGATATTACATAACACGACTATATTTAAGTCAACGCAGACAGACACAGAGACACTTCAAAACAGTGGCAGGCAACAAGTCACCAACTCGGATCTACCCGCTCCAAGACATCCCTGCCTAGCTGCTCATTTTCCAAATTTGGGATGCATCGTATAGGCTTAGAAGATGCACGCTACAACTACAATTGTTGATAGAAGAATTACTATTTGCTTTGAACCAGAAGAAATAGGTTGGACCATAATCCAACGCCACTGCCAACCAGTCTCACTAGCTACAGACAGCCCGGCGTTGGTCCTGGGAGGACTGTGGTAGTCTACAACCCAACAGCCGAACCCCAACAGACATAGGGAACCGTCATCCCCCCGCGGGGCATGCAAAACCAGGTAGTTCACAGGTGGGGCAAAAGATGTTTCACATTTGGCAGGTCAACAAAGAGCCACACAGAGGTTTCCACTGGAACAACGCTGAGGACACCAGGAGATTGGGAGAGGTCTGTGCTAGCAGCCACACTCGCCACCCTTTCACCTGTTTAAAAAAAACAGTCCCCAAAACCTCGCACCACTGATGTGGTTAAACACATGCTTAAAAGTCAAGACTATGATTAACAGTCAGATTCAGTGAGCATCTGCAAAGCAGATGTTATAGCTCGCACCTAGTCCAATTGCCATTTAACTCTAAACGCATTTTATATGTACATAGGCACCCTCTTCACAGCTCAATGTTTCCCAGCAGCCACAGCAGAGGCCTTCCCTGCCCAGCACCCCTGGAGGAACGAGCTCAAGAGGTTTAGCACATGCAAACTGGCTGGGCTCACTAACAGCAGCCTCGGTTCAAAAAAGGGCCACAGACACGGGGAAGGTGAGGACCTCTTTAAGCAAGCTTCAGTGCTTAATTTTAAACGTCAGAGGACTGACAAGCACTTCAGATGACACAGAAAGTGCTGTATTACACAGTCAGATCTCATGCCTTGCATGGCCACTCTATGGCACATGACTTTTCCAGTGTTTTGAAGGCATCCAGCTGCTCTTCCAGCTACCCAGCAGCACAAGGCGGCTCCTGGGTGCACAATCAGGTAGCGAGAGCAATTATATCCCACGTTCCCTGAATCTCTGACAAGACGGACCTGAGCCCCAGCAGACGAAACAACTGAGGACTGTGAATATAAAGATGCTTATACCTCCTGGAGGTACAGGGGGACTTTGTTCCCCGCAGGAGACTACAGTACATACCATTGCACTCCTGAATAACGAACCATTTTTAATGAAACTACTGTGAGGTATTCCAGGTACTTAGGATCCTGCAGGTACTTAGGATTTGAAAAGAATAAGCAGATATTAAAGTCTTACTTGAAACACTTGAGAATAACGTGAAAAATCCAACAAATGAATGCCACTCACACAGATCTTGCTAAGACTGTTAACACTGGTGGGCCAGCCCTGCCAGATGCTGTTGACAGCTACTGAAAGCACATGCAATCATTTCAAGGCAAATCACCTTGAAAGTAATCCTCTCTCAAGAAGATATGCAACAAATGTAAACCATTTTGTTTACCATCCAGATTGTAAGGATCTCAGAAAAGCAACTAGAATTACACGTTGCAGACACTGATCAAAGAGAAGAACAGACTAGAGACAAGTGCTGGCATACCCACTGGGACTCATGCACTGGCAATGCTGACGCTTAAAAACACAAAGACAGGTAGCAATGAAAGCAGTTACCAAGTATTCCAGCCCAAATAGGACAAAAATCAACTAGACGGCTTTCACTGTGAAAGTGCTCTCTGTTCCTGAAGACACCGTGTGCGGGCTATCGGGCAGGTACGGGAAGAGTCTCTGAAACGTGAGCTTCCACTGCCAAATCCATGAAAACGTCATTGACCTACAAATGCCAAAGTGAACATGGATATCCAATGCACGTCGGTTTTCCAGTATCCAAAGCTATCTCAGAGCTTATGAAATATGACAACCTTTCCCGTCTACAAAAAACCCTACATTTTAATGCAAGTTACTATAATTAAACAAATTCTACAGATAATGAATCCTCTCAAGCTATCATTAGAATTTGCCCTGTTGGGTAACAGCAACAGCTCAGTCCCTGACCTTGATTCATTGATTAACAATCAACAGTTATTCAACACGAGGCGCTCGTGTCCGCAGAACATCTGCATAGCTTTGCACAGTTCTGCACGACAGGACTTACATGTACAAACACACTTGTACAAAGACTAGACTTATATTTTTCCATTCATAACAACAACACAGATGAGCCTGAAGTGTTGCTGAAAGGTTTTAAAGTTTCCTCCAATAAATCGTCCTGTGAATGGGTAGCAGATACAAGATTGCTAAATGCACAAGCCTTGAACCAGTACTGGAGCTAGAATTATCACAGCTATAGAAGTAAGTGCATCAGTAACAAAGAATTGGTTATAATGTCGATCCTACTTTTTGGAACCTCAATATAATTTTCATTCATTAGTATCACAGAGAGAACCTTGCTTTTGATATTTGGGTTTATTCTGTTAGCCCAGCCAGTCAAGAACCTTCACAGTGTAAGAATTAGAAGAAAAAAAAAGTGACCGACATACTGTACTACACACCTTGCATGGCAAGCAATTTGGTGCATGAAGTCCAAAGCACCAAAACCTATACTAATCACCTTGAGCTCATTAATTTACAAAGCTTTGGCCCAACTTTAGCGGCTGGCAGATGATCAAGCTCTTAGTTGATGCAATCCAAACTAATCCACTAAAAGGCATTTAGAAGCCAGCTAGGAAATAAGCATTTTTATATTATTAGAAGTGGTAAAAAGTTTTAATGACACCAGACTCCTCAAGGTGAGGGACACCAGTCTGTCATTTAACTTGCCTTTCCTTTGAACACCTAGCTCCATAGGTGAGGATTTCCCATCTCAAACCCCACCGCCCATCACTGCACCGAGTCACCAGGCTGTTACCTTCCCTCATTCATGTTTCTCCAGTAGGCAAGTGCGTCTTTACGTGCCTTTCCTCTCCCTCCTCCATCCGAAACAACTCTCAGACTCCCTAACTGAATCCAATCAGACTGGACGGAGAGGTAGAGGTCATGAAATGTAATGAGAGCAGATACACACTGAAGACATCCTCCAAGTGCCTCTGCATCTTCTATTAGTACCTTATCAGAAACTTGGGGGGGGAGGGGGCCGGGGAGAAGAGAGTGAAGGAGAAACCATTTAAGTGCCCTGAACATGCAAAAGTTTAAATTGCAGACCACAGCCACCGTAAGACATAAAGCCATAAGAAAGCAGGCTTCATTGACACATGGCTCATTGAAGTACTTGAAGCAATGCACGTGGCTGTCTAGTTTGCTTTCAAAGTAGACATGGGTCATACTCAAAGATTACTTCAACAGTTCCAGAAAGCCACAGGTTTGTTGTCTTTGTAAGTCTGAATGCCAAACTAAACACAGGATCATTCCCAGCTATTTTACAATTGACACATTCTTACTTTTGTTAAGCAGGGTAAAAAGTCTTTGGTTGAACAGTGTTTCCAGCTGCATCTGCTGAGATTTGTGGAACAAAGCAGTTCCACAGAAAAACACCCACTGCAACACAAATCAGCAAGAAAAACATTTTGCAATTTTCTCACTCAAATATCAGCTCTAGGACAAACGTATACTGAGGCAGAAGGCGTCTGAAACCTCTTTTCATCTGGGAAAGAGTTAAGAGCAAGAAAATTAAAATAAGCATTTTAAAAAACATTTTAAAAACACAAAACTCGGTGCTGCATTATATGTTAAAGTACTGTACAAGCTAGCATCTTACAACAAGAAGCTTTCATATCTTCACAGCAGGTTGCCTAATGCTGACAAAATAACTTTTAAGTCTTTTCAGTCCTTAAAGACCAACTAACAAAAAAATATAAATACACTTATCATTCAGCAGAGAGGGGAACTAAAATGAGGACGACAAGGTCACTTAAGCTTTGCCTAGGGTGGGGCAAATCAATAGTTTTCTCACCCCCTCACCCCAACCTTCTTTTATTTGACCTTAGATGCTTTCTCTGTGAAACACTCCAATTATTATTCACCAAATGAACTTGTTTAGAAGCTATGTAAACCTACCCAAAAGTAACGACCATTATTACAATGATACAGGATTCAAGTTAAATATTTACAGTTGGCTCCACACAATAAAATTTTTCCATGCCCTATGCTCACCCTGTTCTCCTTTGCCTGTTCCCCAAACATTACTCAATGTCACTTGCTCTCAGCTCCGTTGCATCCCTGATTAAACACGCTGGCCACAACTCGTGCAAGCCCTTATTATTTCACTTACTGGCATGAAAAGCCTCACTGGGGGCTGGAAGCTCCTTAAGAGAATGAACACATCTAAAGTGATATTAAGAGTTAATATCTGCAAATCGGCATCTGGTTCCTTGGCAGTTTAGCCCCAAATGTTTGTCAGGGGAGACCACTCTAACACCAGTAGGGATTTCTATGAAAGGAAATACATAACCATGACATAAATCACTCTACATACTGTCAGTAGGTTGTCATATAATTTTTTGATTTGCCCCATACTGGTTTATCTTTAGACTGTTACACTAATATAAGAATCCCAGGAAAAGAAACTTCTCTGACTAAACATATAAGAACAAAAAACCCTGAGAATGCTTTTGACAGGTCTTCCTCATCAGCCTCTGCAAAATGAGCAATCTGATAGACATAGCAAAAAAAAAACATGTAAAAATATCTTAAACCCCACTAACTATGTGGACATAAACCATACAGTAATAACAGCATCAGTCAAATTGGACCTGAAAGCCACTAGTAGTGATGTCAAAACCATGAAGATTTCCCTTGTTTATGAAAAATTAGTCTATCTTGTTTACATGTATTTAACCGTACAGAAGTGCCATAAACCCTATGCAATAACACTCAAGCAATTACCATCTCAAATGGGTATTTATACACGAATCCAATCTAAATCAACTGCATTTGCACATCAAACCATCAAACTGATAATCCACTCTAAAGACACTTTACTGACCTATTACAACAAATTGACTCTTTGCTGTAGCTTAGGGAAGATGGGCTCTCTAAAACAAACATGAAAGTCAAGTTCAACTCTGTCACCCCTAACCATGTGCGAGGCGCATACCTAAACCTATCACTGGCCACTGGAATGGATATTGTTTCTGCTTATTGCATTCAAATAAAGCACATGTATTCACCTGAAAGAAAAAAGCCAGATGAAAAGGTTTAAATTATTTGGGATTTTGAAATTAAACTGCTGCTCCTTGAGATTTTGAAATCAAATTGTTGGTTGTTTGAGGTCAGCAAGACTGTGTGATTTCAGTAACAGATGCACAGACTGATATCTGAAGACTTCTAAAAATGTATCAAGTACTTTCATTATGCTAGAGACAAGAGCATGGTTTCTACTCGCATCAATGCTGTTTTGAGAACCCGGTTATAGACATATTCTTATTTTTTAGATGTGTCAAAGAAGCCTACAATTACCCAAATTAGCTTAGGAAAGAACATGGAAGTCATTATTCCAAAGTAACATCTACAAAGTAACCTAACTGAATCTACTTTATTTAATTCAAAAATCTAGCATGCCGATACGAAACAACAAATAAACAAAAATCTGATCCAGAAAGCTCAGAACTGGCAAACACTAAGAAATCCAGTAGTTTAAGTGAAGATTATTTTGATTCAATTTCCTTTCTCCTTCCTTCCAACCTTATTTTCTGAAGTCTTTCTTCAGTACTTTTGCCTTGGCTTCCAAGGCACAAATGCAGACACGCATTACTTACATAAAGACGTGCGTCCTGCAGTCCCAGCTGACTGCAGTCCTGGCATGAGGCTTTCGGGCCCCTCCCTCCAACACCAAAATTGAAAAACACTGATTTCAATAACAGTAACGCGACTGCAATTGCATGAAAGAACAACCAGCTGCCATTAGCCCCAACTGCGCCGCCGTATGAATACTGGAAAATACCATGGAATCAGGTTGTGCAGTGATTTCAAATAAGAAGCTCTGAGGGCATAAAGGTATGATAATAGCAAAAGGGAACTAGGACTAGAATTAATAATTTCCAACTATTGAAGGAAAAAAAAAAAAACCAAACACTTTAACACAGTGGCAGTTTAAGAAAGGTCCTGTGATAAATTACAGGCTAATCATGAAACTCAAGCATGCAAGTTAAGTTTTATTTTCTTAGGAATGTTTAAAAGTGTCCTTGGGCACTTAATACCTATATTTAATAGGCTCTGAACTGGGCAAGGCCATGGGAATGCAGTCTTCAGCATTTCTGGATATAAAATACCAAGAAAATACAATGTTTCCTTGACTTCCAGAATCATTTCCCTCACTGCAATACAAACTGATTTCCAGTACTCCTGGAATACCTGTTCACATATTTTTCTTTTGCACTGCATATGCCTTAGTATAGAAATATACCACTGTCAGTACAAAAATCAAGTAATTTTATGTCCTGCCTAATGCTGAAACATTTATACTAACTTTTCGCCAGCCAACTTCATTCGCTATACAAAGGAGTTATTTGACAGCTAGTCAGTCAACTACATACAAGTCACAATTTGTCTGTACAACAGCTAACGAGATGAAAGGAGATACATACAAAAGCAATAGGTTGACTGATGCAAAGCAATTGCAGACACAATTTGATGACAGAAATTTATGTAATTCTATTAAAGAAATGCAATTGCATAGGAAAAAACCTAAAGGTCAAATAAAATCCCCAGAATTTAAATATAATGCACAAGGGATTTTATGTACTATATAAACACATAAAAGGAAAAAGACAACAATAAAACATTTACTTATATCTTGCTCCATTCCTCTCATCCCTTCCTATCATATTTAACACAAGCTCCCGCTTAACATAAAATCAGCTCCCTGCAACAGCTTACTTGGAAATACATGACCACGGAAGATATTTTAGATACTCATCCTAAGTACATCCCAGTATTTAATTTCAAGGTTTCCCGGAAGAATTTTCTGAGTATGACAGCAAACCGAACCCCTGGCAGGAGGAACAGCTCCGACTGCGTGCATCTGCAGGAGCTCTTCCAAGAGAGAGCCAGTGTTAACGACATAGCTTGGCGTTATTGTGATCCACATCAACAACAACATTGTGGATTCAGAGCAAATCTCAGCCCGCTACAGCGGGGCAGAACGGCAACTGCGGCTCACGTAGGCGCAAAGCTGCGCAGAGTACAAATGGCAATGCCATCTCACTTTTGGCACGTGCCAGGTGAAAAAAACACTTGAAAATGCACTGCTTTTGTTTTATTTTGCAAATGTGGAAAATTTTAAGCGGTTAACAGTGATATACGATCCATAGTGAAACAGTCCATCCTATCTACGTACGTTTCTTCTGTGAAACCCTCACAGCTTCCACAACAGCAATATAAAAACTGTATTAGAGACAATAAAGTACACGGTACACATAACAAAACAAATAACAGGCACTTACCGAAAACCATGTTTATTGCTGTGAACATATGGTGACTTAGGGATAAGAATTACGTTCTTCTGTGAGTAGGTCACCCCATGCAACAAGGAACACAACAGACATAAGGTCCACTACAACTATTCCAATACTCAACAAAAAAGAAAATCGCAAAGAATTACTAGTTTTATAAGAAGAAAGAAGGCTTTCCAACAAGCAGACAGTCCTGTCATTCAAACTAACCTGTCCTTCCAAAAACCCATGGGATCCAAATTAAAAAAATGCTGAAAGAAACATGACCTACATTTCTGCTAACGTCGCTGTTCTCCAACTATAACATAACAAGTATTGTCCAATGTAAAAATCTATCCAGGACCGCTGATACAGCTTTTGCACTATGTTTCTGCTTACCTTGCTCTACTCTCACTTAGTAAGCACCTTCCTACAAAAAGAAGATACCTATCAGCAATTCAGATGCACTACATTTTATCCAGTGACCACGTCAGCCACCCCAGGGCTGAAAGAGTTTGGATTAAAGGAAAATGGAGCTCATTTTAACTAAATACGTCTTGCTACTTCTAAGTTTCACTGCACCAACTATAAGGCTTATCAATACCTACTTCCAATCTTTTCTACAAAGTTCACCACAGTCCAAGCTCTGCTCTTGTATCGTTTGACCTCTGTGAGTTGTTCTGCTGCTTCCATCACATCAATTTGACAGAAACTACAGGCAATGTGGGGGCCAGGAAAAGGGCAGGGCGGGGAAAATCATAGCTTACTCGTGGTCAGGTTCATGCACGGCTATACAGCAAAGCCTTGAAGAAAGTACAGCAATTATTTCAGCATTCTTAAACTGTCTGTTCGTCTTCCTGATCAAGTCACTTTCTAACTGCATTTGGAAGCCAGGACAAATCCCAGGAATTCAGAGTTGGTTTTCCATTTGAAAACCCCAATCCTACTCACAAAGCAGGAACTGCAAATAATGTATTCTATTTTCAAACCAAATTGTAACTTATACTTTGCCTTTTATGGCAGAGAGTTTGAGGAAGTCAGATTCAAGATCTGACATGAATACCACATAATTAAACACATGGATCACTAACATATAAATAAAGTTTTATATTTACAGCAAACACATCTTCTATTTTAGTAAGAGAGAGATGACTCTTCAAATGCTTTTATGTAAGCACTGCCCTAAAAATCCAGTGGAAACCAAAGGGTCAAATTCCTTCTCCACTGGCACTTCACAGGGCCCTACAGGAACCAACAGGGTTAGACCAGAGGACAAACCCTATTAAAAGCATGTCCGTGGTGCTTGCATAACTAATCAGCTGAGTGTTTGGAATCATTTTATCTGAGCAGTACTAATGAGCTAAATCTCTGTTATTATTGCTGTGATCATCCACCCGTAAGTACCTTACCACTGCTTTGTTTTTACTTTGTTCAACACCAAAGCGAGCGCAGATCTAATGAAGCAACCTAGCTGTGACACCTCTCCATCAACACATTGAGCGCATGTACGTATATAGCTTACCACAGCAGAAATATCTACATTTTCATCCCGTTGCCCTTCCTTAAGCTTGTACTTGCTACACAGCGGCCAGCACCATTATGTTTGCACGCTAGAAAACCAAATACGCGAGTCTGAAATCCTTGCAGCTCCGCAGCCATGAAAGGGGAGCAGTAAGCGGGAGCAAATCTGACCTCCTGACACCACACCATGACAGCAACTGTAAGCTCTCCTACAATCTAGATATTCCTACTGCTGCGCAAAACACGATTTCTACAGCAATGGAAGTTATAAATTTTAACAAAGATAGTTGTAACGGTACTGTAATGACAATATTTGGGATCTTCACCAAGTGCACATTAGGGTCTTTGTCATTTACTGTTAATTTCAATAGAACAAGGTTTTTGAGGCTACATAACCAGTTTTTAAAGAAAATACAAATATTGTGCCCGTTCTGCCCATTGGTAGCCCATGACCCATGCTCTAGCTTAGCTTTATAATGCAACTCTTATGGACAAAAAAGCCTAACCATGGAGTTTCTGCCAGACTCACACTTCTAATGCTGTAAAAAAAAAAAAAAAAAAAAAGCAATGAACGTGTGCCTATTATATTAGGCATGACGATATTAGTGCAAAGAGTCCCAGAATTAGTATAGCTTTTCATACCTATTAATAGCCATTCCTAAGAAAATGCCTGCAAGATATAAAAGAAATAACACGGGCATTTGAATGAATTCTATAGCTTGCCTATTATAGTGGCAAGCTGCATAATTTAGCGCTTTCCATCCCGTTACTTATAGTACATAATTATCATTAAGAAACTGTCAATATTTCCTCAGAGGAGAGCATATTTGAGCAGAAAAGGGAACATACAGTGGTTGTAATTGGGAAGAAAGTATTTCTCTGATAAACTAATTTAATTTTTTTTTAGATAGTGATACCTTTTTAAGAGTGAAAGAGTAGGAATTGTTTTTTCCCCCCCATCAGGGAGGTGGTTCTCTTTTGCAGACTATTAATATAATGATTTCATTTGCTCTTACTTTGAAAATAAATTTGTGAAAAGCTACATTTGCATAAATAGACACATGACATTACACACACAGCTGCCTGCCTAGCATGCTTGCAAAATTTAAACAGCCGCCGTCGAGAGCACAACAGTAAGCGTCAGCGCACAACTGCATGCCTGCGCACGCAATTACCCAACCGGCCCTTGTTTGCAATGAACGCACAGGCAAATCAGTCATGCAATGGCACACGCGGTTTGTGCGCGCAATGGCACGGGTTGAACTGTCAGTCTCGGGAAGCAGACCACCGAGAGCGGACCGTCGCGCTCCTCGAGCAGGGCGGCCCTGCGCGCCCGCGGGACGCTCGCTCCGCAGCCGCAGCCGGGCGCGGCGAGCAGCGCGCTCGCTCCAAGGGGCGACGCTGGGTGCACCCCCCGCCGCTTATTCTACATCAATTTTTATCCTTTGCTAAGAAAGGGAAGGGGACAGCGGGGGGGGGGGAGGGGGAATCACATGAGTTTTAATGAAAAACTCGAGCCGTTCGGGCACTGACCAGAAAGGCAAGCGAGCGCCGGGCCGCCGGGAGCGCTCCCCGCGGCTGCCCGCCGGTGCGCGCAGGCGAGGCGCGGAGCGGAGCGGAGCTGGGCGCTGGGCGCTGGCCGCCTGCCGGCTCCCCCCGACACGAACGCCGCAGGTTCCGCGGCGCCCGCCTGGCTCCAAATAAAGCTCTACACTTTCTTTACCCGTGCAGCTCCTTTGATCGCTTCCAGAGGAGCTACTGATAAACATATTGAATTTAAACAGTCTGGCATTTATTGCACATACGTTACCGAAAACGCTCATGTTTGCATTTTTCATAACGAACATACATGGTATACTTTTCCCGAAGCGCACAGCAGCCGAACTGACTTGTACACTTAAAAGATCACTTTTTTTTTTTTTTAACCGCAATACAGCAAGGTTAAAAAGAAGAGGTTTTTATATCAGACACAGTTATTTACCTATGCACGTGTACCTTTGTAGCATGTACTTGCTGCTTTCTCCTCCCGGGCTTTTCACGGAGCGCCTCAGCAGAGCGGCAGGTCGGATGCCGCGGCAGATCCCGTCCCCCGAGCCGCTCCGGGCCCTCCTCGGCAACGCGAGCTGTCAGGTTACTGCCCTCTATTGACACTGCCTTCTCGTTTCCACACTGGAGAAACTCAAGATCGAAATTAAGTAAATGACTTTTCAGTCCAGCACCGCGCTGCTTTTGCGTGGAACAAGTGTGTTTACTGGAGGTTTAAACACTGTCTATCTGGAAAGTAAAGATTAGGATTTTAACTGGGCTGAGCTCTAAGTAATTTTCTTTCATGATTCATTAAAAGTAGATGCTGAAGTATTTCAGGAATATATATATATATATATATATATATACACACACACACACACATATATATATATCAACCAATTATTGTATCCTACTCTCTTAGATAAGTCTTCCTTGTTTCATCAAGAAAATCTATGTATGATAAAGTATAAATTCAGAACCATAGAGAATTACAAGGTCAGTGCCACCTGAGGGCAGAGATTATTGACTGTACCAGAAGAGGCAGCAGAAAGCCTCCAGCACACAGGTAAATCCTAGGCTAGGGGCCACCAGGAATTACAGCCGCGCTGTGCATGCCCAGTGAGCCAGCCTCCACTTCCAGCTTGCCAAAGGGGTGAGCCTGTCCAAATGGCAAGAGAGGGATCGCATCCCTAAGCGTAACTCAGTCGCTGCTACCGGCAGTAAAGAACCAATTTGTGCACCTCAGATTATTAAAATATGAAGTGTCAATGTTTGTGGGTGAGTGGTTACTGTATCCTAGCGGTTCTGTTCCTTGAGGGGTTGATGCCACTGTTCAAAAGGGTCAGCAGCAAAGGACTTCTGTCTGCTCCAAATGGGAGTGTCTTTCTAGAAATAAAACAGCGTGAATCATTGTAGCATAATATTACAGAACAGTTTACTGGAGCAAAACTCCATATATGAGGCTCTAGGTTTTCATCTCTTGCCAATTTCAAGAGGGTTTTGCTATCATTAGAAGAATGTAATTACATACATCTCACTATATGTAAGTCCATTTCTCAATAGACTGAACATAAATACTTCCATGTATTTAGAAAAGCATGACATCACATTTTAACTCAGTTACATGGTTTTTAGATAACAAGCAATACCCTGTCCTTGAGAATGCTAAGATTAGATAAAATACTGAATAATACCTATGACTACAAACCATTTGTTTGTACATCTTAGTGTAAAGTTTAACGACACAATTTATTGCATTAATTAGTCATGCAGAAAGCATTCAAAATAGAATAAGGAACAATTCATCAAAAAAGTGTTAGTATTAAGTCAGCATTGGCTCCTAGTTGAAAGCTGTTAAGAAATTCAGGAACGCTCCTTGCTGATGCGAGAAGCTATATAACCTGTCCCTGATTCCAATCTTGGATGAGTTTTACACAAATCAAGGACGATCGACTCCAACAGGAGTCTAGTTTGGCAACACCGGTATTTCCTGTTTGATGTTGCTCCTGTTTCCTGTTTGAATGCTTATGTGAATATAATCAACCAAATATAACCTCCTTAAACAGTTCTGTCACATGGCCAAAGGTTTTTTGATCTCTAGATTCTGCAAAGTCAGACCAAGTCTTTGAATTAATTGCTTATTATTTACCTGCATGGCACCATGTAAATGGTCTCTCTAGATCCCAGAAATCAGGTAAAGGCTAAAACATCTTAAGGGGGTGACTGGGAAAGAGAGAAATGGTCTAGTGGAACCAGTAATAAATACCAGTCTAGGAAACCTTTTAAGGGACCTAAGACCAAAGCTTTGCATGGGCAGGGCAAAAATCACCTTCCTTGTCCTGCAGCTCGCCCAGAGATAGTGCGTTTCTAGACTCACCTGGAAAGGATTTAGCTGATCAGACCATGAAGCAAGCGATCTAAAAGGCAGATCCAAGCTCTGGATGTAAGACCTTAGTCAGGGCTTGGTGTGGAGGGCCAGGGAGCTTGCAGCCAAGCAGGAAGGTGTTTTATCAAGCAGGACGGGAGTAGCAAAGCTCAGCTGAGAAGGAAATCTATGGAATCCTCAACTACATACAGGCTATTACTTTGATCAAGCTAGTAAATAGGACTAGATTTACCCATTGGGCTTTCGCTAGCTGTGGCACACAGAGTATTTAATGCCATAGTCCTATCTTAATAGTCACAGATGGTAGCCAGCATTACCACTATAAATAAGTAGGTGAAAAGAGAAATCTCCTCTTCTGATGAGTTAACAAGAAAACAAGGTCAAAAGAGAGGAATAGATATTGAGTATCACTAACAGAAGGCCTACACCCCAGGACCGAGTTCCTGACTCATCTCAGAGATCATCCTTTAGATTGAAAAAACCTAGCCTGGTACATAGGATTTAATAATACACAGGCAGCTATCTCCATGTTTATTCTCATGAATAACTATTAATAGACTCATGAAGGTTATGAAAGCCTTGGGTTTCTGAAGTGAGATAATGAGGTCAAATCGTGCAATTTAAAAGGGTTTTATATCAATCAGCTTATTCCAACTCACTCCTTTATAAGTATCAGTAAAAGGTATACCTACCTGACTGTATGTAGATGCATAAAATAGAGTTATTTCAAACAGTCTGGCAAGTTTGAATACAAAACTGTTGTTGAAATAACTGTAAAGTTATGTAAGTTATGAAATAAATTGCAAAGCAATTAAAGAGGATTAAACAAATAACTCACAGTAACAGAACAAAACAAAAAATCTAGGTAACTCGTTATGAAAGACCTACATTTCTTTTCCTGAGGAGAATTACTCACTACAGCCAAGGCATCAAATGTGTCCCTTTGTTGAGAGTTTGAATGTGGACACGCGATACTTTAAGGCAAGCTCACTACCAACAATTACCCAGACTGTTCCACCTAAGTGCTACATCAGCTAACTCCAAGTTAAATTTGATAATCCAAAAGCATTGTAGGCCAGCAATTTGTAGTTATTATTTTTAGTTAATTAATTTAAAAGGTTAAATGAAAGAATTAACAATCAGACAAAACTGGCTTGCAATATTAGTTTTGTTGATGCAAAAATCTTGCTTTTGTCTTAGGGGTGCATGGATCAGTAATATCTGTTCCTTCAGAAATGGTTTTGTTTTTGTTTTGTTTTGTTTTGCCTTAAACGCTGTGATGCTGCCTGGGCACACTGTATAAAAATAAACTTCAATTTTCGTGCCTCTTCAGACACTTTCTAATTGGTTAGGTGTGAAAACACATTACCATAGAACAGCATCTTCAGTGCAGCCCTTTATTCAGCGCTAACTTTCAATGCATTCTATTCATCCGCTTGCTTGCAATGGTTATGAATGTTCATTTCATAACTGGGGAACAGGAAAGCCATTTCTTTAGCTGCATATAGTTCATACAGACAGCAGTATGTAAACCTGGAGAAAATAGCTAAACTGGGGCTATTATCTTGTAATTTTCTGTGTCCATTATAAACTAGTCTAGTTTAGGCAAAAGGCCGAACTTTGCATCCTTGTCTCAGAGAGCATTAACTCCCCTATAAAGTGTGTTTATTACTATTTATAGTTCTCTTCTACCAGCATCAGATACAACACGTCTGTTTAAAATTATGCTATATCCTTGTTAAAAGCCTTCTGCCAGTTTTAATCAGCTTTATATCTTTAGTGAAGCTTTGCCAAGAGCATCCAGCATTTTGTGTTTCTGAAAGAACAGCTCGATTATTGCAGTATCAGATAGCCCCCAGAAGGTACGCTGCATATTTTCTATAACCTCCTGCACCGAGATCAAGATTTTAGAAGACAAAGTCTTTAATCATTAGTCATTAATCTTTGGGCTTGGTGGAGTTAGGGCTGGATTTTCATGACTGAGCTGCACAAAAGCCAGGGCATGACAGAGACGCTTACTTCACAAGTTACACCACTGCTTTCTGAGCAGCCCTTGCAATCCTTCTCCCGGCTATTCATGATTTGGAGCAAAAAGACAATAAAAAGATGGTGAAATACATACAGTGCTTCAAGGTATCCTAAGTCTGTGTGGGCTATAATCATGTTACTTGTTAACGGGAACTGAATCCCAACGTCCTCTGAGATGTAGGAGGATGAAATTGTGCATTACAGGTTCCCAGAAAGCATCCACCTACAGCGAGAGCAGCGCCTAGCCCTGTGCACAGGCACAGGAGGAAACCGGACACTGTCTGGACAGCGCGAGGAGTTTTCATGCTGTTAGAAATAGGTCTACTACTGCCTAAGAATCTCAGACTAAAAATAAGAACGCCTGGTCCCACTAACCTCAGCCAGTTCAGACTCCCACCTTGAATTTTCAGCTAGAAGCTTTAGCAAACTCAGGTGCTTTAGATGCGGTAGAGAATGGTACACATAACACGCTTGATGGAGTAACACAGGTTCATTTTTTTCCATTGCTTTATCATTTCTAAAAAATAGAAGTAGAAGTTGCTACCCTGGCATCACAGAACAGCTTTGGACACAGGGAGATAATCTCCAGCTATCACCCGAGAGAACCCAAGTGTGTGGGCTGATCCCAGAAAGCACTGCTCTTAGAAAGGGCAGTCACAGCAAGAAGAAATAAAGGATTAGTGACAAGGATATTAAACCTCATGCCACAGAAACAAGACTGCAAGTGTTACATTTCAAAACTGTAGGCAAGTTTAATTGCATTTATCTTATTTGATAAAAGATTCAGGACAATAGCTTGGAGACATATGCTAAGCTATCATTACTTTATAATCATATTACAAATGTAAAGCTTAAGTTCTTGCATGCCCAAACGGTCCTTGATTTCAAACGGAATTAGTGACATAACTAACAACGTTTAATAACGTTTAAAAGACATTCAGAGCCAGAAAACTCAATGAGCAGTCTAAATAGTGCCTTTCTGTGACTTCAGAAAGACTGAATTTTCCAGCCCTAGGAAGGAAATTAAGGTAAATGTCTATGGCATTCTGGTCTCTAGCATTTAGAAATGACTTCCTCAGCAGTAAAACTAGAAACACTGCTAGATCACAGCATTTTACGAAGAACAAAGGACACACTGGTCAGGTATTCTTGTGCCATTCATTAGATTTCATACTTTTCTTGGTTTAGTTATCACTTGAAAAGAGATTTTAAAAAACTGTGAATTATTTAAGTGCATCCAGTTTAACCTCTCAAAAGGAATCTCAGAAAAGGATTTTATACCAACTCAGCACCCCTTCATTTTCAATGGTAACTCGCACATACGATTCCTTTGAGACATCCCTTTGAGACATCACGGCTTAATAGAAACCAAACATAACTAACCTGTCTGATGTAATACAAAACAGCACTTCAATCAAACAAGAAAATATTATAAGAAAGAATGAGATAAGGTTTTCAGAAAGAAGAGGATGTAAACAAAAGTTGGAGAGAAAAAAAAAAAAAAAATCAGGACCACTTCAAGGACAAGGGGGAAGCGTAACATGGAGAAAGTAGTATGTGGGGAAAGGGAACAGAAGACTTAAGAAAAGACATAGTTAGGTGACTGGGAAAATCCCTGCATCCCCAAAGGACTGTCGTCCTCTGCTTGCCAAGAAACTAGATTAATTAGCCAGTGCCTGGTTCTGTGCTACAGCAAAAAGCATAGATATACCCCCAAAAATTTCTTTAAGGTTTTGAACCATGAGCAAATTGAGTTAAAAAAAAAAAAAAAAGCCTAAGTCACTAAGGAATACAACACGTAACTTCTAGCCAAATTGTAACCACCAAAATACTCAGCTACTCAGCTACGTAACTTTATACTTCCTACTAGAGGTTATTGAAGGTGTGTGGCATGTTTTAACAACATGCTGCACATTTTATGAACTATGGCTAAGCAAGTCTGTTATATCCACCAAGAATAATATTTTAGCAAACTACTTACAGCGTAAGTAATTTCTTCGCTGCCAGGCTTTGTCACTGGACAACTCTGCTTCAGTAAGAAAACTCTAGAGGCACATATCAACCGTAAAAACTAAATAAATACTCAGGAGCCTTTCTGCCAGATGGAATATGCCTTGTAGAAAGTGCACTTCTGGATCAACAGCAGCCATAAAAAGTGCAGAACCATGAAATAAAGGATGAAAAAGAAAAAAAGCTCGTGGAATAAAAAGGGAGTTCATTCCCTCCCCCTCCTCCCCCCCCCAAGTTTTTTTTGGGAAGAGTAAGGAGAAAAGTGAGAGCCATGAAAGAGACCCTGACTGCTTATTATTAACTGCTGGTAGCACTATTAGTTTATTTACTAGAGTGAAAACTAATAAGGAGACTAACGAGAGGTTTGGTTTGAGGCACTGTGGCTTTTCATTACAGCCTGGTGGAAAATTGGAAATGAACCCGATAGCTCTGTACTCAATTAACTCTTTCTCTAGGATCTGTGTGAAAATGCAAACACTCGCCCGTATTCCCTCCCACTTACCAGGAAGGCCCCTAATGATTTTTTGACAACTTTAATCCTCACAGTAGAAGGCTTCTTGCTACTTTTCCTCTTTATGTCTAACATAGCAGTATTACAATATTAAAATTAGTTTACCGTTAACATAATAATAATTTATATTCCTGTTGTGCCTTTGATCAAGGTCTGTCAAAGGGCGTCACAAAACGTAACTAATTAAGCCTCCCACTACTCTTCAGGTTGGTAGTGGGATAGAGTGGAATCGCTTCCCCTCCCCAGCACGTGGGCAGCCAAATCTGCTGGGCTGTTCCACGGTGCCTGGAAACTTCCGTCAGCAGCCTGTTCGGTACGGATAAACGCTGTCTACGAGAGTATAGCAAAACGCCATATGTGCTGGGAATGGGAAAGCAAATCTAATGCATCACTTTTGCTTCATGCATATCCTAGAAACGCCAGTATGGATGAATACAAAAATAGTACTCCACAAAGCAATTAAATTTTGAAAACTTTTTCTGGATACATTAGAAAAACAGGAAGCAAACAGGCAAGATGTACTGAAACTTTTCCCAGAGTTTCGGGTGACAAGATAAGTGTTTTTGCCAATTAGATATTCTACAGCTATTTCTTTCTCGAGTAGCTGCAAATTTACAAAAGATGGCCATGTTATCTATCTTCCTGCACGCGCTCGTGTGGATACAATGTCTCTATACGTATATCATCTCCAAAATTGCTGCCAGATCTCCTGAGTGCTTGGTATTTTCATTTCCGGTGGGTTTTGGGAAATAACAGCAGCACACCTTTCCATTTTATGAATTAACACCCATTTAAATCATGGTCAAAACCAGCAGTCCCACCCCCTAAATCCATGCATTTGCATTCCTCCCCTGAATCTAACATAAGAAGGGAGGGGGGCCTACAGTTCCTCACTACAGACCCTATTCATATGTGTGCATATACATATATATACACACATGCATATACGTGCACACAGACAAGCCACGCACTATGGGACATTTGTGTGATAAATAACCTAGCACTTTTTTTTAAATCTACCTATATTTTATTTACTTTAAAACTGCACTCTTCCTTCTGGAGGAGCAAGCAGAAACAGGTAATCCCCACTGACAGCACATACAATCTCCTTGGGTAAAAGTTACATGATGAGTAACTGCCCATTTGCCAATGCACCAAAGTATTCAGATGCAAAACAACTGGGCTTTCTAGGCATTATCATCTTGGCTTCTTAGGAAGAGAAAAAATGGTTTAAAGAAGACTCCCAATAATTTCTGATATTCCTCGCGACTAACAGTGGGATCCTTAACTAAGTACAATAGAAACGACCATATGTAAGTTCTCAGCTGTTCACATAACACGGCAGAGAGCTCAACCAAGACAGAACAAAGAGGACAGATTAAAAAAATACCAAAAGGTGCTAAAACAACACGGTTTTATATTCTTACCGGGGGAAAAAGTCTGAAGCAGGTGCAGAGATAAGCAGCAGAAGGCAGAGGGGCAGACATGACATGGTCTGTCACGCAGCAGGTAGGGAGGGCTGAGGCAAGTCTGGCACCAAGGGGTATCTGAGGGTTGCCGAGCACGGCTGTTCAGCAGTCAAGTTGTCTGCTGAAGCATACTCAAGAGCTAACTGTAAATAGTCTGCACTGGTGTCCTAAGACTCTTTTTTTCCCCCCCTTTCTGCAGGTAAATTGAAGGGGAAGAAATATCAAAAAAATCATATCCAAATACAGTCACATCTCCTTCCTTATGGAAGTGGTTTGCAGACTGCATAAGTGAGCTGCGCAGAGAAACACAGTTCTGTAACTTCATAAATGAAACTCAAGTTGAATGTAGAAACCCCAGCTCTAGCCTCAGATCTGCTTCACCTCTCCCCAGTGAGCCACGTGGCCATGGGCTACATCCCTTTTATCATCTTCCTTTGCCCAGTCATCTGTGTTACTAAAAAACATCCTTAAATTATATCACTGATTCCAGTTCAGAAAGCCGTTAAAGGAGTACGTATATATAGATTTGCCTTGACTTTTCCTTCCAAATTCCAAGAAGAAACTAATATAGAATTTTTCCATAAGGATTTTACATAATTATAGGAACAGGAGAAATAGCCCCAAAACTCCACCCTTTGCCAGCATCACATGTACGTTTCTTCAGTTTTGAGACAGTTCCAGCCTTTATTAGGACCATTTGATCTGCTCAGTGCCCCAAAGCAAAGAGCCCTTGTTTGATTTGAAGTTAGATACCTAACTTTATTAAGCACCTGATCCAATGCCCAGTGAAGCTGAATTAATGCAAATCTCCCACCAACCTCAGTGATTGTTCAAGCTACAAAACAAACTTTTCTATTTACTGTGTAGATAAACTTGGCCAATGGATGAATAGTTTGTTTTGATTTGTTCAAGACATCTTGGTTTTTACCTCTCTTGCTTTTAGGTCAAATTTACTCAAATGGGTCTTGGGTATGTAATATCAGCAGCCTAATTACATTGCCCATTTCCATTGTTTTGCAGATGAACTTGCTTTTCAGCTGGATGTCTTCTTTAGACTTGTACCTTATGCAGATAAAATATGAAAGAATGGGATGGCAAGCTGATAAAAATGATTCTGCAGAGGGAAACAGTAATTGTTCATACTAGTAATATACTAGTGGTTTGGCAGAACTGTGATATGATATTGCCATATGTTTAATATAGATGATGAAAAACACTCCAAGTTTAATAAAATAAGAAAATAAACAAAAGAAAGGGGGAAAACATTGGGAAATACTTTGCAAGGTCTTTATAGTTTAGATGTTAAATGGTCCAAAATAACATCTGTGTTCTTCCTACATTCTTAAAAGAAATCACTTGCTGATTATATTAGCTTGCTTTGAAAGCCCATAGCAGATTTATTATTTCCTTTGGAAAACTTGTACTTTGTTCTTCCTACAATATCATTCCCATCAACCGTAGCATGCCAAAAGAAGCTGCTTTGGGAATAAGCCAGAAAGATTGAGACAATGTGGTATATTCTAAGCACAGACTATTTATGGGCTATGAGAGAAAAATCCTTTTGTAATTTTGAAGTCTCCATTTGGTGCAAGTTAATGAGAAAGTCTGGAGAGACTGAAAGGTCTCATTATGGCATGTCACTCCAAGATTGCATCTTTGTTTTCTTAATTTTTTTTTTTTTAAAGCTGCTCCCAAGCTGGCTACAAAGAATCTTTATGAGAGAGGATGAGATAAACTTCAACAATTTCAATGTAAAGATGGCCAGTCCAGATTTGATCCAGTTATGTTGTGGTGAGCTGGAGTGAAATGAGCCTACCAGTCACTGTAGAAGAGATACTGCAGACAGAGCACAAAATCCCAGTTACCTCTTTCTCCCACTCTGTTGTCATCCTTTTGGGCTGAACACAGAGCGCTTGGTTACTACAAATACTGTGAATATTATTTGTTATAAATTTAGCCCTCTCTTCTGTTTGAAGATTTTTTTTTTCTTCCAGAATTGTAATAACTTTTCCAAACTATTTACTAGGCAATCCTGAGCAACACTTAATTCTGTGGGATAGGTACAAGTTCATTCTCACTGACTCTGCTAACTCACGGCTAGTGTTTGTTTGGACAGCTGCCACGCAGAGTGCTGCTTCTTTCTAAATAGATGGCTGAAATGAGTTAACATGGTTTGAAAATTACTTCTTCACTAATAACAGTTTATTTCTGCTTATTAATCCTCTCATCTGATTAAGTAAAATCCTTTGAAGAGTAGCCATTTCCTAAATGGACAATGAAAACCTAGCCACATGAAAACCGAGAAGATGTTGAGAAATGAAGAGTTGGGGTACGCAGTAGGAAGCAACTCCTGTGGTTATTCATTAGCTCCAAGACCTTTGTGTTTAGTGTCTGTTTACAAACACGTAGAACTCTGAGTATTTATGGAGCAGTTCTTTCAGTGAAGAGGAGAACTGCCTCCTACCCTTACAACCCACACTTCTTAGGGGCATTACAGCAGCCTGGATTCTGCTCTGCTGGTTTCTTTCATTCATAGCACTGTTTGCTGCATGCCAGGATTTTGTTCAAGCAGACAAAAAGAAGAGTAGCTACTCTAACGGTGGCACGTTCAAAGAGGTGAACGGAGGGAAGGTTGTACCACCCCTTACGGCACAGTAGCTCCAAAGCACGTGCTGTGGTAGCAGACAAAGACTCTCCTCTGTTTTGGGGCCAGTAGTCCTAGATTTTGGCTCAAAGTGCTGTTTTCATAAAATTTTGTTTTGAAAATGGTCCTGGAAAAAAAACAAAAAGGCAGGAGTTTGGGACTAGACAGAACCGCCTTAGCCAGCGAACTTAGTCCTCAGCCATTGCAAACAACGTGGTCATCAAAAGTGTTTCACAAAGGGATCGACCTGCATGTTAAAAATGCAGCTACTTCAGCTGGATGGCTCTTCCAGAATCTTATTGACCTGCTCACCATCAGAAACTCTCCCACATTCAACGTATCCATGGCTGGATCATATTCTGTAATGCATCCGCTTAGATTGCTCCCTGCTATGAAGATTCACAGGAAAGAAGGTCAGTAATTCAGGCTTTTCAAATCAGGCCTCCTCTTTTTAGTTCAGCTCATGCGCAAAAGGAAGCAATCAAGAAAAAACACCCTGGGATTATTTTCCGTGCCTCTTTCGAAGGACTAAGGCAGCACTTCTTTGTCTATGCATGACTTCAATAGGTCCCATTTGTTCTCGTGCCAATATTGTCTTTGAACAGAGCAGCTCTTACTTCCCCCGAGAGCTCCCAGCCTCTGGGATTTGGTCTATGCTTGTCTCCTCTCTCCATTTCAGAGCTGCTCACACAGCAGGAGGACACGTACCAGAGAGGGAAGAGGCCCTGGAAGCAGGGTGGGGGAGCCCAGAAGCAGTCAAGGATGGAGTGGAGCTGAATTACCTACAACAAACTTCACCAGCACTGTTACATCCTAGACCCCTTTTTCATCCATATCTCTTCACTCAGCTCCCAGGGACTCGCTAACAGCATGCCAGAGAAGCACATGCCTTATTTTAAGTACTTCTCTTCCCCCCACATAGCTCTTTTCTCTTGCTCAGCATTTAATACTAGTTAGAGTGATGATTGCTCTTTGTAAATTCCTTTCATTTCTGGAACTAACACTAAAAGTAAGCTGGAGGCAAAAGTTCAGCTATTAATTCATCAGTAAATTAAAAATGGTAAAACTCAACCTTTTGAGAGGTAAAACTCTCTTTTGAGAGTAATAGTCTGAAAGCATTTATGAAAACTCACAGCAGAACTCCTTTTACTAAGCAAACATCTGGATTTATAGATTTTTCACATAGAATGAAGAACCTAACATCAATTACTTGAACATGCTCACAAGTTTTGGCTTTCAGTATGCACAAAAGTCCATGAAAAACAGCTGGAATAGGTCTGCAATGATTTATTTTTTTCACTTCAACAGGAGAAAAACACTACACACACAATCAATATGTTAACTTCTAAACATAAGCACAGGAAATGTAAGGCCATCCAGAAATACTACCAGATGTCACCTATTGGTCATTAAATAACTTTGCTTTTCCTTTTGTACCGGCTTAATAACAACAATTTCCAGGGATCTTCTAAATTAGTGAGTGGGATTAGAGCTAGGAATCTTACCTATGAATAACCAGTATTTTGAAGGATTTATAATAAACTTGAAAAATAAACAGCGTCTCCTATCTGTTTACTTTTCTGTAACCAGTTTATGCTAACAGTCATGGAGCCAAGCAGTCTGGGTCTCAGCAAAATCAGGAGCTTTAAAATCGCATCAGTGTAAAGATAAATGCCCTCACCTGAGAGAGACACAGATCCACAGAGAACAGAAAAGAATGCAGGATGAGATCTGTCTCAAAGAGCCACAAAGATAGTAACTGGGCAACATGTGAACACTACCCCAAACAGTTTAAAAAAAAAAAAAAACAACCCAACAACAACAAACAGAAAACAGCCAACTAAATCTAGTCCTTTTCCTACAGCTGTGCAAAATGTTTGTAAATAGGTTGCTGAATGCTGTCTTCCAAATACTTCAAAATCATTGGAATACATGGATTCTTTTTTAAAATATGAGATGTTCTTGTGTATTTCTTCCCAGAGTACTGAAAATTCAGGGTTTTGCTCCAGATCTTTGTTATGAACATCAAATATCAGATAAGATAAATTGCTTCAGTGGAAGAGAAATCAGTGGAACTTATACTCCTTCTTACATTCTTTCTACTTTCTGCGTATTCTTCAGGTTTCTTGGCTATCACTTGAACCACTCTGTTCACAAAACAACATAATAATAACGATCATCTTCGGCCTATTTTCATCATAGAAATCTTCATCACTGAGACTACTGCTTAGTTTCACACAACACAAACTTTCACACAATACAAACTCCCTATTCAAGAATAACTAATGGCAGCTGTAGTTCAGAGTTGACTCATGCCACTGGGAAAGCCAAGCACATTAATCAAGAACATATCTTAACGAGAAAGTGAATGCCTCATTCACATTCACAAAGCTCTCCATCTCTTCTTCCATGCTCAGGTCCCAAAAAGTGAATTGAGTTCAGTGGGGCTACTCACATGCTTAAAGTTACACATGTGCTTAAAATAGTTTTAGATTGGGATCTAATCCAGCTGGCAACTGTAACAGACTCATTAGTAGGTTATCTGGACCAGCAGCTAGAGGGGGATAAAGACCCTCTTTGTGGTAAAGGGCGTTATACAAGACACTGAAGATTTAGTGTACCCATCCTGAAAGGGCAGAAGGTGCTGAGTGTCTACCACCATAACAAACAGGGCTGGCAAGCATCACATCCCAGGCAATAACCAAGAAAGAAACCCTCACGGCTAACACTTCCACGTTTGGAGATTAACTACAAAGTTCATCACTGCTAACAAAAGATATATGGGTAAAACACTAGAAATGCTGCAAAGTCATATACTGTTAAACAATCGATATACAACGGGAGCAGCAGCAAAACAGGTAGAGGAGGGTGGCTTAGCAGAATTGCAGTACAAGTGTTTGTAAAAGTAAGCATCTGGAACACCATTTGTATCCCTACTTCTAGTAGAAACAAAGGTAACCAGGTAAGAAAAACTACAACATTGTGAAAGGCAGAATTAACTGCAGACTCTCTTGGTTCTCCCAAAGGTGAGGAACTCCAAGTTCACAGGTTGCTGAGCTGCCGCCGCTCTGGCACTGCCAGCTTGCAAAGAGCTCGCGTGGAGCTCCACAACAGGCTCAGAAGAGTGCAACCGCTGCTCTTCTGACAGAGCGGATAGCCTTCCTAAACCAACCATTGTGCTTTCTTGAAGGAAACCTGCTGAAGTGGAGCTGTTATCAGGAATGAGATACATTATTACGGTGCTCAGGAAGTCACCAACCAGAAGCCAGGCACTGCCTGGAAGGGGCTCCCCTGTCCTGCCCTTTCCCTCTGGCCTCACATCTACTCTTCCTCCCATCTGCCCCAGCCTCCTCCTGTTTTTCTCACTCCTGCCCATCTTTGCATTCTACTCCCTATTTCAATCTCTCACCTCCTGCCTTGAAGACACTCTTATGTGCTTCCACATCTTCACTTTGTGACTAGCTGAGATAGGAAAGGGAAGACAAAGAGGGGACAGGCTGCACAGCTGGCTGCTTCACTCTAAGATCTCCTGACCACACAGGGAACTGCATGGGAAATCTGCAGCCTGTCTTGAGACTTGCATTCCACAAAAGCTCCCAAGGATGAACAAACAGAAATCAATGTTGTGCTGTTGCAGAAGAGACCAGCATCACAGGAGACAAACAGAATAGGCTGTAATACATGCAGAATAACTCTCCTCCTCTGCTTAACCAGCAGAGGAGGAAATTTGTCAAAAAGAGAACAAAAACGAACAGAGGTCTAAAAACCATGGCCTACAAAGAAAGATTTAATGAATTGCAGCTATTCAACCCATGGAAGTTTTCCAACAGAATGAAATAGTAAGTTCATTGAAGACTGCCGACGGACAACCTATTCAGCCTGTTCATGATAGCTAGGGTGAGAAGTAAAACACTTCCATCATAGAAGTAAGACACTTCCATCATAGAAAAAACTACTCATTCCAGACAGGAATGAAGACCTAACAATAAGGGTAGTGAAGCATAGGAACATTTCTCCTTGGGGTTGCCATTAGTGGAGGTCCTTAAGTCTAGGTCAGACAAGTACCTCTGAGGAGGTAAGCATAGTTCCCTTCATACTTACCTACGTGAGACTTCTTGAGGTCCCTAATACACTCATCAGCTGTATGCAGCAACAGGAAACATTCATAAAACGCATAGTCTAAAGAGAGTAGACTGAAATAATCCTCTCTTTCCCTAATCATCACTGGGTACTCCTAGGCAGACAGGTATTTGAACGCCGAGATATGCCTTCATCAAGCTCATACAAAACAAAAACTGCAAAAATGATTCAGTTCTTTCTTATGCTAGCATGACACCTACTAGCTAGATGACTAAAACTGTGCCCTACCTTGAGGGTATCAGGATACCACTGGAGTAATCCCCTGCAAATAGCAGGCCTCTGCCTGTCAGGAGGAACTTCTGCTCCTCTTGGCACTCAGGCAGCACTAAGCTTTAGGACAGTCTGTTCCAGCCACTTTTCAGAGGTGTAGGACACTCCAAATAATGTTTGAGAGCTTTAACTTTTTTTTCTAACTCATGAAAGAATACTCTCTCTTGTTAATCTGAAAAACTGGAAAAGGCTAACTGTCTTTAAGATTAATAGCAGAAATCATAAAAACAAAACTTTCCCCTCCCCAAATTCCTTCAAGTCAAGAGCGTATTTTGCTAATGCAACATGATTAACGACAAGGATGAAATTATAGTAATAAAGAAACATATCTAAGTATACTTTCAAGATTTCACAATTAAGCCAGGCCTCCTGGAATACAAATTAACGGACATTTCTGCAGACTTCAACAAAAACAAAGCATAAATCCCACAAGACAAGGGCAAGACTGTCCCATAACCAAATACATCACTGAAGCTGCTGAAACGTCATGCCACTCCAAGTTTACAGGCCAACTATATCAATGTATATGTATTTGTATATGCAAATCATATAAAAATCTTTGCATCAGTCTGCTGGTGTCTGAACCTGTATGAATGGATTCACAGCTGAAGATTTTGAGGAGTGCTGAAAAGACTAAGTTCCAAAAATCTGAGAAAGATTATTGCCAGTGAACTATGAGTCTCAAAGAGGTGTTTCCTCCCATTTTAACATGAATGATGCTATGATCAAAAAACATTTCTATAAGGCAACAGCCCATGCAAATCTGGCCTTAATAAAATAAAACTTTATTGGTTCCCGTGGCAAAGTATTATACAGAGAAGATGTTCAGAACCCCTCCCTTTCTCCCACTGATTTTCCTTTCTCTAGGTGCCTGAGCCCAAAATCTACGCATAGAGAGAAATCACTGTTCCCAGAGAAAACGATTTCATCCCACCCCATTAGCAGGTTCTTTTCTCTCCCTCACCTCTTTATGGATCACAGTGGCTCTAGTTTTCACTGCAAACAGCAGTGAACCCGTATCACGGGCCCCCACGTCTGGCCCTGTCTTGCATACAGACAGCTAGCTCAGGCCAGACTCATTGATCACACACAGATAAAGTCTGTGAAAACAGCCTGAGGCAAAGCATGAGACTTCTCGTGTCCAAGCACGGCTAACTGTTTAGCACATTACCAAGCATCCTGGGGAAAGGCAGCGGGCAGGCTGGCCATGAGAAAGCGGCCCGGTCACGGAATACACAGTGCTTATGGCTGCTTTTGCACATAAGCCCTCCGGTTTCTGAACCGGCTCTAGACTGACCTCCGGCCATCCACTCACCTGCCCCTTCGTGCGCCCCAACAGCCTCCGCTGCCTGCAGAGAGGGGCGGCTTTTCCACGCACAGGAGCTGGTTAGGAGCATGCATTTCCAGTGGCTCAGACTGCCTACAGCCTTCCCCAACCGCGCTCCCTTCTGCTGCTCCCCTCAGGTCCGTATCTGCTCTCCTGATGTTATTCTCTTCCGTGCGTTAGACTGCAGCAGAAACGTTTTCAGGCAGCTTCTGCTCTGCCACATGTAAAACCATCAGCAAACTCTTTATATGTAGAAATTCCCCAGTGCTGATCTTACAGACAGGCCAGTGAATCCTCTACTGAATCATCTGTGCAAAGGCAAAATAACCAAGGTATTTTAACAGGTGCAGAACAGTGTCCTATCCTGTTGGGCTGTATGCACATATTGTTTTTTAAGTAGTGGGGTAAAAAAAGAAAGTTTCAGCAAAATTTCTCAGCAGCAGCAAGACAGACATCAGTGTTTCTCCCTACACTTAAATCACAGCATTAATTTAGGATCTCAGCTCCTTTCAGAGTTCGTCTTCTACCCCACTTCCCCACATCACCAGATCTTTTGCTCCTCGAGGCCCAAAGCCTGCAAAAGCCAGTTTTCAGCTGCACTGGCTCCTCTAGTTTTGAGAGCTTTGTAACAATCCTGTGCTTTCCCCTGGCGTTTTGATCAACGTTTCTGTTGACCCAAACCCTTTGCTTACGGCCTGCCAATCTTTAACTGAAGAGGAAATTCGTGCCTAGAGGAAGTATTTTTCAATAGTTAGTTACCTGCCATGAAGACATTAGATCTGGCTTTTCCAAAGTCTTCCAAGTGCATATCCCTACTCAGTGTAATTCTTTGGACAGCTGTTCATAACATCCTTTGTCTAACACTCTCCTGAAAACACAGGCCTGTATTTCTCTTGCTCTTCTTTCCTGCAGTGCTTGTTTTATTGCTGTTAACGTGTTTAACTTGCACTATGCCATATATACCCAAAACACCTCAGCACCTTTGCCTTTCTGCGCCTCTATAAATAGCCTTTCTGACATTTCTCAATGTGCCTGCACCCTACTTTCAGCCTTCCATGGTGGCAAGCTTCTCTCACTTGGACTAAGCTGTCAGCTATAGTACCCAAAGAGCCTACCCGGGCCATTGCCAAAGTTTTTCTTTAAAGGCATCATCTTAAGCAGTGATAAATAAAAAATTCACAATGCAACTCTTAAAACTAAAGTGTATTTTTAAAGGGAGGAGGAGGCATAACATGGGAGGAAAAACTTCTACTTTCTGCTCCAAACTCAGGTGCTGATTCACCGAGAGGCTGCGCAACACCCTGCACCATCCTTGCTGTGAAACAAGGATGCATTCTTAGCCCAGTGGAGTATTTTGAAGAGGAATAATCATAAGACTCGGATCATCCAGCAACTTTTCTCTGTCTTGTATGTGAAGCTGTAGCATTAGCAGAGGAGTTACAAGTGAAAAGGAGAAAAATCACAGAAAGTAAGGTTAAAACCATCAGCTGTGTAGGCATAGGTCTGGGCAGGTATATGCTATATGAAGAACACGTGAAAACTATGCACAACAAGCAGAGTCTGAAGGCATTATGAGCACAACATAGGACAGGACCAAACTAAACAGAACACGCCAAATGCCGCTGGAGATGGCCGAAAGCCACACTGAGATTTAGATTTTAGCCCCAGAAATACAGATGCAAAGGATAAAATGGGAATCTAAACCTCATTACTTTCAATGAGATCTATCCTACAATATCAGTTGGTTCCCCACAATCTACCTGAAGGCTGCGTAAGCTCACTTTGGCCATCCCTCGCTCTCACACAAGTGTTGTTGTTGTTGTTTTTTTTTTGAGGAGGTACAATTCAGATATTTTGGGTTGATTAGGTCATCATCATTTGTTGATTTCTGGACAATAGAAATGGGCCGTTTCATAAATTCAGGGGTTCGCCTCAATCTCAAACGCCCACGGTGTGACCAGTCAGACAAGTATCTCAGCACTCAGACTTGATCCGGAGTGAAATCAGTAGTTTTACCTATGACAACACAGAAAATAAGATCTCAGGTGGTAAGGTGCTTAAAAAAAAAAAATTGCTTAGATCAGTTTAGCAAAACTAGTATTTTGGTCTAGTATAGGATTAGATACACACCATTTGCAAATTTCAGTTTCTGTATCCAATTTTCAGTTTTCTCAGTGCTTATGAAATTGCTTAATAGCTGCAATGGACCTGGCTTCTCTGAGGATGAAAAATATTATTTTTTCCCCAATATCTTTTCCTATATAATGAGGAAAACAAACCTGATTTTCTCAAACCTTGAAGGGCAGACTGTTTAGTCACTCATTTTCAATCCCTGAAGACCAGCATGAATAACACCATTGTTACATACATATCAGGGCCCTCTGCTAGAGTTACGTTACTTCTGGAAATCAGTAGCCTCTGAATTGCTCCTCCTACCAAGTATCATGTTTAATTTTTTTAAAAAACACAACCGCATATCAAACAAGTGCTACAGAATTAATGTTGCATCACACTCTAGCTTTTATTCAAGAATCAAAAGTATAAATTTTGATCAGCTAGCAAGAAGGTAAAACACTGTCTTTTCTCTAGATAAAACAAAACATCCCAGCCTTCCATTTGCATTATCTCCTTGCATTTATCAAGTTTAAACTAACAATGGGAATGCTGAAGAAATCCAAAGAGGAAACACAGAGCTATTGAGCTGCTATGGCCTATCAAGGATTCTATCAATCTTAATGTCTAATGTCACATTCTTCTTCGCTTAGATTTCAAAGGATACAAGAAAGAGTTGAGCAAATTTTATGTAATTGCTGTGCATTTAAGAGCTTCAGAGGAGACTGTATTTCAAGTTTAGTTACTTTATAAGGCACAAAACAAAAGCATAGTGTGCTAACAGTCACCTGCATCTATCATCTTATCTAGCAGTCCGGACAATCTCAATGCATCCATACTAATCATGCAGCATTATTTGATCTTCAGTTATAACATCCAGAAAAAAAGCAGTCCACAAAGAGTCGTACCAGCACATCTTAATGGATCTTTAGATGAAACTGATGTTATGTATAGTCATGTACGTGGTGAGAGCCAGCTCAGTAGAGGGAGGAAGACAAAAAACTAGTGAAGCTGCATTTTACTTAAGACAAATTACACTGTCTTTATTCACACTGAAAAGTGCATGTTCCTGCTAGTTTACCTATTTGAATTCATTCAGGATTACTCATTGCTTAAAACACTCAGAAAATCTGTCTCGTAATAGATTTCTAGAAGCTTTAGCAATTCAACCACAAAGCAATAGTTATAATTATTGCCATCATTGACCATGGATAATATTTTGATGTGTGCTTACTGTCTTGTGCCTGCTCTAAAAATTTGGCCTGGGTATTTTTGGGCAGCTTTTAAAGATATTGTAAAATTCCTTTGAAATAGAGATGTTTTTAAAGGTGCTACTAGGTAGCAGTCTTAAAAATCTGGCTCCAAGAAGTTTGTATTTTACCGAAAAGTTGAAAGAAATCTACCCATCATCTTTCTTCTGTTTTTCTCCCAGAACTTCAAAAGCTTTTACACCACGACTATACTTGCTTGCACGTTCACACAAAACTGCCTGAGATGACAGGGACGTTCCACCTTACTGCATGCTCTGCAACGGATTCTCTCCACACTGCTTTCGGGCCTCAAAAGCCCTGGTCAGGAGTATTCACTCAACTAAATACTCAAATCTTCAGCATGCTAGGTTTCTTTTAATATACCCTTATAATACCTCTGACATACATGAATTGTGTACTTTACAGAAGAGCAAAGACAGGAAAAAATTACACGGCACAATCATGGAAGAAGATTAGAATTCAAAGCATTCAAACACTCATTTCTGTGTTTGTTTGTTTGTTTCCAGTGCTTTATGACTGACAAACTTTTTGCAGTGCTACTTTATTAGCTGTGGCCAAAGGTCTAATTACTACTTAATCCTAGGCAGTATCAAGGGGTTTAAAAAGCTGCACAGTTCTGGAAGATATCAACGCAAGATGTGGCCATACGCAATTAGCTCTGGTTCACATACATTGTGTAATCTGCCTAAAAGTGACTAATAAATCACTAATAAGGTCTCATAAAAGTCAGGGACACAAAAATGATACTGCAACTTGCAGTTTGGAGAAACAGGTGGGACACACTATTACTTTCTGTAGGAATAACTTGCTTTCATTTTTGACAAGGAGCTGTGAGGAAAAAACATAAAAATGGATATTTTTCTGCAAAGGGATTTTCCTGCACGCTCATCTATAGTTTATTTTCAGGGAGAAGGTTTGGTTTTGTCAGATGGATCCTTTTGCTTCATGTTACAACTGACAGGGAAACCCGAGTATTTCTAGCCTAAGGCCCCACATAAATTCTGCCTTACGTAATAGATGTTTACCTCCAGCTTTTGGACAGGGGAAAAAAAAAAAAAAAAAAGAGGAGTGAAGTCCATGTATCCCATGCTCCCCATTGTCATATATGGGCCATGAAGTATGGGCTTCGGAAATAAAGCCCACAGAGCCTAAATATGACATCCTACAAAGATTTCTGTTAGCTTTTAATTAAGTAAGTAAGTAGACAGGGTCCACAGGATCCCTCAAGGTTCATCAGAACAGAAACCACCCAGTAAACATAAATGAGGTATAGAAACGAAGAACAATGATTCTTGCTGCCTTGTGCAACTCTAGGCCCCTATAACCACATTACCAAGCCAACCTGAATAGTTACCGCAACTCGATACTGGCAAGCCCTTTGCTGTCCCAGGCCAACTGGCAGCACACGGGGAAGAAGGGCACCCAAATACCTCGGATTAAGGCAACGGACAGCACAAACCAACCAACTGAACAAAAGAGATAGGCTGAAGGGAATTTAGTCTCCATTTCAGTCAGCAGCAGTCTTGCTATTAATAGAGGCTTCTCCTCCGAGGAAAGAAAATTGATGTCTCAAAAGTGTCTCAAAAACACCTCAGGCAATTTGTGATAAAGTAAAAAGACTCTGCTCTGAGCTGATGAAAAGCAGGACATTTTGAAGGAAACGTTATACTCATACTTTCAAAACACCTAGAGTCTTCAGTCTGAGAACACAGTTATCTTGTAAGATTAAGAAGCCCCAGAGTCTTGTTCAAATTATTAATATTTAAAGTAGAACCTAAATGGCTTCTTGGGATTGAAACCCAAACGGAGCATATCCTGTATATTCACTAAGACTAAACGTTTTTTGCCCGTTCAGAGCTTTTTTCTCCACTTTGCAGAAAGGGAACCAAGACAAACTAAGCTGAAGTCATGTAAGGAATAGGTGCAGGTGTTTCTTACATGCCAGTACTGTGCCTAATCATAAACCTTTCATATTCTCACAGCCTCACCAAAAGCACAAGAGCACACAGATCTATAGGGACCACAGAAACCTGTTTCCTGGGTCTGATCTGCAATTAGTTTAGTTAGCCTAAACCTACCGGAATCTTTTCTCAATCTAATCTCAGTTATACTAAGGCCTGAAAAAATTAATTATTGTCTTCATCATTTTATATAGGATACTAGCTTCTGAATCCATCGAGTACTTTAATCCATCAGATAATTCTTTAATCTGCATCAGTAATGGTTATCTTTCTCCAAAGGTCCAATCCTTCAACTCTTTTCAGAAAATTTCTAGTTCAGTCACCTTTACTATCTCCAAAATTATCTACCTGTGCTGGATTCATACCAGAGAGATTTACAGGACTTAATGGCAGCAAGGGTTGGAGGTCAGTTAAGGAGGCTCTGAAATTACTTGCCTTAGGATAGCAAATTCCAAAGAAGTTGCACTACAGCACAGGCATAATAAGTACTTTGAACGAGCTGATGACAGATGGAAAAAAGTTCTGTTACATGCACAATGCCAATGGCCTTATATATAATTTTCCTCTTGATAAGCTTCCATCTTGAATCAAGGTGCCTCAAGAAGCATCACTATAGCATCTGCAGTTTCCACTCCTCCAAGTTAACAGGCAGCTTCAGCATAACCACTGCTGCAACTGTGACATACATACTCTAACACAAGTATTATCTCTCTGCCTTAGCCCAAACGGTTTCAGGTTTCAAATCAGATTTACACCCTGTAGTTATGAATTGCTGAGCTACTGCACTTTCACTACCATAGACCGCTCCTTCATCCTTCCCTATACAGCTGATTTCTCTAAGTCAAGTTTCCTCATGCTGCTATGGTTTCTTGACTTTCCTTCCCCACATTAGCGCTCTTATTTCTTTTTAATCTGCTCTTCTAGAATGGCTGGCTGCCTCATCCTCCCTCCCTATTACTGGCTGTGCAGTAGTGTCTCAGCAGCTGCATTCTCAGCACTCTTTCTTGTTAGTTTTTTCCCTAAATCTACCACATACTTCAGCAGGAGTTCCCTCCTATGCTTCCCCCTCAACACTCTGCTTTGCCATTTTGCATGAATGCATATAGAGGGGGAGGAGAGACCGAAAGGGTTTAATGTTGGCTTTTTTTTTTTTTTTTTTTAAAATCAGTAATACATTTTCCACAGTACCCCATAACCTCCTTATATTTACAACCTACACACAAAGGAGCAAAATCTTTTAAATTAGCTTACTACAAGCTCAATAAGGTTATACCGAGCCTTTTTGGAAACATCTACTATAAAAAGGCTAGCATAACAAATTATTGTGTCCTCTTTAATTTGCCTTTGGTTTCTATGAGCAAAAAGATTAATTTTATCAATGCAACAGTATTCTCAACAGCTCTCCTTTGCTCACAGCCACTTAAAAATTATTAGCAACTTGCACCAAGTCTAGCAGTTATTTAAAAATTAACATGCTAAACATTCAGAATATAGTTGACAGCATGAAACATTATAGGATGATATGAAAAAGACACGTTATGTTCACAAGGCAGTGAAAAGGAAGGAAAAAAGAAGGGGAGACTTCTACCTGGAATTAACGGAGAGCTCCCTAGAATGGGGACATGAGAAAGAAAGATGATAAATAAATGAAGTGACCACTTCTTAGGCAAAGAAGACAGAGAATCTCTCACTTGCTAAAGAAAAAAAAAAAAATCTCCTTCAAAAAGCGAGATAGCCAAAGTCTTTAATGAACTCCAGTAATCAGACCTTGTTTTGTAGCTCATCCCAAGGGTGGAATCTTGCAGCCAGCAGTTCCTCTCTCACAAAATACTACATAAAATTGCATGAAAGAGGTGGTTACTGAAGGGGGAGGTGCATTTTTTAACCTATTCTGACCTGCGTATATCTTAAATTTTCCAGTTTTCTTCATAAGTTCAAATACAGAAACTTGAAATACATAGCTCCTGGCAGACATAGGGATAGAAACCTGATGGTCTGACTTTTACTCTAGCCACATTATTAAAATTTTTTTTAAATTAAGAGACATAAAGGATACTTAAACATATGTTAAGGCAATGTAAATCTTAATTAATAGTGTAAAATGGCCAAACGTTTAAAGGTGTGCATATGTACGTGTGCATTTGTAAAGCGTGCCAGGAAAGAAATGAGCAACAGCACAGAGCTTTGGCCACTCCTGAAGTGCCTTTATGCTCTCATGAATTTAACTATAGGAGTGTGTGTGTGAGATTTCAGACTGAGGGGTGTACAAATGTGATTTAGAGCTCTCATTCATTAGTGAACTATTAAGAGTATATGTAAAGAAAAGAAAAATAACTGCATGTCCAGACGAAGTCTGGGATTTTTGAGGTGTCTCATGTGTGTAGATGGAATACTTACTTACAGCTGCAATGACAGAAAAAGCTAGTTCTGGAAATAATTCACAAATCAGAATGGTATAAATTGTGAGTCAAATGTCATTTAATTAAACCCCCTAGCACTGATGTTTTCTGACAGGCTAAAAGCTATATTAGATTTATATTAGTTTAAGAGAGAAATTTATCATAATCTTAGCTCAGTAAAAACATTTTCTGATTGAATAGAAAGACATTTTAGAGGGATGGAGAACCTTCTCAGTGATAGACAGTTCACTTACAGGGCAGTGTCACTGAAGATACTCAGGGATTTTAGAAGCTAGCGGCAACAGCAATCCCAGCTGTAGACAGGTATCAGGCACAAATGCTGTTCTGACACTATAATCCCCTGACTGGTTATATGCACGTGTACGTACAAATTGAACAAATACAGCCCAATTGCCAACAAAAGCGAACAAAACTAATCAAAAACATGAGACTTGCACTCTGTTGCAGCTACCGTAACAAAGATTTTCAGCTGGGATTCATGTTAAGTTTCAGCTGCAGAACCTCCCTGAAAGCTTGAAGATCAGCTATTCTGTAGCATCTTTATTTTTGTTACTTTTAATTATACTAACTTTTCAAATACGGAGTTAAAGTAATGTTACAATCCCCTTAAATTCATAAATTCCATTTAGGCAACATCTAGCCATTACAGCATAGCATAAAAGAGCAAAGTATGTTCCTCTAACACGCATAAATATGAGTTTGGTATAGAATGCTGTAGTAAAATAGAAAAGTTAAAGTAATATAAAAAGAAGGGATAGCCTAACCATAATATTTGTACATCCAAAGGGGAATTGAGGAAAATCCTTTTCAAACGGAGAATCATATTAACAAAAATGTTCAATAAGTTCTTGTTATATGTAGGAATAGGCAGAACTTCCTATAGAGCCTGCTGTGCTGTTCTCAGGTGCCTCGAAAGATCACTGCCTAAAGAAGTTATTCTACAGGGCTTCAAGGGCCAGAAACATCAATATGGGAAAAGCAAAGATACAAGGTCATAACACGCACAGAGAGTTCCACCTATAATTAACATGCTACAACAGGAATGATTTAAAGCTAAATATTACTGCAGGTGATGTGGCTAAGCAATGAGTTTCCTGACAGAAGTAATTAGAAGTCACTATAGTCCTTCTCAATTGCCCTAGCAAGGTTAAGTATTCATCCAGATTTTCTTCACGATTTCAATTCATGAATGACAAGATGTTCCTAAAACCAGTAATATGTCATTAATTAAGACTCAGAGAATCACATAGGTTGAAAGGGACCTCCAGAGGTCATCCGGTCCAATCTCCTGCTCAAAGCAGCTCTAGATTGTGAGAGAAGGGTGTATTCCTCAAACCTTTCTTTCTGCAAAGACAGTTTCCCGATGCGGTTCAAACCCAGTATGAGATCAGCAGACTGCATGAATAGTTACGAAAAGTGAAACAGGTGGGCAGTCAATGGCTTCCAGTTCACACTATCTCCAATGTCAGGATCTGCAGCCATACCCTACTCACTTTACAGATCTGATCTGTTAACTTTGGCAGACTGTGTTTAACCAAAAGCCAAGACAAACATATCACAGAACTTCTGAATCAAAGGGAAAAGAAAAATAGGGAGCAGCATTTCATTAATACATGTTTTTTTTTTTTTTTTGGAATAGCATGAATACATCCATTTCCAGTTTCAGAGGTGGCAATTTGAAGAAAACTATCTCGCAGTCAACTTACTATGCACCGAAGGAAAATAAAAATTAAGTTGAAGTCTATTTTCTAAAAAACTGCCTTGCAAATGTATACATTAGTTTAGCCATGGGATTAAGAATAAAATAATGATATCAAACATCTTTCCTTTGAACAATCATTGCTTGTAGTTCTATATAATTTAGTAAGAAATTCCTGGAAGGTGCTGAAAGACAGTGAGCAGAGAAGGATACTTTGGTTTTAAAAAAGTACCAGGCAGTCATCAACACTCTTGACATCCTGATGTGATTTTCTGAAATGTCAGGGTTTTTTTTAAAATTCAAACTATTCTATTCTAGTGCAAAGCACTAGTTAGTAAAAGACGATTATTTCCCATTGATTAATGAAAAGTTGGTAAACAATAGTGAACAATGACACAATAGAAAAAGCTCATTAATAAAACATAATTTCCATGAGAAGCTTTTGTTTTGTTTTTACAAATCTGAGTTAAGTGCCAATATGGACACGCTAACAAGGCACAGCAACTGCACTCTTGAACCAAACGATGATCCTCAAATGACTGCGTTTTAACTATTTGCATACGTATTATCCTAGCAATTCAGGTAGTATAAGTCCTAAGGCACCAATTAAGCTGTCCCTAAATCCTTCCTTGAAAACTTCAAAAGGAATAAAGTGATTCACAGGCCTAGAGCTGGCTCTCTTTATGGAGAAGATAACATTAATTATGAAAAAAACAGTGCAACTTTAGTTTCTTACTTTAGATTCTTTTGCATATGCATGTTTCTTTTGGCAAAAAAGCAGTTTTATTCTCCCCACTATTTCTTGTCCCTGACAAATCCCAACACCATTTAACAAGATGCAAGTGAACTAAAAACAGGAGTAGGCATTGCAACAATTTCTCTGACCTCCTCCAATTCAGGTTCCACATCTTCCAGTAAAGCAAAATGATTTTCTTTCCAAAAAAATCACCCACAGAACGGATGGATCTTGTTCTGACCCAAGAACAGAGAGGGAAAAAAAGATACATTCCAAGAATTCCTTTTCACTGATGAGTTTCATGGGCCACTTTCCAGAGTAGAGGAATAACGTCCAAGGTTGGGGGGTTCTGCAGGGAAGACTCATTAATAAAATATTGTCCGTGAGACGTATTGCGATAAAGGTTGATTTAGTGCCAATATGAACAGACTAACTTACCATGACCACTGCTCTCTCAAACCAAATTAAAGCATTTGCACTCAGCACAGTTCTTAATCAAAAACTACTGTGAGAAATTTTCTACTGTCAAGTACCCAGGACTGTACTCGAGTCCTGCTGAACGGGCGACACCTTGCCATTTCCTGTGAAAGGCCCGTTTCCTGCTTAACGGCAAGTTTACTGGCATTCAGGAAACAAAGAAAATGGGCACAGCTGCAAGGCTAGTTCCACCACATCACCCGCTGCTGAGTTTAGCAAAGCAAAACATAAACATGGATATGATCTCCCTTCATTAGGGGATATAATAGGCAAAGTGAGTGAATAGGCTCTATTCTAGTTGTATTCAGTGCTGAATACATGAGACTCAACGTGGATTCAACAATATAAGCAATGAATCAGATGCTTAAAAATTCTTGGATTCAATATTTTATACTTGCTCTCTATAGAGAAAATAATAATAGCACTTTCATTTCTGGATTTTAAATGCCTGTGCATCTTTGGATCCTTGGGTTTCAAATCATTTCACCATTACCTAGGCACCCCAAAGTATTATATTGAAAATCTATTTTGTGCAACTGAAGCAGAAAAGAAGTTTGAAAATAGCAGAGGTACTTTGACAAGTTATAGATCCGCAGTCAGTGCTGCACGTCTGGATAGTATGTACCATCCAAAGTGGATGCACATAGCCTTCAGAACATGCTGTTCGGCCAGGAACAGCATTTACAAAGTGTTTGAGTACAGTTTATGGGGAGATTAGGAAAAGCAAAAGGAGAAAGTAACCATATTCTCCTGATCTTCATCATTTATGTAAAATTATTCCTATGTCTTTAAAAAAAAAAAGTCATTTCTCTATGAAAGCTCCAATTCAAAGCACAATGTGTATATCGAGTGTATCACCCCATTTTCACAAGTAGGTTTGACAAACGTATCAACGAGGGAATACATTCCTCACTGAATAACTGGGAGTCACTTCCCGTGAGGCTGCCAACTTGCCTACACAAGAGTGTGTGATCAGCCACTGCCAACTAAGATGAGCTGTGGACACACTCCATTACTCCCGTATAATTTACCTATATCTAGCAAAAGAAAGTACACTAAACAAGATTACCACATGCATCTTCCAGGACAAGACGCGCCAACACATGGAGTTATTCAGGTAGAGCAGCTGTGCTTTGACCTGACAGCCTACCTTTATGAGCACTAACTTTCAAATGGAGATGAGGCCTCACAGAAAGTACAGCATGAGTGCTTGGCCAGGAAACTAAACAGTCAATGAACTGAAATGCAGTACATTCCTCTAAGTTTTATTTCTCTTCCATACGTAAGTGTAGTTACAGGAAACTATTATAATTACTTGAAGCCTCCTAATTTATTTACAATGTCGTTAAAAGACTCTCCTCAAAACGCTGAAATAATCCTTTTTTGAAAGGACATTTGAAATGTCCTTTTTTCCAAGCACAGTAAGAAGGGAGATTGTCAAGAAAGGAATAAACATCATAAGGTAATAATGCCTTCTTTTGAATTACAAAGGCAGAAGCAGAGAAACTATGAGCTTGATTTTATGAAACTTTGCCATTATAAGTCCCTGGGACCAGCTACTGTCACCGAGGTCTAGCAACATGCCGGATGCACTGTGTTCTCTTACAGGGACCTGTGACCTTGTTTTAGTTCAAGACTGACATACACAGAAACGGTTTAAAAGCTCCAGGACATCCTCTAAAAATCATGATGCTACATACACAATGATTTGTAGTTGGATCAACAAGCCCAACAGCTAATCTTAAGAAGTGATTTGGCACAAGTCTGCCTATTGGAAAACACACCTTGCAACGTTCAAAATCAGGTCCTGTCGTTCTGAGGTAAGCAAAACTGCATTTGATGGCAACAGTAAGAGTAAAAAGCTCTTTGGCAGATAACATGAAGACAAGCCCTTGCTAAACGAGGGACAGAACATCTATCTGAGAGCAGCAGAGATCATTTAGTTTCATTTAAAAGATCTAACTCATTTTTTTAGTATCATCTTAGAAGGTCTGAATTAATTTTGCCACAATACAAACTCCAAGGCAGGAAGATTCAGCAGGCAGATTTCAAATACTTTGCCAACAGATCAGTGAAAAAGAACTTGCTCAAGTACAACTTCATGCGTGTAAAAAATTCCCAAACAATACACTTGTTTCTACTCAGTTCAACCTCTCTCAAAATGACTTAAACTATAACAAGGCACTGCTATAGAAAAGAGTTATTTTCCAACAGATCCATGAGTACAACAAGATAATCTGTCGGAAATATTGACCAAGAAGAAAAAAATATATATATTTTAGACAGATTTTGGTACAAAATTACAACTTTTCCTTGCAAACTGGTTAGACATATGAATTCCCCAAATCTGAGACCCTGAGAATGGCAGTAAAGCTTTCCGGAGATTTTGGAACACACTGGAAAGCCCAGGCCTTAATCTGTTTTTCCAAGAAAAGAAGGATAATACCAAGACAATCACAAAAATTAGTGTTTTTAATTAGCATTTGAGGGGCTTTTTTTTTTTTTTTTTTTTTTTTAAAGTCTTTCTATCTGCCCTTTAGACTTACTTTATCTTGCATTTCAGTGTAATTTTCATGACACAACTGTGAGCATTTGGTCTTTTAGCTCTTTATTTGAAAGCTCATGAGTTTCCAATAAATGAACTTAGCCACTCCATGTGCTAACTTCAACTGATCTGTCCGGCAGCCCCCAGCTGCAGCTCAAACCCTAATGAAAACATCTGCAAACTCCAAGCACTTGTGTGGCCTAGGCCTTTCCCCAGACAGACTGTGTTCGCCATGTCTCTCAGGTGCCCCAGCTGTTCGTGTGCTGATATTCTAGCACCCTGAACTAGAAACAAGCATTTTTTTTTTTTTTTAAGAAGTCTGTGGGATGCATCCATGTGCAAGATATTTTTTTTTTCCTTTTTCAAACAGAGTAAGAGAACATAAAATGGAAGGCATGAAACTAAAAACCATGAGAAGACACTAGGACAATTTGTAAGAGCTAACAGATACATACTTTCTTCCAATGACATGCAATGTTTTGATTAAATTCAAGGAAAGAAATTGGGAGTTTACTCTAACTTGGCATTCACTTAATTTTCACATTAACTGGTATTTTGTTTATCCCACTCCATACTCATCCACGTTTTCTAAGTAAATATGCTCTACTTTGCCACAGCGTTCGCACTCTAGAAGAGCACCACATCACCCTGTCCATAATGGCACAACACAAAGGGCAGAAATTAAAAAACTTATAATAAATTCTAAGGCTGGAACAAATTAATACAAATGAACTATGCAATGTGACTTTTAAACCTTTCTCTAACAACATTAGCTTTATTATTCTGTAAATATTTTCCATCATTCAAACACTGAACATCTTTAGTTTTCTTTCCTTTAAAAACTCCACCATAATACAGTACTCCCAGTAACATTAAAAATGACCTTGCCAAATCACGAAACGTAAGCAATCTAAAATAATGAATTACGAATACTAAATATATTCATTCTCTTTTTTTCCTCCAACCCTCTCCCCCAAACTTACAGCTGTTTTCTGCATCTTCTTGATTTCCTGAAGGTAATAGCAGAAGTAAAATAGATGATATTAAAAGTTCATACAAAACATCAGATATGTAATTTCTGCAGAGAAATAATATGGACTAATTAGTTACCTGGTGCCTGCCTTACTCCTGCAGGCTAAACTGTCCTGACCTTCAAATCAGGCTGTTATTTGCCCCAGCTGAGAATTTGACACAATGTTTCCCTATTAAGGCGGCACTGATCTTTATCACTGCTTATACATTTTGTTCCCTTAATCCAAATAGGCATTTATCAGTCATAAATTGAGGGGGCACCAACGTCCCTAAATTTTCCTCTGAGCTTGCCTACTTAACTGAATATATCATCTTATTGATCACAAGCTTGAGGAATCTCACATGTACCAATTATCCCAGGAAATGAACACCGTAATTTGCAGTCCCCTAAGATTCAGAAGGGAGAACAAAAACAGATGGATTGCATTTGACTGGATATTCCCAGCAATCTTTATGTAATATATAAACATATCATTTAACGACAACCTGCAGAAAAAAATTCAGGCCATGAACAAAATGCATAAAACCGTGGATGAGTCAAACCTGCTGCTCCTCCCACCTGCTTCACAGAAAGAGGTTAAGAATTTCAGATCAGAACGTTCTTCCTGGAAAACTGTGAAAAATATAGTGCAATATCCTACCCGGGGAGATTTTAGGATTATTCTTTCTTCTGTCCTTCTATGCTAAAGATTAACAAGGCAGTTCTTCATTAAACTAAATTTAGAGTTGGCTCCACAGCTGATAACATTTCTCTTAGCTGAAAATGGAGAAACAGTATCCATGAAAAACAGATATAAAGACCAGAAAGATCCTCAAGCACCCAATGAACTGCTCCCGCTTCAGATTAACCTGCCCTAATTCATCAGCTAGAGCACAGAAACAGCGTTCTTCAGGTGAAGAAGTGGAAATATGCTTCATCTTCTCCTTTAAGATGAGGCCTGCTGTCCTTGTTTGCTTAACTTAAAACACCTGCAAATAGCATGCCCTGTAAAATCATCCACTTCTTGCAGGGATGGGCTTCTTTCAGAGTTACACAGTGTCAAATAGACAAATACGTTCTGCAGAAACGGCTTTGTGCTCTGAAAGAGCTAAAATTTTGATTTTTTTTTCCATCTTAATCTTCCTTTGATGTCGTTTCCTTTAAAAAAAAAAACAAACAGAAAGAATCCCTACAGTATTTTATCCTATTTAAATGAGAAAAGTTCAAGTTTTGTTTGATATACTAGTAGCTGACTATATGCTGGCAGTTTTCTTAATTCGGAATTTTAATCTGTGCCTGGGCTTCAATTCCTCTGATAAATCAGAGGCCACTGTAGAAGCATATTTCATGCTTTGACACTTTTCTGATTAAATGCAATAGTGAAATACATTTTCACTGCAAAACTATACTGTGGAATTACTTTACTAATGGCTGCAGCAATTAAGTTTTCAGAAATACAAACAAAACATGTAGTTTCCCCCATGCCTTTAAATAGTCTGGGGTAGGGCATGTCTTTCAGGGTAAGTTGCCCTCTAAGAAGGGAGGACTGGCACCGATGACGTTTCCTGATGCCATTAACTTTAACAGTCAAAGCAGATGAAATTGTAACAACAATGAATGCATGACAGAGCTTCATTTAGTCTACGATTTGCCCACATTTCTGTAGGTTTGGCAGGTGTTTAACCAGTACACTCCCCAATATACATATTATCCATAACAGTACTTGCAAGGACACAAGCCTATCTGTGATCTTCTCTTCCGTGGCAGGTACACATACACAATGCAATGTAGAGGCCAGGAAGAAGAGACAACACTGTCTTCCAGAAACTACAAGTAAAACCATAATCGCTGATTTTCAGCATACTTGTGCTGTCTAGCATATGCATGAGAAACCCATGGCACGTTGCATCTCTCTCAACAGCTGGTTCACATACACATAGACAGTTAGTTCCTCATTGAGTTTTCTGAAGTGAGAGAGCTCTTCTGCATCTTTAAAAAGGTTCTCACTTACACTGCCTGGGGAAAAAGGAATCTCCACCCCATGAAAAATATTATGTTCCTGGAAACAAATACATCATGACCTGGGAAAGTTAAAATCCCATTCCCTTCTTCCCCCCAGGGCTGAAGTGTTCTCCTGTCTAGGCTTGCTGACCCTGTCTCTTTGCCGGGCTGTCTATCCCGCTGTGCTCAGGATACCTCCTTCTCAGTGAATTTCCAGCATGTATCTGAAGAGAGGGAGTAGCAGAATCCGCCCTCAGTGCAATTTCAGCTCAACGTATTCCCCAATCTGCCACCTTTCATTATCAAACTGAATAAATTTCACAAATGGATTTTCCTTAAATGGTCAGAATCAATAAAAGATAGAAGAATCTTCTTCATAATTGGTTTTGTTGATTTGAAGAGCAAAAGTATTTAGCATTTTTGCTTTTTCATCACAAATATTTTCTACCAGCAAATGTTTTAATACCTTTAATTAAAAGTGCCACTTCTGAAGAAGATTTAAAACAGTGATGCAGAGGTAAGAAAGTATCATACAAACCAACACTGAATAGAAACACAGTTTTTCTCTATTAAAGCTTTTAAAAATAAATCTTCCATAGACTGTCCAGTGCAATGTAAAAAAAATGCATCATTATACACATATATCATAAAACAACACTCATCTTTCATCAACTGCACAAAGTAATTTACTTTCCATTACTCAAGCACAAGAATAAGATTCTTTTCAGTTTTTTTGCTGAAAGGATAATACAAAGGGATCTTTCTGCCCATGAATGCACTTGGGTGTGGCACCCGCTGATGTTATCCAGCGCCTGCTGCCTCTGGAGATAAAAACCAGTCCCAATACTGAATGAGAACGCAATATTTAATGCCTTGTTGTTGGAAGCTGGACGGACATAGAGGCATCAGCAAACATGTTCCTGCTCTGCATATAAAATGATGGATGTGTATTTACACAACCTTCAATTGCACGCTGCATAGCTAATGCAGGCATTAACTAGCAACATGTATTTTTAAATAATAACACATACCTGAAGCAAATTGATGTGCATGAAATACATACATTATAGAGCCCCTGAAGATTATTTTTCTCAAGTCAAATAATTCTCTTACAAGTTCCCCAATGAGCATTTCAGACAGATATCTAAAGAAAAAAATATAGCCGATACTTGCATCTATTTAATAAAATACAAATTTCTACCATAAATTAACATTATGATTGCCTATACAGTCAGTCATTTATAACTCTAAAAATATGCAATGTGCTGACTTTTAGAACTATTTTCTCTAATATCAGCACGTATTATTTTTCCTACAAAATTACTATTTAACATTGGCCTAAAGTAAAATGTGATCAGAAACATAGATGTTTTACATACATAAAAAGCAGCAAAGGGCACAGTCACTCTTAAATTCTCTATTTCCTCATCCAAGTGCCTACTTGTGCAGCTTTTGTGCAGCATCCACATTGCATCAACAGCTTTTTTGTATTTATTTTTCAGAAACAATAGTCCTAAATTCTGTACCAACAAAGATACTGATCTATCAAGGCCGACTAGAATTGATCCTTAGTATCCCGCCCTATTGGATTTATTTTTTAACATAATAAATTAAAAAAAAACCTTCAGCAACACCCAGTCCTTTCATAAGGCCATCTTGCTTTCTTTGTTGTTTATTTTAAAAAGGAGAAAATTAAAATCAAGTAAACTATTTTGGGCGCTTCAGTAGAATGTTTCCTTTTTTTTTTTTAACTTAAACTCAAAGCAATTCTTAGAAATTTCACCAAATTTAAATTATGAACAGATTTCTTAACTTCTCAGTGTGTTGAACTGAATAAAATTGTTTCAGTCCAACCAAGAACAACACACCCAGAGAGTCAAGCTCTTCTGGAAGTAGCAGAGACCCTCAGCCCATTTCCTGGGTCTTAAACAAACATAAGAACCCTATAGATCATATAACAAAAATATGATGTTTAATGATGAAAAATTTTGAACAATCTTAATTATGTTTGTTGCTATATATGACACCAAGATTAATGCTACAGACACGTTACCTAGGGATGATCTTTGAATAAAGGAAAAAATTTCTTCAGGACATCTCCAGCCACTTGGCCTGCTGGACTGCGCGGCAGTGGCCATCAGAACATGGAGCCTGAAAAATCTTGATTTATACAGCAAGAACTGTTTTGCATTGGCAAGGAAAAAGCGCTTCCGTCCAACTTTTAAAACTGTGCAATTGCCTGTCATCAAATCACAGGGTGATTTTAAGACATATTTATATATTCTAAAAATATTGTGTTGCCAGTTTAGAACGTGATCAAAACTATAAACATTTCAAAAGCAGTATTTTCAATCATTAGTTTAAACACATTTAGTGACTTAAAATAGCTAATACTTAAGCCAATATCTAGCTAACAAAAAAAAATTTCCCAATTTCTTGGGCTATTTGAACTTTTCTGAGATCAGTTTTGAATCTATTTTTAAGAGTAAGTTTTAATGATCGCTCCTCTCTGAAAAATATTTGGACAATTTATGGTAATTTTTAATCAACTCATTTAAGAAGAGAAAAAGCCACTGGAGAAAATCAGAATGAACTGTCCTGTTCATGATATCAGTATACTCACAAATGAATGAGATCATTTGGTTTAAAAAAAAAAAACAACAAAAAAAAGAAATGCAATTCTTCAACCTTGCGAGGTCAGATCTCTAGCTACGCTGTAATATATAAGGGTTGTCAGAGCAAGTCCGTGAAAAAGGCGGGGAGATGGGAGAAAATACAGTCAGGCAAATAGAAATATCTGAAATTTGTTAGGATTTAAAGTCATATCAAAGCCATCCTGAGAGACGCTACATAACATCAGTGCCTGCTGGCCTCCACAATCGGGGGTTTGCGCTCCAAACAACATAAGCTAAAATATTAACAAAGTAGCCAACATACACAGTGTAAATGTGACCTATTACAGACTGTATTTAGGTCGGTCCGCCAAAGTCCAGGAACGGACCGTACTGTGCTACAAGGGGTGAGAGTTCAGACAAGCAGCTTACGTATGCTGGTCTGCAGCACAGGACTGACAAAGAGGGGTTTTAGTACATCTTGCAGTAACTAAACTCGTCAAATTTGCTGCTATTCATCTAATTGACAAACAGTCTTCTAAACTGAGCCAAAGCCAAACTAGGCAAATAAACCACATTAAAACCCGACTATTGTTAGGAAAAGCAGAATCTTGGCCCAAACTTTTCAGATGTGGGTGTTTAAACTTGATAAAAGTGATATCTGGAGTTCTGGGATATCCAAAAGAGTCTTCTGCTAACCAAGAGTAGACCTCTCCTTATTTACACCAAATGCCAATTTACAATTTTTATGATACAGTAACTGCTTGACTGTAACTGCAATTTAAAATTCATGGTATTATCAACACCTTAAATAATATCACAAGGATGAAGATTCAGGAGCTGAGATGAGCAGCTGAGGTGGGACTCTACTGAAAGCAGACTATCCTCTTGAGGGAGGAGGAAAAAAGAATTCCGATTTAGCAGCCGAAACAGGTCATGATCTTTAGACAGAAATTTTGCATAATTCCACGTTATTTTATAATCTGAGGGTGAGGCAATGTTTTACCAAAAAGAAAGACACAATTTAAAAATTATTTTCCATTATTTCCAATAGATCTGACAGCTCTGATCAAAACAGAAAAAACATCTCTCACATAAGTACTCTATGAAAACCATAACTAAAGATAAGCTTAAATATATCTGTTGATCAAGACAAGACACTCCATGTTAATAATGCATAGCGAAAAATAGTTTAAAACCAGTTTCCATTAAGATACCTGTTGGCACATGGTCCATCAAAGTTCCCTTTTATCTCACCTCATAAAGTGATTGTCTACAGACACTTCTTTTCTCTGTTCAAGAAACATGTCAAGCATATGTGAATTTTCACCATAAAATAGTGAACTATCATAACAAAGTTCACTGTGCTGCCTAATCACTAGTGGTTTCTTTTAAATATTGCAGGCCGTTTGAAGTTATTTTCATTAACATATCCAGGGACTTCATGATGTGTACTTGTCTTCCCACTGTTTTCTTAAATTCTTACGTAATTTGAGAAGTAGCAGTGATTTCACCTTGCACATCTGAAGCAATCTTCTTATAGCTTCTTACAAGCCCACAGAAGGGCGAACCCTCTCAAGTAGATGTAATGGGAGGATGCTGCATCAGGACAACATAACCATCATGACTGATGCAAGCAATGCAGTGTTGACTGTCCGCCTGCTGCCATCTGACGTTCTCCGTGCATGCAATACAGCAAACACTGCATTTGTGCGATTGGTTGGTATTTCTACATTGCAAATCATACCTTCACAGCAAGAAACGCATTCCTGTTGAGAAAAAACAGATCACTGGACATAGGCTAATTCAGCAGTGGCTTTTTGAGCTACGTGTTCTTTCAACTGATTGCAAAGGTTACAACTAAATAGACTAATCATTTCCATCTGGCAGCCCCTGACCCAAATCACTAGATGCAGCCTATCAGTTACAATACCTCTTCCAAAATCATACACTACGGTGTTCTGACAGTAGCTCATCACCCAGTGTGGTCACTGGGCTTCAAAACTGGGAGGTGACATGGCACATAATAGAAAACGGAAAACAGAGAAAGCTTTCCACGACATTTGCCTTCTAACACATTAACTACAAACACATGTTTGAATGGTCTGACTTTCAACTTTTTAAGCTAAGATATTCTGACAGAGGTAAAACCTCTGTTCCCATTTACTTTTCCCTTCGGGCTTTTGCATTCAGTGTAGCCTTGCATGCTTAACCTCAGACCCTTTTTTTCAGTTTTCCAATGCCACAGAGCCACTGACAAAGCTGATTTTCAGGAGGGAATCTAAAAGTAATTTTCTTTACTTAATATTCCTTACTAGAAAAGCCAAGAGAATGTCATTTTTCATCTTAAACAAAGGAACAAAAGTTCTTATGAGATAAAATGAAGCAGAAGACAAATGCTGCATCATCATTTCCTACCCGCAATCCATCAAAACCTGTTGAAATCAATGACAGTCTGCACAGATAACATACAATCCTTTTAGATTTAATGTGTGCCGCCTGCTTCTTCTTAGGTGTCTGACATCTTTCGTGTTAAAAATAATTCCAACTCAAAGACTTCAGGAAAACACCGATATTTAAAAATTCTCTCAGTGCTATGCAACATTCCAGAACTACTCTATACAATCTCTTTGAAAAAACATAAAAAGCTTAAACTGCATTAATCCCCCAAATATCTTAGCAGTGTATTTTAAAATTAAAAAGAATTTAAATGGCTTAGGATAGAAAAAGTGGCTTATGTGTATTTCCACAGTTGTGAAATATTTTAGGAAAAAGATCAAAATATATCAATTTATCAAAATAGAATTTTTCACAGAGCATATTAGTTTCACTGAAATTCTCTCAAGGTAAGGACAGAACTTCTAGAGAAAGCTCAACAGTTTTGCAAAGTGAGAATGGGAAGACAGTAGGACCTGTGAGACTCATGATCAGAACCTCCCTTACAAAATGAGATAGCCAGGTTACAGCCCTTACTCACAGAGATCATCATATAAACAATACGGAACTGCTCCAACAAGACCAGTTGAGATCAAGATTTATATGACTTCCTTATATGCCAAAGAAATAGCACCAGGATGCTGCCTGGCTGCTAGTGGCACCGCTTTGTTTTTTTTCTAGAAACTTTCCAATAAGGTTGGTTTCGTAGGTCAGTAAATTGAGAGGTTTTTTTAATTTTTCAGAAGGTTTAAGGCTACAGAAAACCACTTTTTACCTAGCTCTAGATTGTTGCCAACTAGTTCTTGTGAACCATCGTTTTCTTTATAGTATTTTATGAATTTCTATTTGGAAATTGTTCTCTGATAAATGGCATAATGAATTTGGCTTCCATCTTCCATAGTTTATTTGGCACGGTTCTTTGTATTGTATACTTTCCCTTTTGCACAGCAGTTCTCTTTTGGCACTGCTACAGAATGAAGCAGAGTATGCTTCAAGCCTCCTGCTACTTTTATTCTCTTTTCATGACGTACCACTATGGAAACCAATTCTCTGATTAAGATAGCCAAGTATGGCTACCTACAGCCACCAAAGTCTTTTTAGAGCCAGAGGCACAAAAGGAAACTCTGCTGTTCCTACAAGTGGGCTACCCGATTATGGAGACAACTCATCTGCAGTGTGAATTCCAGTATTTCAGCAGGTAGGCCAACAGACAGTGGGCAGATTTATTTTTAAAAGCTTTAAGCACTAACTAATCTTCTCAACTGTTAAGGAATTAGCTTTACTATGGTGGGATGGGATGTGTTTGCTCATTAACCAGAAACTTTTGCATAGCAACCCAGGGCTGTATGTGCAAATCTCACCTGAGAGGGCACGAGTCCTAGTTTTTTGTCATGGAATAAAGTAACTCAACAGTATGTTGCTCAAGAATATGACCTTCATGGATAATTACAGGCTTGCTTCATGTACTGTGTAATGTTCTCCAAGCTATGTTATCTAGAGACATGACTGGAGTACTTCACTCCTCGACTGGTTTGCCCAAGCACTGACTGATGCAGCTGCAGCACCACAAGCACCAGTGGCACTCAGAAGCCGAAGCTTATGCATCAGATACACACTAGCAATGTCCCTGAAAGCTCAGGTGTTTCTTTACAAGCTGCCGTTACATCATTGACTCTACCACAGCAATACAAACAGGAAAGTAGGAAGAAAGGGGTAGCCATGCTTCCATTGGAGAAATTTGATTTCTATGATTAATTACTGGACAGTATCTCTTGGCACATCCTCTTCAGCTCAGCAGGAGTTCCAACCATATGAAAAACAAATACTGAAATGGAACACCTTAAAACTAATGTGTTTCTCTTATGTAAATAATGCAAAATACTAATGCTTACTCTGTGACTACTTTCCTCGTGATGGTGACAGCCTACAAAATGGCATTCATCTCCAGTAGCACATTTTTTGGTGACTGATATACTCTTCCCATGGTCTGTGAAGAGATGAATGGTCAAACAGTACCGAGTACCTATGAAATAAATCAAAAAAAGATTTATTTTCATAAAATATGAGTTCTTTTACTGAGTTCAAAAATTTCATACAATTTAGCAAAATATTCTCAAAAAAGTATGATTTGTCTGGGCTGTATAATGCTGGTTTTGAACTTGTTCAAAATCCTATTCGTTAGGTATTTAATCAGAGGTGAAATTTTAGGCTAATTGCCCCTTCAAACCACCAGAAAGGCTGCTGACATTTAAACTACTTACTAGCACCACAATCTACAGCTCTTTCACTCTCTCCCTCTCTTTTTTGAACCACCTTCTTGTTTTCTACATTTCAGATATATTTCCTCATTCCTCTAGTTCATTTCTTCCCCTTTCCCACTGTTCTCAATTTGAGTATCATTGCAAAGAAAAATGAGCAAACGTATTTCTACTCCTTTCTATGTACCCATCTTTCTCTCACACAAGGACGATCCATAGTCGCTATAAGCCTTGCTGCTCATAAGCAAGATTGTAACCTACATGGACTGTTATCCCCTGGGATGGTAGTCAGGAGGAGGGGGATAAGGGCATGAAGGTGGTTCTTAAGTTTGTCAAGAAATTCCTCAAAATCACTGGCTAGAAGGCAAAGCTGTATCAACAATAATTATCTCAGTTCCTATGTTAACTCTGAAAGAGATACCAGGCTTTTTGATAGATTAGATTTCATTAACATTATGATGATCTGATGCAAAACTGAAGAAACAAATATTCCAAAAAAGCATGAGATCAGCAAAAGATTTCAGTCGTGGAACCCTTGCTCAAGAATGCAAATTTTCAGCCCTGTCCTAGTCTCAAGCAAGTTATTTATGGTACTGAGAGGAAATACAAAGCAGTGTAACACAGGAATGTGAGCATGAGAACATTAGAAACTGTGAAGGCAATCTCATAAAAAACAGATTATGTTTCCTCACTAAAGCAAGTAAAATATCTAGCAGATAGGGCAAATGCATATATATATTTGCACAGTTGTAATCACACTTGTTGGAATAACTTCACTTATAGATACATAAAGAGACAACAAAATTAGAAGCTAAATGTGAGAAGGAGTCGTGTTTTGATTGTTGCCTGAGTTCAGCTTCTATATTCTAGTTACTGCATGGATGTCACTAGATGGCTTTTAAAGTTTTATACACACAAATATATATCTAGATTAATAGATATATGAACATCAAAAAATTGCACTGTTGCTCTGCACACTGAAATAATCAGAATATTCACCTCAGCAGAAATCATATGACTCACTAATTATAAAACTAAGAGCATCAGTGTGCTGGTATGTTAATCCTACTCAGAGTTCTATAAGACGACTGAGTCAGAGAGAAACAAGGATTAACTCTCAAAAAGAACCTCCTTAGTACAGACACACTTACCTTCAGGACACCATCTATCTTCAGCCCATCTGTTACAGTTGTAATTGTCCACTGCATTATCACAGGTAAAGCACTTAAAACTGTTTGGAAAGGGAGTAGCTTTAAAAGAATTAAAATACAGTAAGTTTGCAAGTATAAAAAATTCAAATATCCTAAATAATATTGTAGTGCTCACACACACATATACTTACAAAAACATATGACATGCATGTATGTATTTTCAGTGATACATCACTGTTCAATAAATAAAAGCTATGACATAAGTTTTGTAGAAAGCTTTTATATTTCAAACTATTTTTGCTACACCTGAACTTCAAAACATCTCTTCTTTTCATTCTCTCACAACCCGAAATACTATTTAAGTATTGGTGGGAAAGTAAGGAAAGAGAAAACATCTTATACATATGTACACAATAATACATCCGCATGTATGTCTGCACAGTAAACAAACACAATCTACATTCAAATGGCTTTTGACTCCTTTCATGAAACAACTACATCTTCAAAAACAGCTTCAGGTCTTGATTGCCAGCTTTAAAAAAGAAGTTACTCACAAAGGGATCAAGAAGCCTATTGTGAAAGCTTATTTACATTATATGCATATATAAATGGTTTTAAGATGCACAGTCCCCAGATTCACTTATACACCTATTATATCGAGCTGTCCTGACTGTTCTAATCATATAGCAAGAAAATCTTCTCCACTTCAATGAAGAGAGAGAATACTTCAGATACGAGATAAGAGGCAAAAATATGATGCTATTAGTGACAACTGACTTCACAGGTCTCACAGGGTTTTTAATTACCTTCAGTTTGAATTAACTGCATACAGCACACCTATTCTTTCCCCTACAAAAACTCCAACAAGATAAAAGACAAAAACATCTGTTCTGTATTACTCATAAGAAATCCACTGCATAATGTGCTCTGTAGGAAGTCATTTCACAGACAGAAAAGCACAATAAAAGCATTCTAAATGTGAAAACTAACGTACTGATGCACTCTCTAATTCAGCAATGCATGCAATTGTTTGTTTTCATTTAGTCAACTTATAAAAACTTAGAAATAAAATGAACCTCCAAGTGCTGAAAAGCAAAAGTCTTGTTTTAAATTTTGCATCCCTTATGTTCGAAAAAGCTCTACTACAAACCCCTAAAACCAAACTGATTGGAACAACAGGGCAATTGACTAAAATGTTATGCTACAATCGCTTACACAAGAAAAACATAACTGTCTACTTACGATCTAGTGGAGGTCTCACGTTATAAAAGTTGATGTTCTCAGATGAAACCCAGTTCCCTGAAAGGATGAAGAACTGAAGAAAGGCTCCGACCAGCATGTGATAGATTAACAGCATGCTGGATATTACCGTACAGATGCAAAACTCGTAGGCCTAGGAAGGAAAGGGAATACATTATTAAGGGGGAACCACAGAGAACTGAGCATGCGGAACAATACACTTCCTATGAACTTCTGAAACCTGGAAAATTCAGTCCCTAGATCTACACTGCGGAGATCGTTATTGCCTATCTCATTAACAATGATGAACCATTCAAAGCTGAGCACTTACTGCCTTCTGCTGGCCAAGATCCTGTACAAAGCAGCTGAACTTCCATAAATACCAAAATTAACGTAATTTCTTTAATCTATTTGTCCTTCTAAGCAATGTCAATCTTACAGATTGCTTGTAAGCATTTACGATAATCAACACCAAAACACAGCTCCTTTACTTCCTACCTGAAACACAGATAGACAGGATTACAATACCGTTAAAGTAAAAATGCAGACAAGTGTCATTTTTAACACTAACAACTGAAGAAACTGAAGACCAATTCCTTAAGTGATATAGAGCAATGTATGTCCGTTGACTTCAGACAAGCTACTACATCACCTAAATCATAACTGCACTTTTCAGTGGCTTGGCATTAAAGATCATGAGTTTAAATTAGATTTTTTAAAAAAGGTGTATACCAAAGAAAGGCCAGAGAAGATGCTTGGTCACGATGCACACACTGTTGAGTGCTGAGAAGTAAAACATTTAGAGAGATGAGAGACACATTTTGGTATACTCCGCGCATTTCTCTAGGGCCCTCTGAAGTAAAGTTTTATAGGGAAGAACTAATCCATTAGCTTTCTGGTTAGTTCTGTTATTTAGAGGTACACACATACACACATGTATATATGGCAAAGTGCAGTGATACCAGACCTAGCTCTGACATTTTACAAGTAAGAGCATATTAAATGACGCTCCACCCATGCAAATTCCCAGCAGCAGAAACAAGCTAGAGTGGAGACCCATGTTCAACCAGATACGTTACTTTGAGGTGCCAAGTTAATTCACTTGGCATTCAGAAGTCTCTCTGCAGCCACCTGCACGGGGCTACGCAGATGTAAGCTATGCGTGCTTGGAAAGCTCTGAATATATGCAAACACTGAACTGAAAATGGTTTCCCAAAACAAGAGTAGAAAAATCAGAGGACTTCCTTCTTTTTCCTCTTTTTCAATAAAGAGGGAGAAGAATTATTTGAAAAGACTTTTTTGCCAACAAACCAATCAACAGAAAATTTAACTTCATGCATTGGGAGGTTAGCAATCCTAATTAGGATTTCTCTTCTAAATCATGCTTTTTTGAATGTATTGCAGTAGGTGTGAGAATGTCACAGCATACCTCTACTTACAGTGCACCTCCAAGACTATTCTCTTTAGACGTCCCAGATTTCTTCTGACTGTAGTCCAGGATCTAAAGAAGGATTAAGAAAAAGAATAAGGAGAAAACAAACAGCAACTGATCATCATAATTCTGTGCTGCAGAAAACAATTAGCTCAAACAATGGATGTTCTTATCTATATTGAAAATAAAGATATAAAAATCAACCACACTTCTACCTTTCTAACAAAATATCAAAAAAGTACTGGAGCTATACAGTGCGGTTCTGCCCTTTTGAGTGCTGTCCTAATATAGATGTACAGATTACCCCCTTCCTGTGATACCCCAATGTCATGAAAGACTAATGACAGACAAAAAGGGAAGCGGTGAAACTACTCAGTCCTCCAATAAGGACAAATTTACTTCTTTTGCAAGGGCAAAAACATTATTCAGGAAATGACCTGAGGGAGACCAGATTATACCAGATGAACATGTATTTCTCACTCTGGAGATGTTTATCAGAACTATTAACACATACTATGATGAAAACAGAAGCTCTCATCAGCAGCAAGGTATTCTAAAAGAGTGAAGACTATTATCAGCCTCCAGATTAGAAATTAATAACAAGGTATGAGCTAAACAGATCCCCCACAGTTCATTCCTTACTGAAACAGGAAAATAAAAATGTTGGTCCAATCTCCAACACCACAACAAAATCCATACTAAATGGATACATTTATGGATACCTAATGGATACATGAATACATAGTAAAATATGGTTACAGTTCTTTCTAATTAAGCACGAGTGTTTACACAGTAATATTCTGCAGCATTAAATATAGATTGCTTATAAATCACTTGACTTGTCTCAGCCTAACATATACACCTAAGAAGCATTTCAAATGTGCTCTTAGTTTCAGTGGTTTTTTTAAATTTGTTGAGACACACAGAGGTATGCATCATAACCAGATGCTTTGCTGCTGACAAGCTGATCTATGCCATCTTCTATCACAGAGCTGTTGCACGGCCTCCAAAGACTACTCATGACCCTTTAATGTTTTCCAAGATAGATTAGCAGAATATGGCATTATCCATGATAGAAAAAAGGAAGGGAAAGAAAGGAAGACGCAGTGGAAGAAAAGACAGATGATGAATGATCCGGTACTATCGAACTTAATTTCTCCTTCTTTTAGCCTTCTCAGCTCTAACAGTTTATGTTAGAGACAACATCTCTCCCCTCAAGCTCCTATTTTACACAGAGTTTAATTTACACAAAGTTTAAAATAAACTAGTGCCTGAAAGCTATACCCTTTATCCTCTGTATCTACGATTCTTCAAATCAATTTTTGCTCCCAAAATGACCTTTTATCCCAGTATCAAGTGGTGACAGAACTTCCAAGTGACAAGTTTCTTCTTTCTTTGTGGACAATCATCCCGCATAATACCCCAGCTCACAGTTCTACATTAAGACATTTTGGATCGAGTTTTAATGCTCTGCTCAAGGAAAGGAACCACTACATGGTACCAAAACTCTTTAATACTTCTACTATTACTCTGGACGAATTGAAGAGTAAGGGTCAAAGTAACTGCAGAATGTCATAGGTACTGGAAACAAAACAACATTACTATGTTTCCTGTAAAACTACACTTTTCACAAAAAGAGCCACCTAAAAACATCCTAACGACTAAAGACGCATAAAGGCTCACTTAAGAGCTCTTCCTCTCCCACCCAGATGCGAATTCTCATATAGTGATTTAAAAAACATTCAGAATTCTCATATAGTGAATTATCCCACCAGCTTGCAGAAGGGGATTAAAGCTATATTAATATATAGTTTTATATATTAATAATTATATATATAATAATTATTATTATATTATATGTGATATTATATATAATATAAATAATTGTTCTGTATGGAGCCCTGTTTTCCTACCTCCCTCTGCCCCCAGCCATTTCACTTGGAGGAAGACAGGTGACAGAGGACGGCAGAGTCATTAACGCGGCACTGAAATAAGACTGCTCTTAAGCTACTGCTACCTGTGCCAGGATAAATGGGCCACCAAGCCCTGGGAGAGAGTGACAAAGTTGTTGCTACCATCTCACTCTCTGTACGTTTTGCGAGGACAACAATAAAGGTCGGTATATACAGAATGAGTATTTTGCTCAAAAATAAGAATAGCTACATATTTGATCTTATTGTAAACAAAACAAGACAAAAAGGGACCTGCAGACGTTGATGCCATGTGGAGTTAAAAACAGAGCAACCAATACAACGCACGAAGGAAGGCGGTACAAACTTTTAGAGACACACGTTCCTGCTGCTAATTAGCTTGCTCGTCTGTCCCTTGAAAATTAGGGAGGATAGTTTTCATTCACTCCAATAGGGCAGTATTAGGCCCTTACTGCCCACAGGCTGCTATGAGCATTTTTGCCCACACTATGAGAAGAGTCTTTTTTGTGCCTTTAATGCCAGCGTCCTTCTTTATGGTTCCCCTGCAAAATAGCTCTGTTTATGCTCTTTGAAGACCACAAGAAAGTTGCTTTTAACCTGTCAAGCCAGTTTCAATCAAATGGTTGCAAATTTCAGTGCCTCTTAGGCAGCTCAACAGCAGTTAATTCGTTCATATTTACTCTATAGGAAGACGGGGTAATGAATCATTTCAATGCACAACAGTTGCAAAATTTATTTCCTTAACATATACTTTTTGTAATTTCTACAATAGATTGAAAAAAATTTGCCTTTTCAGGGAGACTGGTCTGTAACTTGATCTGATGCACCTGGAGAGCAAATAAAAGGCACAAATACACTCGTGCCAGCTTTCTGCCACTGCAAGCTCTCTCCTGCTCCCCTCCCCCAAGTTCCTACTGCTTTCCCCAGAGAAGCTCATGCCAAATGGAAAATTTTAGAGAATATAAATACAAAAGAGGTAGTCCTCAGGTGGTGTAAAGCAGTCAATTGACCTCACAATTTACTGTAGTCAAAGGCGTCCTTGTTTAATAACAAGGCCAATAAATAATGAATGCTGTTTGACGCAGTCTTACTTACACAGCTGCACTAGAAGTCATTTTCAAATACAATAGCAAAATATTGAAATAGCAAAAAAAGGGCTTTCATATCTTACCCAAAAATCTTTAAAATGCATATTTTCTTCATAGTTTCTTACCCCTATTGTGTTTTCATAAAAAACTATCCAGTGGCCTGAGAAAACATTTAATTATGAACAATTAGGAACTCTCATTAGTGAAAGAAAAAACTGTCCCAATACAGAAGATTACCTTACTGCAAGAGAACAACAAGAGAAAACATGGAGACGTAGCTTGCATGGGGCGAGGGAAAAAGCCCCAAGAGGGAAGGACTGTTGATGTATGCTCTATAAATAACTTGTGACAAAGAGACACTTTGAGAAAGTCTTGAGGAAGATAATGACTGAAACAATTAATATATTGCAGACGTTTTACACTATTTTGCAGCATGTAATTGGAGAGACGGAAGCAGTGTGCTTGATTTCTGATTTTAATAAAATCCAAGTCTGTCTACGTTGTTTTTCCTGGCAGACTCCGTGGAGGATTAGCAGATTTAACAGCAGATATGGAATGCAAATGAAACTTCCTCCTGTCATTTAGTAAGCAATTTCATGTGCTAGTAGATAATTGCAAATGCTTATATTAAGCTTATTAAATACCTCTTCAGGTCATAAGAGTTAGAAATACATAGGGGGAAAGGTATGTATGTTAAGGACTGAAAAAGCTATAACTAATACCTGACGCTCATCAGGTATTCCTCAAAACAGATCAGAAAGGCGCTGTGACATATCTAAGAAAAACAGCTCTTTGGCTTCCCCCTTTCCCTGTTTCTTAGACAAACGTTGCTATTCTCATGTTTTTCTCTAGAGACTTTTAATTTGATCTGTAAATCAACTCATAGAGTGAATAAATGGATGGAAAGGAGTAAGAGAAAAACTTTTCCTTTTTCTTGGGAAATAGGTAAAGAACACTTATAATTGAAGAGAAAATGTTTTGAAGGATTAAAAATAACAAATGCTACTACAGATTTCCAAAAAGTCAAATTATTTCTTATATAAGCTCTATCTTTTACCTATTAAGTTGCAATTTCTAGTTTCTGTTCTGATTTTTTCCCGATAACATATTACCATTAGTACCACGTAACATAGGAAAACAACTTTTACATTACAGTGACACATCTGCAACTAGTAAAACTGACAGAATAAAATTTAAACTATCAATATTTTTTTTAAATAGATTTCTTCATCTTTACCCATGTTACACTTAACCATGCCTGGAATTAAATTTGGTCATAATTGCAAGAAATTATAGGGTTCTTTATCTAAGAAAGTCTTATAAAAATAAAACACGTAGATATCTAGTAACGACATCACCATTTAGCTTGGGGGTATTACGCTGGCATGGGAAGTCATGATGCAAACCGATTGCAAGAGACAGGTAGGTGACTGAATACTGGCTATCCAATACGTACTACAGCAACAATTTTTGAAAGAATTAATGTATGAGTAATGTGATAAATCTGAGAAGTCCCATTAAAGTGATTTATTTGCAAGGATAAAGCATGTATTTGTTTTTAAGCTCACACAAAAGAAGATCCATGGAATGAAAACTGCATTACATGACTACATATCTCATTCCTTTTATAGTCAAAACTGCTCCACAAAGACTAGCCTTGAACACTGTAATCTATTTTTACCTTCAAAATCCCTGATCATCTTTGAAAAGTCATTTATTCTATCTAAAAATCCATTAATGAGAGATAAATTTCCTATTTCCCTCTGCAAGTATAGAATCTCCTCAAAGAATTGCACTCTGTCAACGCTATGGATGAACAAAAGATTTACACCGAAGTTTGTAACAACTTCTATACATCACATATGTAATGGTTTTAAATCCCTCTCCCCTATCTCTGCAAGACTGGAAATAGAAATTCATGAGAAAAGAGATCATAGCAATAAGCAGCACTTTTTCTTTCCTTGCCAAAAAATCAGATGAAAGGTTTATCTACACTTCTTTTAAAGCTGCTTCCATCTTATACATACTTATATATATACCTCTGTGTGTATATATATATATATATATATATATATATATATATATATATTTCCTACCTACAATGATATACTTCTGCATCTCATTCCCATAACTTCATTGACAAAACTTAAAATAGCAAAAAGATTATGCTTTTCTCGGTTATCTCATTTATCCATTTTGATAAGAATGGTACTACAAGAGTCCAAAGTATTAATAAATACTAAAGCTGACTTAACATTTTGGGCTTTTTGATGACTTCTTATCTCAAAACACTCAAAATCAGTTTAAAATATTAATTTTACAGAGTATTTTGTTAAATACCTCACTGTATCAGAAACATTATTAACTAGTCAGGCCTCAGTACCAACGGCGAGATAGAGGTCAAACCAACCCGCCTACACACACATGCACTACTGGGACCTCAGTTTACGTCAGCCAGGCGACCCCGTGAGCATCCAATCAGTCGAAAATAGAAGACAGAACTCCGATTCTCAGTATTCCACTACAAATTTAGCTCCAGACCACAGTCAATACTGAAATGACCTCTTACTCCTGCTGAGCTGAAGTCCCCTATCAGCAACAAGGGTGCAAGGTGATAGTGCGTGTTCCAAAGCAGAGGAGGAAGCTGTTCAGGCCATATTCTGGAACATGAGAGGTGGAACAATGACAGCATTGCTCCAGTGAAATCAACAGATAGCTTTATAGAGATATTTGTACATATTTCTATGAAGAGTCCCTTCATTATTATTTAATGGAAAATTCAGGTCTTCGGTTAGTTAAATCTAATCTCAGAAACACGCCTTGTTTTTAATGCCCCCGCTGTTGGGAAGGAATCATGAGTGCAAAAAAGATGGTCCTCCTGCCCTTTCCTCTGCATTGTTAGTGGAGACATTTTCCCAAGTCACAAATGGTTCGGTATCACGTACACGCTAATGTAAACTCAAATTTTGAGCAAAAAGAACATGAAGAGAAAGTAGAGTAACTTTGTTTAGCTTTATTATATTGTGTGTCTGGGTCCAGGCTCTCACGGCGAAGCGTTCTTTAACTCCCTCCAGCAGCACACTTCACTAAACTACAGATACTATGACTTCTACAGTAACATAACACTAGAGGAACAATTTTGCCTTCACTTTCCAAGTAGTAAGAAAATGGTCAGCAATGCCTTTCCACCACTGGTTTGTGCTAGTTTAAGACAGCAGCACAAACTGATCTTGTACAACTGAATGCCCCTCCCACACACACAGAGTCTACTCCTGCATTATACTGACAGGGCTTTAATGTGTGAAATTTATGCCACTGGTGCCTGCCTGATGGACCATCTTTGCATCATGCTTATATCAGCTTATTGTTACTATGCAATCCCTGAGACCGTAAACAATTTAATCTCCTTGAATGCACCAGGAATGACTGCAAATGCTACCGGAGAGAGATCACCAGGTCCCAGGTCTGCTATAGCAAAACCAAAGACCCACAGTCACAAAACCCTGACACTGAATGCGTTGTTTGAAGATCAGTTGTGCAGAACGAGCCATCTGCCTTCACACAGACCTGCCTGAGAAAAAACTATTATTTATTTATAAAATGTGTTTACAATAAGGAGATTACATTTCTCCCTACACAAATTGCAGCATGCGGACAAGCCATACAGTACCAGCTGTGAAAATAAACAGTTTCAGGCACCATTTCTTCCCTGCTTCCACTGTTCATGGAGGTAAAAATACCCAGTATCGGAGGCCATAAAGCACAGGTTGCAGCTTTTATTGCAGTAGGCCAGCTCTGCAGGGCCACTGCTCTGGGAGCAAAACTTCAACGATCCCCTGCACAAGGCGGGCTGCATGCGGGGACACCTCTCCCTTTGCAGCACACAGCAGTGACCCAGACGGGTGAAGCAGCTCCACGACACTGTGTCCCATCTAAATACATCAAAAGCACCGGGACACATTTCAAGAGCTATCACACGTATCTGAATTAAAGATTAAAGGTTAATTTTAAGAGACACACATATCTGAATTAAAATCCTGCTTGAGAATATAACTTAAAAAAAAATCTTTTGTGAGTCATATTTTCATGGCCTACATGACACTCAGGCTTATTACAGAGACTGATTTTCATTGCAAATGTGCTGGAGGCAGGGAAAGAGTGAAATTCTGCTTATTGTCAAGTCAATAGAGAATCTATTACAGTAGTAACTATCTAACTGACATAAAAAGTGCTTCACTTGAAATTATATTGCCCACATGGCTGCACTACAACTCAGTGTCATACATCACATAGAACATGATTAGCAGTGTAGCACAACATTAATCATAGTGTCACTGATTACACTTCTCAAAAATGTTTTTTTTTTCTTCACAAAAACCTCTTCCACGTTACTCTTCCACATTTCTAAGGCAGATAAATACCTGGCCAGTTTTCAGCGACTGAAAGTGAGTGACTCCCACTATTCTGCCTTGCCCTACAAGGATCATAAGCATCTCAAGTAAACAGTTGCAGATGCTCAAATCATGTATTTCTTCCTGGTTTTCTCTTTGAAGTTTCAGATTACTGCAGGCCTGAAGCAATGGATACTCCAAATATCACCTTTTAAATTAGAGGTGAAGATTTTTCTGTTTTAGGAACTAATGCAGAAAAGATAATGATGATCCCATTTCCAAGATGAGGTTTTCTGTTTGCAGTACTCTTGTTGCTGCAACTCCTTCTACCTGAAGATTCACTCCTATTATTTGCCACTGTCTTTGGTCTCTTCATCACTGTCAAGGATAGACATCTTTATTTTCAGAGCATTTTTTTCCAGAATATTTTTCACTGCAGAGTCACTACCCCTTTTTGAAGTTTGAACTGAAACAGCGCATAAGACAGGGTGCCCTGGGCTTCCAGTGCCAGGCTTTTGTGTCGGGAGAGCGGCAGGCTAGCCCCTTTACTCCTTGCAGCTTTAGTTCCTACTCAGCTCCCTGTCACTTTCTGAAGTAATTCAATAATAGCACTAAATAAAAATAAACCATTTGGAAGGGTCTCATTCTTAACTTAGTAGCATATTAACATTGGAAGGAAAGAATTAACAAGTCTATTGTCTGCAGAAAATCCAACATCAATACCTGTTTTATTACCAAAAGGACACGATCCATGCACATGGCAGAAGACACTGCAACTGTGCCTGTGATTCATGGTCTTTGCTCTGAACAAATCAACCAAACACCTTGGCTTTGTCTGAAACAAATACTACCTTTCCCCAACACTCATTTCCCATTTCTCAGCTGTTTCCTTTTTCCTCTCTCTCTACCGTGATGCTACCAGGGCAGCGAAATTTTCTCACTTCCTAGAGGAGATACATAAGGATTCATGCTTGCTCTGCTTCTCCCTCATGAACTAGAAACTGAGACCTACAAAAAGTGGCTCTGGTATTAATGGAAAAGCCTTCATATTAGGGGTGCTCATAGTAAGATTACTGTTTCATTTGCAATATTTGATTCAATGTTAAGAACTCACTTTCACTGTACACCTTTGTGGAAAAAGCTTTTCCCTCTCTGAAGATCGAGGCATCATGAGGACTCTTCAACTGAGGAAGATAAAAACTGAGAAACTTACAACTTTGCTTAACTTTGGATTCTTGGAGGGTATTGAGACTTTCATAACTGAGGCATAAAAAAGTAGGATCTTATCTCCCATCTCCAAGTGTCTCAACAACAAATGCAGCTACAACAAGTCATCAAGAGAAAAAAAGTTTGAAGATTTTTTTTAGAGTCACTATGACTATTTAAGCCTTAGTCAAGTTATATATTTTTGAAAACTTGGCAGTTTCAATTTGCAATATACCTTTCTTTGCAAAATACCTTTCTTCAGGCATAAACTACAAGTTTTCTGAATTTCTTTATAAATTATTTTTCAAATACAGAGTTAAAATTGTAGATCATGCTATTTTTACTCCTCATAATATGGGCTCTGGACTTACTCTGGATCTAGTTTTGAGCTGGATTTTATTTTTTTTTTTAACACGTAAGTCAGAATTGTATAATACAGCTGCCTATGGGGAAAAATATGAATAAGTGCAGAAAGGTAGAATGCATTATGTAGAATGTATTATCATGGCACTACTGGAGAGAGTCCAGCGGAAGGCTACAAAGATGATGAGGGGACTGGAGCATCTCTCCTATGAAGAAAGGCTGAGAGAGCTGGGACTCTTCAGCCTGGAGAAGAGAAGACTGAGGGAGGATCTGACCAATGTGTACAAGTATCTGAAGGGAGGCTGTCACGAGGATGGCGCCAGACTCTTCTCTTCACGACAGGTGGTGCCCAGCGATAAGACAAGAGGCAACGGGCGCAAAATGAACCACAGGCAGCTCCGTCTGAACACGAGGAAAAAATTCTTTCCTGTGAGGGTGACTGAGCACTGGAACAGGTTGCCCAGAGAGGTGGTGGAGTCTCCTTCCCTGGAGATATTCAAAGGCTGTCTGGACACAATCCCGGGTAATGTGCTCTAGGTGACCCTGCTTGCGCAGGGGGGTTGGACTAGATGATCTCCAGAGGTCCCTTCCAACCTCAACCATTCTGCGATTCTGTGATTACTTACCACCTTAACAGATAAGACACTTTTGTAAATCCCTATTCAAATCACCTTGAGTTTTGGCAAATAAAAGAGTTTGAGTGATTCATCAATTACTTACTATCCTTTCTGCCATTTACTTTTAAGTGAAACTAAAGGGAATTCTTATCAAAAAATGCAGCCTCAGCCTTGGTAAGTTTTTCTAATCAATTTAACTGAACAGCTTTTATGCAGTACCATCCCAGCTCTCCCTGGGATTCTCCAAGCACAGGACGGCTGCGCTTCCGCCTTCACATCTCTGAACTCCTGATCTCTGAGAATAAATCATCTTTAGCTTCTGTCCTTGCTACAGAGCAAGGACAGGCTTGTATTTCTGAGAGTTCAGTGCTTGATAAAGTCTCACTGCTTACTCCTTTAATTCAGGTCAATGCAATAAAAACAAAAAATGGAAAGCAATTTATAATCTGACCTAAAAGTTTTTATCCAATTAAAAGAGCAATAGGAAGAGACAGAGTGCACATTCTAGCTCTGCGTCTATCTCCCCTAAAAACAACACATTCTTGAATTTAATCAGCTGAAAGTACAATAACAAGCACAATAACAATGCCTCTGGGTGAAGAGAATTATTTACTACATATATTGTCTGTAACACGCAGGACTAAATTCAGCAAATTGAATTTGGCAAATTTTGTTTCCTTTTTTCCTGTTTACAGGCCAAGAGTAATGCTAAAGAGGAAAGCGCTATCAGTAGAAAAAAAAATTCCTAGATTACTAAAAACAACAAATCCCTGGCAGCTAAGGCAACCCTGAATAAAAATGTAAAATAAGTATTGTATTTTAGAAGTGAATGCAGGTTTCTGATTCTGAAATCCCACCCACGGTTTTGCAGCAGAATTCCTTCCGATATTTATGAACTGCTACGGGTAGACTAATCACAGAGTCAAGAGCCAGATGCTCTGTCTGCCTTTTTCTATTTCAGATCCTCCCATGCATTCCTCCCACGTAGCCTGGTAATTCTCCCTGTCAGATAGGAGCAGACACCCAACACTGCATCCATTCGAGAAAACTAATTTCTTTGACTATAGATAAAGTTTACCAGCTAGAACACACAAAATGCTACGTGCAAAGCATGCAACATGTGCACACTGGGTTTCAAAACAGGTGCACAACTGAACATAAAGGGCAAATAAATAATTTACTGTAGCTGTTTCTTTTTATTATGCTTCTTACACACTACAGGCCAGTTCCATAAACTATCAGATGCCATTTGAGTAAGCTATTCCCATAAATGAACACAGGTGAAAACTTACCTTGCTACTATTCCCCTCTAAACAGAGGGCAATTCACTAGGAGAAAGAAAAACTCTTACTCCTTTTGTGTACAGAAGCTCGCTTTCTAACTCACAACCAAAGGTACCATGTGCTTTTTTATAAGGATACTCCGAATCTTGCAGAAATCGTTTGTATAATGTTGGGTTTATTTCAGGCACATATGTCATCATCAAACTAGCAACAGAATAAACTGGACATAAAGATACAAGAAAAAAGAATACTAGTAAGGAAAAAAAAAACACTAGTAAGAAAAACAATCCAATCCGTCCTGACAAAAAGTATCCCATACTTTCATTATTTAACTCCTCAGTTTTACACTCTTTCACCAGCTATACAAATTATCTTCAGCACTTGCAAACATTATAGGGAAAGTACAAAAAGAAGCCTAAGGAAACACAGATGTTAGGCCATTTCGTTTTGTAGGATTTTTTTGTAGGATTTTGGTTGGTTTAATTATTGTCTCTTTGGATTGACAACTCAAAAGTATTTCAACATGTCTTTTTAATACTTTCTTCTAATGGATGAGTGCAAGAGATTTTTCACTTCATTTTCTCCTACTAGATAAGACATTTTTTAACATTTTTCCTGTCAGGCTGCTTCTCTGTAAACAAGGAAACGTTTCAGTTAGCTATTTCCATTGTGAGACGGTTCTGATTTTTTTTTTTTTTTTTTAAAGCAGGAGTTATGACACTCTCTTCTTTTCTCCAAAACTTCCCCATAATGAGGTGTTATAGGATAAGAACAAAAGAACACAGTTTACAGTGACACATATTCCCCCTTTCCGACAATCTGCAATTCAGGGACTTCCTAAGGCAGAGATAGAAATACGTTTCTTAGTGTTTAATTGCCTTGATGAATCACCCAATGGATTAATCTAGTCACTTGATGAATCCCTCTAGAATTTGGTCACCACAACATCCTATGATAATAAACTGCAAAATTTCTGTACCTTTTAACAAAGTACTTCCTTCCGTTTGCTTTACACCAGCTGTCTTTCATTTTATGGCATCTAGTCCTTGCACTGTGAGAAATGTGAATAATTTTCCCTTCTTCCTTACCCACCTTTTTCATGATTTCATGGACCTCTGCCATATCCTTCATTCAGCTGTCGCTTTTTCTAAGCTGAAAAGCATAAACCTTTTTCATAGGAAGCTGAAGACCTTTGTTTATCTTTGTTGTCCTCTGCACAGTTTTTGGTTCATAATATATATTCTGAAATCAAGAGAGAAGCAAGATCAGCCCCAAACAAAGCCTGGGTGCATTATAAGTATATACATGAGTATGCACACATTTTGTGCTCTGCACTCCAACCAGATCACACTTCATCTTGAAGTGGAAAAAAAAAGGTCTTTATTGCTTATAATATACAAAATTTCCATTTTTTCTACATGCATTTTCACCTGCAGTATTACATAACGGACACCACATGATACATCAGTTATCCAGAGTTTGGAAACATACCTTCTAGAGGCTAAATGATTTTGAGAGACTTGCCAAAAGTTGCTCAGTACTTGATTAAGTCCTACTTGCTCAACCAGCAATTCCTCAAAATGCATCCTCTGAACATCAACAGGGGAATAAAGAGTTTCAGAGTGAAACTCATCGTTTACGATTTTCACTCTTATTCTGATACGTCTAACATGATCTTTGCACGGATGATGTAGAAATCGATGCAAACAGAAAATCAATTCCCCACTTCAGGGATTTATAGGTGTGTGTAAACAAAATAAGAACATAAATGAAACATTTCCCAACTCGGATCTTCTATTCCAAGTGCAGCCTGGAGCAAAACAAATTAAGGCTGAGCTACAGTATTAAATCCCCAAAGCACAGAAAGGTTCAAAAAGAACATCCTTTCAGACTCTTAATTATTACTACACTGAAAAATATAGGTTAGCAGAAAATGTTTACACGTGGAGACAGAAAGAGGGAAAAGAAAGGTAGGAAATACAGGACATGCTGAATCAATAAATGTTATTAGACAATGAAAAATAAGGACAGAAGAGCCAGGACAAGTTGAGTGGCTGAAAAAATAGGAAGAGAGTTGAATTAGCAAATTTTAGCATAAGCTGGAGATTTTTATGGAACTAAATTACACAGCAAGTGGCAAGTTATCCCTTCCATGCTACCATGCAAATGCATAGGAAGCAATTAACTTTATTACAGGAAAAAAGAAGTTCAACAGTCTTTTGAAATAAGAGAACTTTCCTGCTGCAATTCTCCGTTCTCACTTATCTATCATGAATGGCCTTGAGTGACTGAAAGGCAGCAGCAGGGAAAAGAAAAAGAGAGACAACAGAAGCACCACCCTTAAGAGCAGAATAACCTTATCCTAGAAAAAAAAATCTGACATTTAAGTGTAAGAGAGTAATTGAAGTTTATGGAATTGAACATTATATTTGAGACTTTGTGGACAGATAAGATGCAAAATCAAACCAAGCGGTGCCTAACCTAGGAAGCCTTTTAGTAGTGGCAAGATGTATAATGGTTTAATACAAGAAAAATAGCTGTAAATAAAAGAAGAGGGAAGTTATAATCCCATTTCCTGATCCTGTAAAGCCCTCAACCACAATAATCCACAAGGAAAACAACTGCTGGGAAAGCAAGGCTCTCTCCCTACCTTGCCAATTTAAAACTTGGCCAAAAGGAATCAGGAGCTCTCGAACTGCCAAGGCGCTGGGGGCTGTGCCGCGCAGTCCTGCTGCCCCGCGGAGGCCTCCAGAGCGCCCGCGGCACCTCCCAGGCTTCTCTCTGCCCGAGAGCACTCACAGCAACTGCTTTCCAGCCAGATGTCATTCGGGCATCAAACCAGGTGGTGACCAAACTGGCTCCCTATACCAGGGAACTGGCATATACCTCCAGACCCCACAGCGTAAGCATGCTGACTGAAGACAAAGACAAGCAGCAAGATTTGCATGTGTTTTTCATGCTGCCATGGGGATTTCAGGCCCCACAATCTCATTTCTTTCCAGATGTTGTAATTCCTGATCAATTCTTGGTTAATGCTTTGATCGTGTATTTTTAGTATAAAGGGATGCCACATCAGCAAAAGGTTCTCAAACGTGCGACTGCTTTCAGGAAGTATCTTTATACATTTCCAGAGAAACCTAACAATGCATGTGAAGTACTGGCTGCACCAACAGAAGGGAACAGAGGGACGTGGCTCCAACAACCGTCACTGCCTGAAAACAACATGCCCCTGGTCACTACAACCCTCTGACGGAACAGAATTTCTTCTTTTCAAGTAGTGACTGTTATATTGGTAGATGCAGTCATATATTATAAATAACTATCGGAAGGCTACTTCAACACACAACAACACACGTGATTTGCCTGTACAACAGGTATAAATCTGTAGCTTAATATGATCTTAATAAAAATTAAACAGACCATGTGATCATACCAACTGATTAGAGTGTGTAAAAGGTGTTTGTTAAACAAAATAAATAGCCGCTGAGAAACTGCTGAGCAGAAAGGTGCTGAGAGGCAAAAAAATATGAAAAGACAATGCAGTTTAGCAGAAGAGAGAAAGACAGACTAAAAGCTTTGAACACGGACCAAGACAAAGCACAGTACAAAAAGAGATACTACTTTCCTCCTCCCTTGTCTCCTTCCCTCCATTGTCTCCCCCAAACTTTTAGTTTCTTAAGCACTGGCCCTCCAATTAAAGACACAAGCAGGGCAATCATTTGGATAATTATGCTATCTAGTTATGAGATCCTCCACATACAATCCTTCTGTCAATAGATATTTTTCACAAGCGTACTTCCGTTAAAGCTCAGAGAGCTTGATTCCCCAACGTTATTTTTAAGGTGACAGAGCAGTACCAGCATGCAGCGTGTGGGATTATGAGCCTGCCAGCACACACAGCTGTCCAGCAGAGTTCAGGCGCTTCCCAGGTCTGCAGCAGAATAATATAGTACAGAAAAAGAGAGATCTAGTCCATCTATCATTCAGTTCCTACAAGCCAGAAAAAATAAGCACTCGTATTAAGCTTTGGGGATAACTGTAGCCAGATTTCTACAGTGACATTTTCTTCCAAACCCTCCTACCACCGAAGTATCAAGAAGACAGAGTATACTGAAATTTCAAAGGCAAAATAAGATTTAAGGTTAAATGCAAATTAAGTGTTTTCGGAATGAAAAATTTTAATGCTGAATGACCTTCAAATCCTCCCAGTCCCAGGGAAGACTGCTGATCCAGCCAGATCTTCTGCCATGCAAAAAGCTGCAGAAGAGGCTCTAACTCAAATGCCTGAGAGTATTATGCTAATTTGCAATTATTGTATGTCACTTCCTGCACTTACCACACCACTGTGAATGACCTCCTTGATGTTTCAGTTTTAAGTCTAGCAATGCACCACCCCACGCCCTTCATCCTGTAATTCTACCACAGGAAAGGTGTATGTCTGTGCCTGACCTGTAATTTGTACTATTTCTTTACAGCCTTGAAGAGTGGATTGCAGGTCTGAAATACAGTCAGAGGACATAAAGCATGTAGTTAGGAAAACACTTGCAGCAGATCTAGCCACACCCACCCACCCACCCACCCACACACACACACACATCCCCCTCAACCCACACGCCTGGGGACAGAACTAAGCGCATTTCCCTCAGTAGACAGGTCTCTGACTTTTGCTATACAGGACATCCGGTAGCTGCTGTTCTCATCACAAGTACAAGGAAGCGGCAATGCATTCACATTACGTATTTATCATGGAAATTACATACTTCTACCATGTCTTATGCAGAAGTGTAATAGCAACTCACAAAATAAGCCCCTCTCTCAAAAACAAGAAAGCAGCAACAGTTTCCCCCTAGCAAGCAAAGAACCAGCTCCACATCCATCTCCCCAGTCCTCCAGGTCAAAGGCAGAGGTAAAACTCAAAACTTATTCAAGGTTTTTTGCTTGTCTATGAGATCTAGAATAAAGTCCTTAAAAAAATCCCAATTTGAACATCCATTAGCGCATCAAGTTTTCCAAAGAACTCAAAACCCAGTCAGCCAATTGCATCACAACAACAAATAACTATCATAAACACATGGTGGGTAATATTTTCAGTCCAAAAAGAAACATTTTAGTCTAAAAAGAGAGTGTAAAGTTTCTAAGTTTTTCACATGTGGTAAAGTGCATATGGGAGAAAAAACTGAAATTCATGTTCTGCCCTACGCAGCATTCTAAGTAGCCTTTTATTCCTACAAAAGGATTTCTCATCGAACACAGTGGAGTGATATTATCACAGGGGCAGAATTCCTCCACCTCTTATCTGACACCGCGTAAACACTATAAACTGCCATGGAAAGATAAAGTTCTCCATCAGCTGATGGTTGCTACTGTTAGCCAAAATGGGGTCAAAAGTTAACTCACCCAGTTTATGCATGAGGTTTTTATAGCTTAGGCCCCGTAAGAATGAAGGCATATTACTATTCGCTTGGAGAAAAAAAAAAAATTTGTGTACGTAAGAGAGTCAATCAATCAAAGACAGGAGATAAGGTAATGTAAAGGACTGGTTAAGCTGAACCAAGAAAAGCTTACTCACAGCTGAGTAATCAATAACTAGAGACAAGAAAATTAATGAACTGCTGCACTATCCTCTCCAGAATTGATTTCAAAAACAAAGATCACTAGGAATTATCATTATTTTTTAAAGTTATTTATAATAAAGCTAAGTACCCTCAAAAAGCAATTAACTGAACTTTTAGCAGCATATGAAGCAAGGAAGAATGACTATATTATTACTAGCCAAATACCTGGAAGATGCGGGCCCAATTTCCTGTCCACTACAGACTTCTACCATCTAAGGCAAGTTACAAGCCTTTTCCTTTTTCCATCAGAAAAAATGATAACTGCATACCTTAAAAATATTTAATCTTACATTAATCTTTTATAGACATAATTGTTGCATACTTACAGATATGACTTCAATTTTACTCTAATGATCACAAAAGAAGCAAGATTTAAAAACCCACAGCCAAACACTAAACATCAGGCCATATTTTAAAATCTGCTACCCAATTTAGTGTAATCATTTCTATTCCTTAAAGGACAGAAATAACCAGGTTTTAACCAGCTCTGACACATATTGCAGAAAAGGAAAAAGGATTAAACTCATAGTTTATATTCAGAAAAATTAAGTACCAGGCGTCTTCCTACAGAATAGAAGCAAATGCATCCAGTTGGTGACCACAGGGACCCAGATTTACAAAGAGATATGCCCTTTAATCTAATGATGTCTGGCTGCTTGCCTTTAATAGCCAGTCAGAGTTCAGCTCTGGTAGAAAACCGTATCAAAGTCAGCATCAGGCTCTTTCTCCATTTGCTTTCTGAGCTGCTCTATAGAAAAAAAACTTTAAAACCTGAGTGGGGCCTCCACAGGCTTGCCTCAGCTGTAACACACTGAGGGCATCCTACAACCTCAGCAAACAGCATCAGAGAAGGCTGAAATGCTCACTGTACACTTTCGTGCACATTCAAACAAATACCCATGTTCACATGGGTACCAATCTAAGGTAGACTGTTCACCCTAGCAATTTGGCTTCCGTCTTCCAGTCTAGAAACTAGGCGAGTTAGTGTCTCACCTGTGCTTTATCCTGGTGACACATAGGGAAGAGCAGGGATGCAGCAACGCCGCTGACAGGAGCATCTCGCAGCCCTGCATGATGTGTTTGATGACCTGTCAGAAATCTCTGCCCCGGAAGCTCTCCGGAAATAGGAGAACTATGACAGACACGCCAGAAGACTGGTCTGTCTTCAAAGGCTTGAAAGTGTGGGGTGGGGAAAAGATGAGTGGAGTGACAAAAAATAATCCCCATTTAATTATAAATACAGCTTAAGAATCTCACCCACGTGAAAGCTCTCCTGCTTTATATCATGAATACCTCCAGGGCTCACAGAAAGTTGCCTTGAACAGAAAACACTTAGAACAATTCTCTTGTGAGTGGCTCTTAAGTGGCTGTACATGTGAAGAGGACAAGGGAATATTTCCTAGTAAGTGCTCCTTCAACAGACAGGCAGAATCATTAGTTATTTTGCTCCAGGAGGGAGGGCTGCAGTCCATACGGACATAATGGTCTATCCCATTGGCAATTCTAGCAAACAAGGAGTAAATGACCCATAAAGCACTCTGTTGTTGTTCTGGCCCCATGTCCAAAAGCTTTCCCCTTCTGATTTGACTCTGAAATCAAGCCACCTGTGCTTCTTGGGGTCATTCATCTCTCCCATATTCTCCTTACTCTCTCTCACAGTCAGGTGCCACTATTTTCAGGTTCAGCCCTCTTAACCACTCCTCTAGGGAATGGGTGGGAGGAAGCAGCAGTCAGGGCAGGAAGAGAGAGAGGACTCGAGATGATGCTCCAGAGAGTACAAATCATAGCAGCCTTAAAAGTTTCGTCCAGCTGGAATGACTCTGCAAATACTCTGAGAGCTCACTCCACTTATTAAACAGAAAACATTTTAAGAAATGTATTACTCCATTCATCTAAAAAACAATAAAAAATAAAATTAGAGATTAGTTGAAGCTTCTCATTCTTCAGACAAAAATACTGTTTCAAACAAAATACCAGCCAGCAGACTTTCACTAGTGAATAGAAGTGACCTATTGCATAGACATAACTACACAGGCTAGGTTTTATGCTTTGAGATCCATTTAGCTCTAGGTTTTAAATATATACAAGGTATAAAGTAAGATTTCCTTATCTTAAGTATCAGTATAGTTAATATAAACTCAGTACAGACACTGATAAACCAGCAAAAAAAAAAAAAACTTTTTGTCATTATGGCTCATTTCACACTGAGAACTGTTATAAATTACACTAAGAACAGTTCCATCAGTGCAAAGCCAAAGATTAACTATGATTTAGCAGCAAATGAACCCAAGAGAAAGCTTTATTAGGAAAAAAAAAAATCTTGAATCAAAAGCAACTGCTACTTGAGCCAAGGCAAGATAGCTTCCAGGAAGTGTTTGGATGCTTCTGAATCACAGATACAGGGTGTGACAACTGGAGATCTGCCTAATTCACAGATTGGATAAGAAAAAGATCACAAGTCTTGGAAACTATTTACTCTGCTTCTTCACCTTCCTTTCAACACTTGTCACCATAAAGGCATGCTACCAACATCAACTAACACATCTACTTAAGTGATAAGGGATAGCAAAAATGTCTGAAATAACTTTGTGCCACCCACAAGGGATCCAGAAGTTCTTAGGGTTTCGAAACAGTTTATTATTTGCAGAGCATTAACATGTCTAAACTGAAAAATTACATTACTTTTCACATGATCTTTTTGATGTTATCTTTATAACTTCTGTAAAGACACAGCAAATATGACATGCAACCCCACTAAAAGCTGAGAAACAGAACAGGTACATTAGGTAGCGATGGGTGGTGCCATTTGAATTTTTCATAATCCTGCTGCCATCAGGCACCCAGTGCTCCTCTCCCCTACTTCCAGGGCACGAACGCCAAGAAGGGGACAGCTCTGGGGCCAGTGAGGGGTGCCAGCTTTTGCGTGGTCATTACATCTGTGCTCCCTAACACTGCTACAGCGCTCACCTCTACCAGAGCACCCGCTCACACTCTGCACTCAGCCTACAAAGCTACAGCAGAGCACACGGTGATAAATACTTGCTCCTAACCCAGAAATAACTGCATTTTACAGTGGAACCACATCTCCAGAAAGATCAGGAGATACCATAACACCCTTGCCTATGCTGCACTTCTGTTCTGCATTGAAAGAGCACACAAGTTACACATTTTAAGGCAAATTCTTTTTTCTTTCACGTTACATCATCATGATATTACACAAACCATGGAAATAGTACTCACTTTTCTGAGACCCTGTGGATCTAACTCATTAAACATCTGACCAGTTTCAGCAGCTAGAAATTTCTGCTTAGCAGCTGCTTTGACTACCACATTGTTGTGAGGGTTTGTTAAAACTTTCTTTTTAGAAACATATCCCATATATCTTCCATTCTGAAAGTCATCCTAAACTTAATCTTGGATATAAAAGTATAAAAACTGGTATAGCTGCTCAGTCTCAGCTTATTCAGGTTTGACAGACAATATAAAACCAGTGTGCAAATGCTTATGTTTCATAATCCCTTTACTTACAGGAGTATGACTGTTGGCAGGGTTATCACTTTAAGTGTGCTGTTTGGCTTGTAAAAATGCTGAACAGAAGTTTCAAGGGTTTAGCTATCATGATAAATGTCACAGCTGCTAAGAAACTAATACTCTCTGCTGCGTATCTTGTATTTTCTCTCATTATGTTGCTGACAGTTTTTTTTCCAGTGTCCAGTACAAAAATTTGTCATAGGTCCTCCACTTATAATCAGCCTGTAAATATATACAACATTTTGTTACTTTTTTTTAAATGTATGCTTTAATAAATACCAAAAGGATCTAATTTTGCATAATCTAACACAATAAAGGATAAACAGAAGAAAAAAGGAAATAAAGAAATTCAAAACTCTATTCCCTGTTCTTTCACCATGTTCTTAATACTATTTGTACAATGGAGAGGAAAAAGTCTTTCTCCTAGAAGATGCGAGAACCAAATTGCACATACCTCTCCAAAGGTGAGTAGGTTAGTATTACGAAATGAAGTTTAAACTAAAAAGTGTCTGGATTGGGGGTTATATTTTATTTAGCACTAACCACACTTCCATAATTTAAGCAAAACTATAGCCCCTTTAGCTGGCTGCAGTGGCTCCTCCCGAGGTCAGACGCATGCCAGAGCTCACATCCTGACAGCAGCTGCAAAGCAAAGGAAGGGAAGTGGGAAAACCCCACTCACCTTCGGGTGACGCCTGCAGCCAGTGGTTAGCTCAGCACCGCAGCAGTGTGAAACCACGTCCCGAGAGTACAAGTCACATACTCAGCAGCACTACTTCTTCAAGCAGGCGAAACAGCTGCCATCTGCCAACCCCCAGCCGCTCGTGCCCACCTCCCAGTTGCTCCCCACAAAGCCTTCTGTGGCCACACCACAAACCAAACTGAAAAAATGCTCCAGGTTAAAACAAACCCAGAGAAGATCACTTTTCAGTCATATTACTTTTCCTGGCTCAGTCTGTTCTGCAGCTGTACAAATCCCTATGCAAACACAGTACAGGAATGAGCAGGAACAGAGAACGTGGTTACTGTTTTATGCTGTCAAAAAGCTACTTATGAACTTCACCCCCCCAAGCAGTCTGTCTTAAAATAAACTATGTTCTTTCATTGCCGTTCTGAGCTGGTTCTTGGGCAGCTGGATTGCATTCCTCACATGCTTTGGTAATAGATCAATAAATACTCAGCAGGTATGTCTGCATTTAGACACCTAGGTGATATAAATACAAGACAGATGAATGGAAATTTCACTGTACAAAAGCCTACGGGTTTTGGCCACAGATTTATGGAAGGCTATGTGACTAGGCCAAATAAACAGTTTTGTGAGGCCCAGTCTTGTGATTTTGACCTGATTATACCGTAGAATTCGTTGTGGAGCATGGCTATTGTCAGTAGTCCATATGCAAGACAGTACATGGGTTACTAAGCCAGGGGAGATAAGAAAGTAAACGCAAGCAAAGGACGCAATGGAGAAATGAAGCTGTCAGTTTAATAACAATCTAGTAACTCAAAGATTCAGAGGAAAAACACCAACATGAAAAGACATAAAACCCTGAGAGATGAAGTGGTGAGACAGAAGAAAGTAATTCAGCCAGATCAAGGACCAGTCCCTTGCAAGGGGTGAGGGAGGGAGGCTGACATTCGCAACCTGACGCCTACCTAGCTACCAAACTCATCAGGTCATAGACCAGGGAGAACAAGTATTTTAATATTTAACCTAGCATCATGCTCGTTTTGTCCATTTCTAGGTGTATTAGCCAGAAAACAAAGTAACAGTTGTATATTCTTAAGTTGATCTGTGATCCTGCTTTCTAGTCTTTGTGCACAATAAAACATACCCAAATAAAAGTGACCCAAAGATTTGCTGGTTTCACAGCTAAATCAATGTGAGTGCCAGGCTAGAGGCCCCCTTCCAGGGCTATTACCTTCATCTGAAGAGATTATGTAGAAAAGTTCTGACACTAAGTGAAGTAACAATAATAATAAATTTCCTAGGTTAAGTTGGTGACAGAACAAATACAGAAGGAGCCAAGGAAGCCTCATTCCCTCCTTGGCACTGGCTCTGTACCCCACCGGACCCCAGGTTCTGCATACTGAGTGAACTTTTGAGCAGATTAGCTTTCTGCCAGGTTAAGCATGCTAAAACGGCTCAGCACAGGATCCAGTAAGCTGCAGAACTGAAGCAAGAGAGGGAGATGGGGAGGGAGGGCATAGGAAGAAGGGAAGACACTGGTTAAATTGGGCTTAACGGCTGCCACAGAATTGCAGCAAGACTGACTAATTCCCACCTCCTGGATGGGCCATAAATTTTTAGTAAAGAAATAGTATACATTTCCTGCTCTAAATGCCCAGCTTGAAGATGAGGTTATGACCTCCAACAGTGTTTGCATCTCCTGTGGTTAAATAACTTCAAAACCCCCAAAATTCAAGAATTTAACAAGCCTAGTATATTGCAAAGATATTGAAGTGGGAAACAAGCAAGGAAACAACAAAACAGAAACTGCTCCCCATGCAACAGATGAGCATCTGGGCATGGAAATACAGTTGAGATTCCTTTTTCAGGGTGCCATCACAGAAATCAGTGTTTTCACTTCTGGCCCTCCTTCCACAGCAGCTGCTTGCAGGTCTCTCAGAGGTACACTGCTGCTAGGGGCAAATAACACATCAGATACAGTCCTGCTGCTGAATTTGAAGAGATAGCTCTGGGGCAACACAGATCAATTCTGTGGAGGTAGATATAATTGCTGTGCCATCCAAACAGCTAATCCAGGTGCTTGGGTGAGGGGGAGCAATCAGAGCACTGGACACAGATTAGGACTGATGAAGCTACTACAGGACTCAGAGAAAACACATGCTGAGCAATAAACAGTTGTCAGAAAACATGCCGCAAGTCTATCTGAAGGTAAACTATCCATCAGAGCCTGGTTCTCATCTCAAGAATCTTCCCTCAGCCACTGCACTGAATGGCAGTACTCTTTTAGTAAAAGGCATTGAAGACAGCTGGCATCACCAATGAAGCTTTTTATATCATTATAGAGTAATTTTCTTTACTCAGTGCTCCCTAGTCATGGTTTCCTTGAAAGGAAACAGTAGTTCAAAATATTTTGCTAAATGAGTACAACGTCTGCTTGGTAGCATCTTACCTTCTGTAAACCCCTCCTGTCTACTTATAATAAAAAACACTTGTAAAGTTTTACAGCAAAAGATAGCATCTTCTAGGACTTCTAATGGGACACTTCTCACAGGATACCGTCAATTAATTATTTTTAAGATAGGCTTGAAAAAGTGTTAGGACTTCAGAACTTGATAGTCCTTTGTGCTCCAATTTATAATTGCAAAACCAAAACTGTTACCCATAGAACGCACATTGAATTCATTTTCCACTGTGTTCTAAAACAGCAGTGAAGCCGACTGAAAATAAGAGAAACCTAATTCTTTTCCAGTCTTAGAAATTATTTGCAACTGCAGTTGGTGTAAGACTGTCTGGGAGAGTTGTATTTTAAAGCTGATGAAATATCCTCTAAGACCACAAAACAGCCACGGCAGTCAGGCAGAAGGGGAAGAAGCAGCGGTAGGAATCGCCATTTTTACAAAGCATTATAACAAAACTCTAACATCATAGACACTGCCTTGAAGTGCTTATCAGGCTGTGTTGAAAGAAGATGGAGGCCTTCCTCAGTCCTCAGCTGCCTTGTTCCAAATGAAGCTTTTTATTTTTTTGTTTTTTGGCCTGGCAGGTTTTAACCCAGGCCAGTTCCTTGCTCCAGCTCTGCAGGCGGCCTCCCAAACACCTGTGCCAACGCTGCAGCAACTGCCTTTTGTAGCAGCGCAACCTCAGTGCGCTTGTCAAGCTGCTGCCGTAGCTGGAGACATCAGGCAGAGGAAGCGCTGAACCAGACCACTAACTCAGCAAGGGTGCAAGGGACATCTTGGCCACTGTTTGCGGCACTCGGAGTAACTGCTTGCCACAGAAATCCCTATCACCACAGAGCTGCCATCGCCCAAATAACTTACTGAAAAGTACGAGTAGTTGCTGAAAGCATCTGTATTGCCTCTCCTAGGTGTGTTATTTATTGAAATACATGTGTGCACAGCACTTTAGCATTAATGGGGATCTCTGTGTACAACTGGGAAATTGAGTCCTGCCGGGTCTCCTGAGCATGTGTTTTCCAGCAGAAAATAAACATGTAGGGAGCAGGTGGGGAGATCGCAGGGGCAGGAAGGGGGAGAAGGAATCAGAGGCCAGGGGAAAAATAAAAAGTCTCTTTTGGTAGCAATGAGCTTTTAATTCATCTCATCAGTTATGACAAAAGGGCATGTAACGCACATCCTCATGCACTTTTTTTTTTTTTTTAAACCAAACCAGTTCCCTTATTCAGTTCCTACCTAAGGAGCTGGCACATCAACTCAGAGGAAGCACACCAGTATTTCCAAAGGCAACAAATCTCCAAACCACACCACGCCTGAGAAATACCACACTAACGGTGACAAATTAATACCTACTACTCACTTAACAAATGCTTAAAATGCTCATGACTGAAAAATCCCACTGTTAACGCTGCAAGTAGGAGCTCATTGAACAAGTCTCCTCAGATACACTAGAGCTTTTATTTCAGGTGAAACTATAAAAATATATAGATATATATAAAAATAGAATAAGCTTTCATCCTTCCAAATGACTACTACTACAAAATGAAAGTCAATAATTGTTAGCAGTTTCTTTACAGTACTGAAACATCTCTAAAAGGAAGAGGTTCATTACACTGCATCTGATAAGTTCTTGGCGGAGTTTAATGACAAACAATGGCACTCTGTGTGGAAGTCCACTAGGAATCAATGTCTTGCTAAACTCCCAACTGCCAAGGAGACACGATCCAGTGCATTTGCAATTTTCCCAGCAAGCTAAAGAAAGCAGGATGGCTAATTTAATGAACTAAAGCCAAGTAGAATTACTGTATATTCAACACCTGTAGGTCATACTCTTTGCACTTAAAACACATCAAGCATAAGGACCCTCTTTTCCCAGTAACGGAGCATGCCTTTCATTTTAAGTACACGTTTTTATTGGTTATTGATTTAAACAAGAGCTTCATTTTCTTATTCAGAAACAAGGAGAAAATAGTGAGAATTCAAGAACAAACTTTTCCCTTTATGCAAGGAAAGAGACAAAATACTTGTTTTATGCAAAGTAAAACAGGGTATCTAATGCTCACGTAAGGCAAACAATTGTTTACAGTTGGAAAAAACCCTACACATTAAAACAAACAAGTTCTCCATTTTCTCTCTGACTAGGAAAATGAAGATCAAGACAATAAACAAATTGTGGCAGCAGCAGAGTTTCACATCAATTCCTGACACTTCAAGTGACTACATGTCAAAGAATGTGAGAAGTCTTTGCAGGACCACTAACCCTGGGAAAAGATTGCTTTGCTTTTATAATCTGGAACTACATTTTGAAGCAGACTACTGACAAGAAAGCCTTCTTCACCAAGGAGCATGACATTCAGTTACCTAGCAAAAGAAATGAGTGTTTGCTTGTTTTTGGGGGTCTTAAGTGATGAAAGCATGAACTATGTAAAATACGTTCAGATTAACAGGAACCTAAAGGAAAACATCCCCAAGTGCAAGAAGGATGCGATGAGTTCAGTGTCAGGTAACTGAAATGAGTTCAGTTTCAGGTAACTGAAAACACTATGAACTGTAAAATTTATTTCTGGACAAATATGTCTTTTCACTGTGCAAACAGGGCTACCATTCACATCCCCGAATATCTGCTGAAGATTCAACTGCACATTTTAGTCAAAGATGATTATTCATTAAACACAAGATGCACTTCACAAGTTGAAAAAGATTATTTGCAACACAAGAGTGCGGTTATGGATGTGGCTTGCATGAGAGCTGTTTTTAAACAACTCTTTCGCAGCACTGATCAATGATCCTGGATGAGAAATAGTATGTTTTTCATATAATAGTATGAATTAAGAAAGAAAGATCAAGAGACGCAGTAAAAAAGAAAAAAAAAGTGGGAAGGAAAAAGCTTAAGTTATGTGCCATTTCCAAGAGCAGAGAAGAATTTGCTTAAGTCCCATGCATATCAATTTTAACAAAATCTGAGTGCATCAGCAATTCAACTCTGCACACAGATTCCAGAACTCTTTCCTGGCATACTTTCTGATCACACCTTTGGATGTGGACAACCTGCCACACAGCCTGCTAGACTCAGCTAGCATTTACCTTCTTCCCTTCTCTGCTTCTGCTAATCACTTCATATATTTCCTATATCACCAAGATTTTCTCTAGAGTCTCACTCTTTGTGAGAGCATTAATAATTTGGTGCTTCCAGCTGAGGGAAGAGGTGGTGCAACATCTCCCCTTGGCCTCCTCCACTCCTGGGTGAACAAACCCAGGTCCTTCAGCCTCTCCTGTGCTCCAGCTTCCTGTCCATCTTGGTGGCCTCTGCTGGACTCGCTTCAGGCTGTCGTACTGGGGGGCCCAAAACAAAAACACTACTCCCAAGGTGGTCTTGCAAGTGCCAAACAGAGGGGAAGGATCACTTCCCCCAAGCTACTGGCTGCGCTCGTGCTGACACAGTGCTGGAGGTGGCTGCTGCCTTTGCTGTGAGGCCACACCACTGACTCGTGTTCAACTTGCTGTGCCACCAGGACCTGCTCTTGCTATTTATTTCACAGCATAAGCAGCATGCCATTTCTTTACAGATATTTGCAAAACCCACGTATAACACCTGGTAACAGCAGTTTCATCATTATATTCAGAAACACATCTAACTCTTTGCATTACATAATATCAACACTATAAGATCAGTTCAGATCATTATCAGTCTGAACACAATAAAAGAAAATGCAGGGCAAAAATGCTGAAAGGCTCAGCATGGATTTAAACAACAGTTCACACCAGCATTACCTCAACTGTGATTTTAGCAAGCCTCTTGATATATTTATATGAAGCTAAACAAGAACTGTGTAGCAAAGACATAATAAATATTTATTGGTTTCTAGTGGCATACCCTTGGTTTCTAGTACTGAGAAAGGGCACAATCCCGTTTAAAACAATTTCTGGAGTCTTGCACTCAATGAGCATTAGTTTAAAAGAGAGGGCTTCAGCACATTGTTTCAGTCGCCTCTTCTAATTTCACAGCTTCCATCTAGACACTTGCTGGGGTCCATTCATCCTGGGTAAGCTCCAGTGAAATCAATGAGTTTCCAGTTTGAAATAAAATGAGTTTGACTACAAACATGTAGCCCGATTCTAGATATTATAATACAAATCTAACAGAATCTAGTTTGCAAGAAATGTGTGCTAGTCTTTCCAAACACAAAAATATTTTTTCACCCATTAAAATATTTTAAATATGTACCTATTTATTTTTAATTACCTCAATTCATTTCCATAATACAAATTAAGGCATGGAACAGCGAGAAAAACGATTCACAAACAATATTGTGACAAGCATGTAAAATACTTCCATTATTGTCCCCATAGAAGACCTGTGAAGGTCACAGGCAACTTGGTAACAACAGGCACCTCTCATCAGCACAGCAGCTAGAAGCAGGCCTTTCTACAGCCTTCAGCTATAGAAACCAAAATGTAAAGGACTATATAAAAAGATACTTGGATTTCTTCCAGGTCAGATATATACGTAAAAAGATACTTGGATTTCTTCCAGGTCAGATATATACGTATCAGAAAACTCTATCAAAAAAAGAAGATAGTAGTATAAAAGCTGAGTATTCTAAATATTTCTGAGCAAGTTCAGCATAATACCAAAAACCAAACAAAAACCCCACAGATCCCTCCTACTATGCTGCTTGTTCATATACAAGACGTTTTTGCCACCACAGGCACCACATAAGCAAACAGGTATAACCCATTAATAGGCCATCTGGCTCTGAGACAGCAACCTCTACCAAATACTTCAAAGAAACCTGCAAACACTCACCACAGAGGAGCAACGGGTCCATAAGGCACTTTCTTCCTCACCTACGTCGACTGCTCTACTGTACTGAGCACATGAGGCCTCACAATGTTTCTAACATTCTGGATGATAAAAATAAATGAAGATTCCCCTTTTTATACTTTCCAGTGACGACTTCTGACAATGAATTTGTCAGCTTTGTGTACCATTTGAATTATATGAACTATACTGCTGCTCCCCTATACTTGTTTCATGAGAAAAGGTAAAAATAAGCATATGACTTACCCCTCCTGTACTGTTCTATCATCTCTTTTCCATCCCTTTTGCATTAAAGTCTATCACTTTTGTCATCCAAAACGAAAACTTACATTTACATCAACCAGTTAGTTCTCCAAGTATGAATTCCTAACCCATTCTTCCTTACATTCCTGTGCTGCGTACCTTTTAACAATATGCACTGAGCCATGACAATACTGCTGGTATAGGCTAAAAGAAGTTGAACTAATTTTTGAGATTAAGGTGAAACTGTGAAAGTATGCTATTTTATGAATCTTCTGAAGGTATGCTGGGTGTTGCACTTCAAAGTGAACAGAAGCACAAAAGAAAAGTAATACTTTCAAATATTAGTTCTTGCTGTAGAAAGCACTAACTTCAGTATATCATATATTACTAGACCTGATATTATACCTAAAAATCAACATCTAATGTCATAGTTCTCAGTCTTTTCAAGTCAGGAGCTTAATGAGCTGAAAAACAAACAAGAACTCCAAAGAAGATCAATGCCATTCAACAAAGCCCTCTCCTTTTACTTATTTTTTTTTTTTAAACCTTGCATATATTCTTGAGAAGACTATGACAGATTGATTGTCATAACCTTTTAAAAATTCTTCTAACCTTTTAAAATTTTTCTAACTTTTTACAATAATCATTATGCAACCCAAAAGCCAAAACCATCTAGTAAAAGTTACACTTTGCCGTCATCTGAAGCTAACGTAGAGACTATTATTTCTTCCACAGATCTAATCATATTTTATTGCAAGAAATACCTTCCTCTACTACGTCAACACAAAAAATAAGGTGCTTTAATGTAGTAACTTCTTTTAGAGAGTGAATATAGTGCTGACATGATTCAAGTCAGATGCTGGAAGCCAGAACTCTGGAGTTCCCATCCCAGCATCACCTCTGGCTGCTATCTGACCTTTGGCAAATCACCGCCCTAGTCTGTGGCTCGGGCTCCGCTTGTCTGCAAAACATTTACTTACCTTCAGGGCTAATGTTGACGTACGGCATACAAGCAAACACTGATTAATGAAAGAATAAATAATTTCATCCAAAGTGTAAATTCCCAGGTATGTTCTGTATCCGACCTCACTCAGATCTGAGACCAGCAAAGGACTATCACAGGCTTATATGCCACTGACTTTTATTAAATTTATACACGTGGTTAAAATAAGATAGATTTAGTTCACCATGCAATTCTAGATCTAGCAGTGCTACAGCATCATCCCCGCAGAGAAATGATGTGCTGAAGTACTTCTTACCAAGACATCAGATATTATTCTTTCCCAAAAATTTTCAAGTGAGTTCAAGGCAAAATTACAAGGACTGAAAGCGTGCCACTACACACAATGCACCACACTCCAGAGCTTCCCAGGTTAGCACTTAGTGAGCTATCTCTAAAAGAAGAAGCTGAGCAGCTGTGCTAATGCTGCTATACAGCCTTCTGGCCTATGCTACCATCTTTGCGGGTCTCTGTCAGCTCACTAACATTACTGCATGGTGTGATGTTGAAGTGCTCTATGAGTTCTACTGATTTAACAAGAACAGTAATTTCTTCTTGGGGGTATTATGTTCACTGTATTAACCAAGAAAGGAAGAAAAGTCCATGGAAGGCATCTACCACTCATTACTATGGAGAACGGATATTAGACTGAATAGCCCAATTGTTCATTTCATTACAGAAGGTCTAACATTCAGTACATTAACATACTTATCATCTTCACATGAGAGATGGAGATACAGGGAGCAACAGGCTTTTGGGGTTGCCTAAATACAATAAGCATCTACTCTTTGCCACCTAACACCTGTCATTACAATTTAATGTTCCGTGCAAGCACAGATGAACCTGTGCGCTGTTGAAAATGAGTTCCAAAACACTCATCTGAGGATTGTTCACAGCTCCACTTTGGAACAAAGCCACCTTTCCAGAACTGTAGGCAGAGAGAGGCTTTTTGGGGAGCTCTTAGCATCTGAGCCATCCCAGTTTAAGGAGAAATCAAATGGGGCTGGCAGGCTTTGCACTTGTTTGAATATGGGCAGGTCAACTAAGGTGAAGCCTGTTCTTTAAGGAATTAGGAGAAACATCTTGGCCTTCTCACAAGAATCATTTCAGTCTTGCTTGATCTTTACCTAGCAGCTAATTCCCACAAAGTATTCTGATATGCTGTAGTGTCCATTCTGTCTGTTCTGGAAAGTGTTTTCCTCCTTCAAAGATCTCTTACCTCAGTTGAAGCCAAGCCAGCAAGCACAGAGCTCTCCAGGTAAGGGCGTTCTGATAGGAAAAACTATAAATGATCATAAGCCTCCTAGTTCTACAGAAGAAGAGGAAAAGCAGGCAGCGTACTAGCAGGTCACATACTCCTTGCTAGAGTAGTATTTTTTAATACAGTAGGTAAAAGGCAGAAGACTTCCAGCCATAATTGCCGTCTTTCAATAGACGCCAAATGGGATACAAGTTTCTGAGCTGAGGAAAGATTTATATGCCTGCTATTTAACAAACTATTATAGCTACAGACTCAGTGAACTTCCCTGTGTCTGATACATTATTGGCTACTCCACTGCAGAATACATATTTACAGCTTTAGGCTTTACTATTAAAATGTAATGTAAAAATTCCTGCTTCCTAAACCACTGGTCATTACACTGACAGGTCAGTATGTCCAGCAGAGGTAGACATTTGAGTGATTTGCTGTTACTCAGATGTAAAAACGCATTCAAGCACAACCTGCTAATCCTTTAATTTTAACTCTTTCTTCACAGACATATAGAGTAGCAAAAACTAAACCAAACTCCAGCTGAATCATTCCTGTTAGAATTGATACCAGTCAGGAATTTTATGGCATTCATACCTTAAATCCACTATCAGAAATTATTTCTCCCATTGGATCTTAGAGAGCCAAACTGATTTTGATGAGAACGGACTGATGCAGTATTTTTGTTGAGGAGGTCAACAGAAACCGACTTTATCAAGCACCTACATTTAGATCCACCAAAGGAATTTACATGTCCAGAAAAAAAAAAAAATCACACCAGGCACAAGTGGAAAACTGCAATCCTCACATTCCCCCGCTGCTGCTACCAGGATTCCACAGGCACCTCGAACTGTTCCATTCTCTAATCACGTGAAGTTTTGCTTTCAGGCACATCCACATTTGGCAGGCCTGAGCAGCTTACCAGCCTATCATGCAGCTTAGTCTCACTTGTATTCACAAGACCTTCTTGAAAGCTTCGGGGGGGGGGGGGAGGGGGGGGTGATCCAGTTGGCACTCACACTACACTCCTTCAATTATGGGGAGAAGGGCTGGTGGGGGGAGAAGTAATTGGAGGTAGGGCTGCTTTCCCCCACTCAGTAGCTCCATTTAACTGGAATAACTGATGCATTTGTCTCAGATCTGGGCTAATTCTTTCCACTACTTGATGGGATTCAAACCACTCTTTCTCCAGGAAAGTGCTCTGATCAACAGCCAATCAGCTTGTTTACAGTGAGAAAGCTCTTGATCTCTCTTGTTGAAACTGATACACCTTGTGTGGAACATCAAAGGGCCATCTTGCCAGACAGAGGATGCACACGCAAAGAGCAGATGATCACCTAGGAGGAGGAGGATCTGCATTCCAGTCTCTGCCTCGGTTATCAACTCTTATCCAACAATTCTGGCATATAAAACTTCTTAACTTTTAGTGAAGATAAATACCTCTAGCAAACCAGAATAAAGCACCATATTTCCAAGAGAGTCACAGTTTAAAAACCTCTATTTCCCTAGCCTACCTTTTCTGCATACCTTCAGGCATCTTCCCACAGGCAGAATGTAGGCCCTTAAGAGCTGCTGTGACTTCCCTTACACTAGGAAGGCATACGGAAGGTAACTACTGTTATACTGATATTATGGTCCCATGTACAATTTTCTTCATTTCAGTACCACTTCAGGGCTATTTTTAAAACACATATCAAAGTTTGTGTGGATTTAGCCCTGTGTCAAAGCATTATAATTGATGCCTATTATAGTAGACTGTTAAAAACATGCAGTACTTACTGCTGATAGGAAAATGCATTTTATCAAGTTAGCCTCAGATACCTGAGTATTGTTGATAGTGACTAACAATTAAATTCTGTTCCAAGAAGACTTAGAAGTTGATTAACTACTGCATCCTTTATACAAAAGGGAAATAATTCAGTTAAAGAAATCTGAACAAACAGAACTGTAAGGTTCTCCCACAAGAGAACGACCAGTTTACAGGAGTAAAGCTACTGTAAGAGTTCTGAAGGGATTTCCCCTTATCTACCTCTTCAAAGGATATACTTACTATATTTACAATTTAAACTAATGTGTTTTACTTGTAAATACATTATAAGTGTTTTCCTGCAGTAATAAAATGAGTAAACGGGAAGCTTTCAAAGTAATTTTATCGCTCATTTTATAGGTTTTCCTAGCCCTTTGATGAGCTGCCATTCCAGAAGGCAATCTTCACTTCATGCCTTTGTTACTATTCCTCATGTCAGCCGCACCCATTTCCAGGCTCTCTGTGGGAACAGTATGCGCTGGGAATTAGCCAAGCATCTCCCATCAGTAATCCTTGCAGCAGAATGCCAAATCCCAAATGGTATCACAAAGACTTTCTTCAGCACGTGCTCTTTGGCACAAAGCACAGTACGGAAAAGAAACGAAATAGAGCATGAATAAGGCACAGAGACATAAGCCACCAAGGAAATGGTATTCTAAGAAAAAACAGACTCATCAGTGGTCGTTTTATAAGTACTGTAAAATAAAGATAGGATGGCTATATATATAAAACAAACAAACAAACAGATAAATAAAGCTTAAGCCAGGCTGTATTTAAGTGCTGACAGAGCTGCACAACCTTGCTAAGCACTAACTACAGACATGCAAATTCTCTGCAGGAATAAGTCTCTAATTTCCAGTGGATCAGATTCTAGTGGGCATCTTTAAACAAATAAAGACAATTATTGTTATGGTTATTATTATTCCCATCACACAGTACTTTTTGCTAAATAGAGCAGAAACTTTTGGACTGGAAGTTGTTCCATATTCACTGCATGCAAAATTATTCCCTCATAAGCAGAAAGCTCATCTCCCACTGATGCCTACCTCCTACTCCAAGCACAGTGTTGACATTAAAATCACCAGTGAACGCTACTAACTGTAGATATGGGACCACGAGGTACTCCATGGAACATATACGGTTTGCTGCATGCAAAGGAGAAGCAGTGCAGTGGCTGACAAAAGACATGCAAATCCGATACATAGTCTTAATCAGTCCAAGTATCTGACATGGAAAGGTAGATGAGGTCAAAAAAAAAAAGAAAAAAAAAAAACTATTAACAAGTGGAGAGAGGAAAATGAAAGATATCACAATCTGTACAATTCCTATTATCACCACTGCTTTCAGGAATAACTAAATGCTCAAGGTGCTCATAACAAAATCCTTTATTTCAATGTCTAGTTTAAATGGAGGCATCTAATTACCATGCCTGATAAAAGACTGCCTTGAAACTCAGCTGCAGAGATTTATTTTTCAGACAGACTCTCCAAAACAATTCTGCAGCTGGCTACAGTCTGGGGGAGGACTTAACTGTCTAACTAATTTGACTGAATGCTAGTAACATATCTCATAATGAACATATATATACTGCAATTTCTCTGTTAAAATAACCAGCAGTAAAACCTGATTATCCAGGTGGCATACCCAAATGTTCCAGCTTAAACATTATTTTTACTTGATAAACCTTAGTGAAAATTGAAGATGATGTATGCTAATAGCTGGAGCAAGGCCCAGATTATTAAGGCAATGCTTGAAATACATTCTATTTGCTTTTCCATGATACCTAAGAATCAGTAAAACCAGTTAATAAATAAATAAATGCACAGATGCAATCAAGAGAGCCATTGGACTGTGGCTGCTTTTAGCTATGTTGACTTAAAAGCATACATATTCTGCCAAGTTTCAACTCACGTCTTGCATATGTCCAGGCATGTGATTTAGCACCTTATGAGAGCAATCTCCACCATTGAAGTCTCTTGTAGGGAAGCACTGCAGGAAAATAGCAGTACAGTGTAGTATTACTGCAGGCCTGTCATTATCCCTCCAGCTACAATGGATTATTCTAAGAAACAGTCACTTAATGAACTGATTACATTCCTCACAGGACAGAAAGCTCCTCTCAAAGCAAAAGACAATAAAAAATAAACAAAGCACAAAGAAAATTAGTTTAAATGTGAATTGTATCCTCACTCCATTGCATGTTAGCACCCACGATAGGATACGACAGTCCATGATCTTATCTAGTTAACCACAGGCAAGGATGTAAAAATGGACTTAGCTAGTGAATAACGCCTTCTGACAACTCAGAGCAGCTCTAAATTCCCTTTACTTTAGCAACTAAGTGTACAAGCAAAGGTTTCTCTTGTAACTACACTTTTTTCTTCAAACAGTCCACCCCTTAAAAACTTCAGCGTGGTGGTCAAACTACAATCACAACTCATAAAGCAAGATACAGAAGTACATTTTTCATAAACTTGTACCTTCCACCTATCTAAATATTATCAGAGAAAAAGTGTTTTATATCTACATAAACTAAATCTTCCTGCCAAAAGACTGATACAAATTAGACTTTCTGGTTATCACAGAAGTAATACTGCATTCTTAGCAATACTGAAGAAGATGGAAATAAGTTTTTAAAAAAAAACCCAAAACCTGCCAATAACTAGAGGCTTAACTGATCCATGCTTTAAAAGATCAAAGGTCTTCAAGCTTAAACAGAATGCCACAATTACACACACTCACAAAGGATATTAATAAAATTAGAAAAAGCAACGTGGAAATACCATGTCAGTGTAACAAGTCTTTCCCACTACTTTTATTCTTCAGTACACATCCAGAAAAAGTCTGCAATACCCTGGATTCTTACTCTGAACAGGTCTTTGTAACCTCCTCTGGTCATCAGCCAGATGAACCACCAAACTGACAGATAGAGGACCTGAACTACAGACACTAACTGCCCGGTTTGACGATCTATAGATACTACTGCCCTGATCAGCGGCTGACACGGACCCTAAGTGCTTCCTAAGACCTCTATGCCTTGAGGTCTTAACCTTAAAACTATTTTTGCTCCCTCATTTCTGAATGCTAAAGGTAGAGCGGTCCCCAGAAAAAATGTAAGAATGCCCAAACCAAAGGAAGGAAAACAAACGTATTTCCTTCACTTTCCACATTGCCCCAAATTATCCTACTTGCATCTCTGGGACTATCAAGATTTTGTACAATACATTCACTCAGTCTTCAAAATCTGGAGAAAGGAACACTTTCCCTTGGTTGACGAGGATCAGGTTAGAGATCATTTAGGCTGTGCTGCCATGCAGAGGAACCTCAGCACCCTGGAGAGATGGGCAGAGAGGAACCTCATGAAGTTCAACAAAGGCAAGTGCAGGGTCCTGCACTAAGGGAAGAATAACCCCATGCACAAGCACAGGCTGGGGACTGACCTGCTGGAAAGCAGCTCTGTGGAGAAAGACCTGGGTGTCCTGGTGGACGCCAAGTTAACCATGAGTCAGCAGTGTGCCCTTGACGCCAAGGAGGCCAATGGTATCCTGGGCTGCATTAGGAAGAGTGTGGCCAGCAGGTCAAGGGAGATAATCCTTCCCCCTCTACTCAGCCCTGGTGAGGCCACACCTGGAGTGCTGCATCCTGTTCTGGGCTCCCTAATACAAGAGAGATATGGAGTTACTGAAGCAAGTCAAGCAGAGGGCTACTAAGATGATGAGGGGACTGGAGCATCTCTCCTATGAAGAAAGGCTGAGAGAGCTGGGACTCTTCAGCCTGGAGAAGAGAAGACTGAGGGAGGATCTGACCAATGTGTACAAGTATCTGAAGGGAGGCTGTCACGAGGATGGCGCCAGACTCTTCTCTTCACGACAGGTGGTGCCCAGCGATAAGACAAGAGGCAACGGGCGCAAAATGAACCACAGGCAGCTCCGTCTGAACACGAGGAAAAAATTCTTTCCTGTGAGGGTGACTGAGCACTGGAAAGGTTGCCCAGAGAGGTGGTGGAGTCTCCTTCCCTGGAGATATTCAAAGGCTGTCTGGACACAATCCCGGGTAATGTGCTCTAGGTGACCCTGCTTGAGCAGGGGGGTTGGACTAGATGATCTCCAGAGGTCCCTTCCAACCTCAACCATTCTGTGATTCTGTGAGTCAAAAGTGAGTATGATTTGAAAAGCTGTTTAGAATGGTGCAAGGCTCTTGCATGAAGCTTTGCTTACCTTACACAGATAAGAGAGTTTTTGGATTTCTACTCTGCCAAGTAATTAGGTACCTAGAGTAACATGAAGTTTAGGTTCTATGGTTTCTCGCCCCGCTCCTGTCCTCTCCATTCTTCAAGCCCTGCCAGTAAGCTCCTATAGGAGGTACCAGCATATAACTATTTCTTTCTAACTACAACTCAGAAATGACAACCTGAGACAGAAAAATAAATTCTTGTAGTTATGTATGTTACATAACATAAGAAAAATGCAATGCATTAAAATATTTTGATGTGATTTTTCTGTGCACCTTTTGGCATGAATAATGAAAGGTAGGATATTTCTTTCTATCAAAAAACTCAAAACTATTAACTATTGCTTTTTAGAGCTTGCCCTACTAGACTGGTAGAGTAGCTAACTTCTAGCAAGGGAAAAACCTTGTTAAAATAAAGTATGTCAAAGGCCTTTCTTCCTCCTCTTACTGAATTATTTTCTACGCTCATGAAATCTAGCCTTGAACTACAGCAAACAATTCTTTCCTGTCAGACAGCTACATACTCGTCAAATCACTGGGGGGTTGCTAAAGTCACTGCTAGTCAGGAAAGGGAGTAAAATCTACTCCAGCATTTCCCTCAGGATAGTCACAACAGCTGAGGAACTGAGATTTTAAATCCTGACAGATAGGTAGAATATACAAATCTGACATTTAAGAAAGTGTGCTTACACAAAAGAATCAATGCTACAGTTACCAACAGATATGCAAAAAAACACAGAAAATACTCTTTGCATACAAAAGATACATATTAATTGAAAATACAACATTTTCAGAACACTAGTACTGTCATCAGTTGATTTAGTTTTGAAATTTTAAAAAGTTTCTAGCACTATTAACTCATATACTTACAGGCAGCCAGATTCCAAGGCAATGAGAACACAAGTGACTATAAACAGCAAGTATCATTAAGGAAGGACACACCATGGTGAAACAAGTACAACCGGATTCACAATAAGAACAAAGGAACAACAAATACAACAACAATCATATATCTTCAGTAATCATACTGTTCCAAAAGCTAGCCAAGACCTGCAAATCTAATCTAAATTATTACTTGGAAAAACACTAAATCTTACAAGCTAATATAATCAAACTGCATCAGCCTACAGTATAGACTGATGTGCAGTTGCTTTTCTTGATAGACACCCCGATAAACACCCCTTGCTATTCCTAGCCCACCAACCATCCCAATCAATGCTTCTACTGTCCGGTGGCACCAACGAGCTACATGTGTGCAGGTCACATAAGGTGAATTCACTCATGCCTGTAAGCAGGTATTTTTTACTCAAGCTCATGTTTTTAGCCCCAGAGACTTCCAGTTCAAAATTAATGACACCGTCCATGATAGCAGTTGTTATATTAACACAAAATCAGTTATATTTTGATTCTGTGCAAACCAAATTCATAAATGATACCACAATGATATCTTGATTATTTTGCAAATATAATCTGCTTAGTTCTTCAGAACCCAAGAAGTACTTGCACGTCATTCTTATAACCAAACATACTATCACCCAAACCATGACAAAAAAGGAGCATATAATATGATCACAATCCATGAAATTAGACATGAGGAAAAACAAGACAGCTGTGATAACATGAATGAAATAACTATTATCTAAACAAATATTATTTCTATGAAAAGTGCTCTGCTCATCACTTTAGTTACCCTATAATAACAATTACTAATCAAGATGATGTGATGTTGAGCACATACATTACATACCCATAGCTTAAGGCAATATAGTGGCCTCAGAAAGTGCCACTAACTGAAAGTCGCAATACCCAATACCTTCAACATTCTAGTTATTTGCAGTATGGAGGGAGGAAAAATAGAGACTCTGTATGAGCCTGAACACTGAATGCCCTCAGTTCTAATCTGAGTATCACAGAATCACAGAATCGTTTAGGTTGGAAGGGACCTCTGGAGATCATCTAGTCCAACCTCCCTGCTCAAGCAGGGTCACCTAGAGCATATTGCCCAGGATCACATCCAGACGGCTTTTGAATATCTCCAGGGAAGGAGACTCCACTACCTCTCTGGGCAACCTGTTCCAGTGCTCTCTCACCCTCACAGTGAAGAAGTTTTTTCTCAGGTTCAGATGGAACTTCCTGTGGTTCAGTTTCTGCCCATTGCCTCTTGTCCTGTTGCTGGGCACCACGGAGAAGAGGCTGGCCTCATCCTCTTGACACTCCCCCTTCAGATACTTGTACACGTTGATGAGATCGCCTCTCAATCTTCTCTTCTCCAGGCTGAACAGGCCCAGCTCTTGCAGTCTTTCTTCATAGGAGAGATGCTCCAGCCCTCTCATCATCTTGGTAGCCCTCCGCTGGACTCTCTCCAGGAGTGCCATGTCTCTCTTGTACTGGGGAGCCCAGAACAGGATGCAGCACTCCAGGTGAGGCCTCACCAGGGCTGAGTAGAGGGGCAGGATCACCTCCCTCATCCTGCTGGCAACACTCTGCCTAATGCACCCCAGGAGACCATTGGCCTTCTTGGCCACAAGGGCACACTGCTGCCTCATGTTTAACTTGTTGTCCCCCAGCACTCCCAGGTCCTTCTCGGCAGAGCTACTTTCCAACAGGTCAACCCCCAGCCTGTCCTGCTGCATGGGATTATTCCTGCCTAAGTGCAGGACCTTGCACTTGCCTTTGTTGAACTTCATGAGGTTCCTCTCCGCCCAGCTCTCCAGCCTGTCCACGTCCCTCTGAATGGCAGCACAGTCTTCTGGTGTGTTAGCCTCTCCTCCCAGTTTAGTATCCTCAGCAAACTTGCTGAGGGTGCACTCTGTCCCTTCCTCCAGGTCATTGATGAATATATTGAACAAGACTGGACCCAGGACTGACCCCTGGGGGACACCACTAGCCACAGGCCTCCAACTTGACTCTGCGCCATTCACCACAACCCTCTGAGCTCGGCCATCCAGCCAGTTCTCAATCCACCTCACTGTCCACTCATCCAACCCACGCTTCCTGAGCTTACCTAGGAGGATGTGATGGGAGACAGTGTCAAAAGCCTTGCTGAAGACCAGGGAGACAACATCCCCTGCTCTGCCCTCCTCTACCCAGCCAGTCATCCCATCAGAGAAGGCTATCAGATTGGTCAAGCATGATTTCCTTTGGTGAATCCATGCTGACTACTCCTGACCACCTTCTTGTCCTCCAGATGCTTAGTGATGACCTTCAAGAGGAGCTGTTCCATCACCTTTCCCGGGATGGAGGTGAGGCTGACAGGCCTGTAGTTTCCTGGCTCCTCCTCCTTGCCCTTTTTGAAGACTGGGGTGACATTGGCTTTCTCCCAGTCCTCAGGCACCTCTCCTGATCTCCAGGACCTTTCAAAGAGGATGGAGAGTGGCCTAGCGATAATATCCGCCAGCTCCCTCAGCACTCGTGGGTGCATCCCATCAGGGCCCATGGATTTATGGATGTCAAGTTTGGACAAAAGATCTCTAACCTGATCCTCTTCCACCAAGGGAGAATCTTCCTTTCTCCAGCCTTCCTCTCTTGTCTCCAAGGTCTGGAATTCCTGAGGACTGGCCTTAGCAGTGAAGACTGAAACAAAGGCAGCATTCAATAACTCTGCCTTCTCTGTATCCTTCGTCACCAGGGCACCCGCCCCATTCAGCAGCGGGCCCACGTTTTCCCTAGTCTTCCTTTTGCTATTGATGTATTTGAAGAACCCCTTCTTGTTGTCCTTGACATCCCTTGCCAGATTTAATTCCAAGTGGGCCTTAGCCTTCCTTGTCGCATCCCTGCACACTCTGACAACGTCCCTGTATTCCTCCCAAGTGGCCTGTCCCCTTTTCCACATTCTGTGTAGTTCCTTCTTCTGCTGGAGTTTGGCCAGGAGTTCCTTGCTCATCCATGCAGGTCTCCTGCCCGCTTTGCTCGACTTCTTCCTCAGAGGGATGCACTGATCTTGAGCCTGGAGGAAGTGATGCTTGAATATTAACCAGCTTTCTTGGACCCCTCTTCCTTCTAGGGCCCTACCCCATGAGATTCCCCTAAGTAGGTCCCTGAAGAGGCCAAAGTTAGCTCTCCTGAAGTCCAGCGTTGCAATCCTACTTATTGCCCTGCTCCCTCCTCGTAGGATCCTGAACTCCACAGAATACATGGTCCTGGAGGAATGACCTGGAGGAATGCACAGAATACATGGTCCCTGGGGCTCAGTGCGCTCCACAGTCAAGGTAGGCAATGACAGCCTTTCAGCTGTGTTTCTTGAAACAAAAAAGTCACTCAGATTTTAGTTAAACTAGCAGGATGCTTCAGACAAAAATATATTATTCCGAGTATCATACAGTACCTGTACTATAGTAAACAATTCAAATAACATTCTCAGCCCTGCACCCAATTCTGTCAAAAAGTTACGCGCCAAAAAGTTCTGCATACTGAATCTCTCATTTCCTATATTTAATGAAGTAGAAATCCTACCTCACTTGCCACATCTTTCTTAAGTGTACTGTAATTATTAACTTTGTTTTGTTACTTCATCGGAAAAAAGAGATATTTTCAAGTCTGTGCAAACTAGCTGTGAATCTGTTGTTTTTCTACCTCATTAATGTTTTAAAGAAAGACCCATTTTAAGTTTTTCCACACTAGACATAATTTGTGTTAGCAGAAATTTCTTTTAGTTGAAATCTTGTAAATCTTAAAATCTCCCAAAATGGGAGATTCATTACAGAAAGAGAAAGGAAAGAAGGGAATTTTCTTTCTGAATAGGGTTATTTTCAAATTGGTTCACTCCAGCAATCCAGCTTACAACACAGCCCTGCAAAAGAAACGTATCGAATCAACTGAGCAGAGACAGGTGGAAATCACAAAATAGTTTTAGACACGCACACATCCCGACTACCACACAAAGCTTAGTGGAGCACAGCCATTAGCAGCTGAGCCCAGGCTCAGACTACTCGAACTGAAAGGTTTGGTACCAACAAGTGAAAAAATTACCTTTCTGGATCCAGCAGGCTGAAAGGGAAGTAGTAAAACAATGTAATCGGTACTTCATTTAAATAGACCTTTTACTTTTTTTTTTTTTTTTGCATATCCTTATATGATTTACTACTCATCATTCCCCTTGGTCAGCTGTCCTCCAAGGATAGTAGCCAGTATTATATTTCTACCTTTTTTCTCCAATACAAATGAAAGGAAATAATCAATTCTGAAATGTTACAAAGAAACAAGTTAGCAAATTCTCCTGAGCCTAACAGTGATACTCGAAAGCCTAACCCTTTATTGTTCTTTTCTTTTTTGATACACTGAATGATAACTTTCAAATCCAATTCTAGTATTTAACAACAGCTCCTGTAAAACTACAGTACATAACTCAATGCATATGATTATACTAAGTTTGATTTGTGTTATGTTAATAATACAGACCTATTAAAGCAATAAATCCTTCAGACCTATTTTTTAAATCAAAATAACTTGATATGAAACATAATTATTAAGGCACAGAATAGATTTCATGGTGTGCAATCAGAGAAAATTTCTTATTATAGAGCAAAAAAGAATTAGACTAGCAATTCAATCCAATAACCAACTGAACAGCCGTTCATGAAACAGATGACATTATCACACAGTTGCTGCCCAGTGACAAGGAGTCATTACCTCAGCTTCACTGAGGTGCTATTAGAAGTTCCCTATTCAAACAGCTGCTCGCAAGTATAGGCCTAAACACGGGTTATTATCTGTCAGAAAGGACAATAAAAGCCAGTTTTCAGTAAGATGACAGGATGAGATGGGAGACAGCAGTAAGGGGCCAGCGAGGAGGAAGAGTGTCAATTGCCCTTCATAGAAGTTCTCAAGGGACAAAGGACAATCAAAAAACAAAAAAAAAAACACACCACAGAAGGGCTCTTTCCTGAAACTGCAAACTGGAATAGCCTTTCCCTTCTGTGGCGTGAATTTTGAATTTTATCATCCTAGATTGGTATCAGGCCGTGTTGTAATAATCTTTAAAAATAAAATAATTAAGAGGAAGATAAAGCAGCCCAAGGCCAAAATTAGCAGCCAGACTTAGCTTTGCACAGAGAGATTCCCCAGCACTTAGGATCATATGGTGTTTTAACAGCTGATATCCCAGAAGAACAGTTGCTGTGAGAGTATTTCTCACCTCCAGCTTTTTTGGATGAACTGCCCTCTTCACTTCGATAGAATTTGTATTGTTGCTTTTTTTGGATTCTTCAAGAACACTATTTTCACACATTTAACTATCCTCTAATTTGATCCTATAAACAATGTAAGGCATACAGGATACCATTACCTTGAACTTGCACCCTACAGGTAGAATATTAAAAGAGACCATAAGAAAAGGCTATGTTTTCAAGTATCCCACCCAAAATAAAATTCATCACTTACTCTATAATGCCAGTGCACCATTGGCTGGAAACCAGTCTGTTCTTTGATGGTCCCAAGGAGAGAAGAACTGCAGTGACCTTTTAATTTCTTAATGTTCCGACTTGTAGGCTTAGACTTAAAGAAGGACAGGGACAGGACTTACCCTTTGAGCAGTCTCAAATTTTGGAGTCGTCCCATTACCCTGGACAGCTTAGATCAAGAATCTGGTAATGTTCCCTGTCCTACCACTGCTGGATGAAACACCATGTAGAGGATAACACCATGCAGTCCTGCAACCCTGAAGAGCTGGAGGCTCTAAAAGCAACTGTACTGATGAGCCTAAGGAAGAGGCACCCTTACTTAAAAATGTGGAAAATGTCGCCACAAGAAATTATAGTCAAAGTTGGTTTTCTTAACCAGTAGGTTACCAACTGAAAAAAGGAACATTTACAGTTAAGCTCATATGCACAGAGGACTTCCAGTGCAGACACCAAAACTCTGTATCTGGCCTTAAATGAAGTTTAGGTCTATGGCAAAGGGTCAATACCTGCAAATAAGGTTTTAAGCATAGAGGCAATACATAGTGCTTACCATATCAGCAAGCTCAGTGATACAAAGTATGCCTGTATTTCCCCCCTGTTTCATAAGCTTTTATCCCCCTTTCTGTATATTAAGTTGAGCTCTGAATTAGTGCAATTTGCCACAACAGGTTCATTCACATCAAGACAAAGCTGAGGTGACATTTTTCAAAAAAAAAAAAAAGGGATTAGATGACTGTAACTACTACCCTCTGTACTTATGCATGTTTAGACTATGAGAAGGGTAATCATCACACTTCAGGGTATGAGGTGCAGGGGTCAGAAAGATAATCCTACTCCCATCTTTCTGGTTTTGACATTGCCCAATTGGGTAGATGCATAATAGAGGATATTAGTCTCCCCTGAAGTATTAGTTATTCATCACTGCCAGAGGCAGCTTTATAGATCTAAGATTATGTACCAGTCTAGTATAGTAACCTGTTCTTTCAAACTCTGAAAAGCTCTCTGCATGTAAAGTTTGAAGACTACAATTATACTTCAGATACAAATGATTTTCTCCTTATGTAAAGACAGCAGGCCTTTACAGATTAGAGGTAGTCTACCATACACCACAAGATTTCATGGAGCAATTTTGGAATGGAATGTTTTTATATCAGTGCCCTACAATCTCCTAAAAATAGAGAGCATTTTAAGGAGCTTTTTTTTATTGTGTGTGTGATAAATTTCCATTTAAATAAGAGACAGAAATCACAGTATCATATGTTTAAACCTAGGGTAAATACATATAGAACTAAATCAAGCATTGTTCCTACAAGCACTGCTAGTTTTCAACCCATATGACCCCAGATACAACTAAGGGTTTCAGGCTTAGCTTCTCTATTATTTGGAAATACAAGCACAACTTATTAGACTACAGGGAAGATATACTTATTTATAGAAACACAGTGAAGTCACTTTGACTGACATAAGCAACAAAAGGACCCTGACAAATATACTAATTTATGAGCAAAACAAGAAAGTGTGTAAAAACAACTATATTTTTAAATTTTGAATAAGCAATACATTCAATCTATTTATATACCTGATTTTTCACCTACTTAATGCAAGCATCTCCTGCCACTTCGCTTATCAGCATGTGCTCCTATTTTAAAAAATGAAGGATAGGGAGCCCTCTCCATGAAGCTAGCCAGCAGATACATTCTGCAGGGCGAAGCAGGCCTTCCTCTGGCTTCACAGCCACCACTGGAAGTCGTTCTGGGCCCAGGTCAGCCCTCCTAGCAGCAGCAGTCACCTTCTTTCCCCACATCAGATGGTCTGGCTGAGACGATTATCCGATTGATCCATAAGTCAATGCAGTGGAAGTGAGCTGTGTCACCCTAAACACGTAAATAGTAGGTCTTGGCCACCCCAGCACATTGGGACTGCAACGGGTTAAAGAACATCTGCAAAATGCAGCCCTGCAGTTAGATCTAAGAGTTCAAGAGCAGTCGGGGCCAGGATGGGGTGCAACCAGGAGTTAATGTACCACATGGGTAGACTTCAAAAATAACATTTATGACTGCTAGCAAAGTCCTAGCCCAACAATAGATTGACTTTAGATAACCTATTGATCACTAAACAACGCTGCTACTGTACCATGCTTTTTATTTCAACATTTCAAATATGCATTTTGTTCTCATCACACTTTTCAGAGATGGGATTTGTTATCAAACCCATTTTATGGATGGGGAGAAAACAGAGAAAAGAAAATGAAGTTCATAATTCTTTTAAATACTCTGACAAATTTGTTTAAAGCTGGACTGCCTGACACTGAAAATAAGCATTTCTAGACATGCTATGGGATTTACAGAATCTTTCAGGCTTAAATCTTCACCTCAGACTTTCCCAGCATCCCCACCGGATTTACTGTCATCTTTAACGGGAGTGAATTCTACCTTCCATATGGGTAGAACACAGTTACAGTTAGACTGAAACACTGGAAGGCTCAGCATGTTTGAATTCTTGGGGTGAAAACCCTTAATAATGTTATCAATCAGTTTATATGCAGTGCTTTCAGCATTCACAGTTCTTTACAAACTGACCAAATTTCACAGCAATCCCCTGAGATATAGAAGTCATTATTATTCCTACTAACAAGACAGGAAACGGAAGCCTTCATTTTGGCATTCTGAATTGAGACTAACCAGCATAGTGATCAGAACTCTCCTGAAAGCACATACAGTGCCTAGAAGATGAAGTCTCTTATCTGGACAAAAAGATTTTCATTACAATTAATAGGAAAAAAATGCCAACAACATATGCATCATAAAACACAACTCAGCTTTTGAGGAGAGCTACAATCTGAAGTCCCATCTAAAGTTGCACGGTGTGGCACTATCGTATGTACTTTTCACCAGTTCTGAACGGTCAGACTTGCACCTAATCCAGAAGTCCTTTGAACCACACATAGGAATAACTGTCACATTCTTTTCCTTTGAATCAACAAAATTCAGCTACTTCATATGAATGAAGCAAAGAAAATATTGAGGAATTTAGAGTTAAAAAAAGGGGGGGGAGGATTTTCCAATGTGTCAGAATTTGTGCAGGAGGATTTGTTTTAAGGTAGAGGAACCTCATTCTAAAGAGCCCCTCAAACTGGTAAGGCAGATAGGGAGGTGTTTTTGTGTGTAACTTGGGGCCTGTTGTGGCTGAGAAATCAGAGAAAACCCCGGTAAACTCTTCAGCCTTTAAGCACCTTGCTCTACCTGAGAGACATCAGGCATCCCTTAGTGTGCAAGATGTCTTCATTCTCTTTTCTTCAGCTCTCCTATGGAGTTTCTTGCCCAGCATCTGCACTGGCAGTGTTCTGCAGGGAAGGGCAAGATGCATTATACTGCAGCACACACATCAGCCTCAATAACTTTCATTGCATGACCTAAATGTGCAACTCTTGAAGTCAGACAGGGCTCTCTTACATAACCGATGCAACTTATATTGACAACATCAACAATGTAAAAAGAGACATTCCCTATGTCCTCTCCCACAGCTGAAGCTTGGGCAAATGGAAAATAAGGCAAGAGCAAGCTAACAATTCGCAAGAGAAAGTTGTCTCTTCTACAAGATTCCCAAGAGTGCAGGAAAAGGAGCACGTTCTTGTCATCCAGTTTCCTTCCCCTGCAGCACCTAGTACAGATTGCACTTGCAACTGTACACCTCATGCCTCTCCAACAAACAGACCGCATCTACCCTCACCTTGCTTATGCTCTCCCTCTTTTCCTTCTCCCAGATAAAGCATCCAGCGCCAGCCAGGGGATGGAATTCATCAGAAGTGTTTCAAGGATCAGCACAGTGGATCCATCCTGTAGAAACTGCTTACAGGATTTACCAGACTCCCGACAGTTAACATCACACAGCTAGCATGCCAGATGTCAAGCGCTGGAGATACAGCCCTGATAAAACCAGGCTAATGCAAAAGGCCCTAAGATTATCCCCTCTGGGAAGAATGTCATTGAGAAGATGGAGCTGGCTGTGAACAGAGTGCTGCAATTATCACGCTGGGAAATGCTAATTGACTTAAAGCAAGTAATGCATGATGAGAAGAGGGAATGACCCTCAGCAGCAACGTTGGTAGCTAAGCTAATTGTGGATTGACTGGAAGAGCAAAAGTATTACCATGCAAAGATTCACGAATCACTAGGCCTTTCCAGCTCTAAAGTACAGGCCAACTCCCTCCTTCCATATTATAAAGCACACATCTACAATTATCTCTGGAATTCACCTGCAGAGCTATATTGCTAGTACATGATCTGATGATACTCAACTAGCACTGGCTATGCAAAACAAACACACCAAAACTAGGACATTAGTTTTCAGCTTTGAATTCTCTTTCTCCTTGGCATTAGCTATGTCAGACAAACTCACCAAAACTGGGACTTTTATTAGCACTGAATTCTCATTCCCCTAGTTTGCATATCTGTTTTCAAATGTGAACAAGGGCTTTCTTTATTCTTTGTCACCACAAACCTTTTAACGTTTTGTCCTTAAAAGCTGGGAGAGGCAAAAGGGGGTTCCACAATTAGATGAGAAGCTCCACTCATAGCTATGGAGGAAGCTTGAAAACCTTAACTTTGAAGGTTCAAAAACAATATGAGAAACAGCAACCTCAGCATTTATTGTTATTTTGAAGAAAAACAAGTTTATTGAGGGAGAGAAACTTGACTCATTACCTGAGCACCCGGGATTAGCAGGACTGTATTTATGGAAGAGGCCGCAGTACATGACTTTCCGTAATTGCTCTGATCTCTTCATCTGTGGTTCCAGGTTCCACACGTGTTACCCACTGACAGACGGGAAAGCATACGAACGTATTTTCCTAAGATTGCCCTTAGGAAGCAACCAGCCGAGTCCTGCAAACCCGGTCTGTTCACGTGAACTGTACACACTCATCAGCAACCCCGGGTTTGTTTTTACTACCCAGATTACCAGAGCACCCATAGGCCTTCAACGGCACCCAGCCCTCAGCACGCTAGATTACCGTACAGGCACGGAGACGTACTCTTCTGAAGAGTTTACGGCCTCGCTCAACCCCAGCGTATTCAAACGTACAAACTAAGCACGAGAAGCAGGTGCTCGCGCTCAGCAGCAACGCCAAGCGAACAGTGACGCTTCCCCAACCTGCCAGCGTGATCAGAAAACCTGTTTCTGTAATTTCACAGCCGTTATTCCTTTCTTGCGTGTGCTTTGTTATGGACGTACGTTAACGTTTTGTTATTTTCTATGTCGAAGCCTAAGGCGCTAATTTTTCAAAAAAACACTGAAAGTCCGCTAACATCTCCACCAGGATGAAGAGCAAATTTTTTTTTTTTTTTTTTTTTTTACAATTGCACGGTCGTGAAGTGCAACGCCGCAATAACGTCCCCTTTGCCACATATATATTCACACACGCACCTCAAGACGGTTTCTGGTTTACACTCCGCGTCTTAAGCGCTTAATCGTGGACAGCCGGCGCCTCCCACAACTTCACTCTCGCTCTTTCCCCCTGAACGCCACCGCTCCTCCTAATCCCCGCACCCCGCCGAGCTCGGCCCGCCCCTCAACGCCTACCTGGATGCCGGCAAGGGGAGGGGGCGAAGGGCGGCCGAGCCGAGCCGAGCCGTCCGCAGGGCCGGCAGCTTCCCCTCGGCGCCGCCGGTCTCCGCCGCTGCCGCCAGCGCCTCGCGCCGCCAACGGCCAACGGCCGCCCCTGAGGGGAGGGGAGAGCAGGGCAGGGCAGGGCAGGGCGGCGCCGCTCACCTGGTGCCGCCCGCGGAGGGCCAGCTCCCTCCGCCGCGGTTTCGTCGCCCTCCTCCCGCCGGCGGAGGCGGCTCCCCCCCGGCTCGGCGGGAGGCGGCTGCCGGCGGAGGTGGGGTCGGGGCGGGCGGCTCGGACCACCTCTCCCCCCTCCTCCGCCCGGGACGGCCCCGGCGCGGCACCCCCACTCCCCCTCCTCGGAGGGGACGGTGGCGGTGCCGCCTGCCGCGACGGAGGCTCCCGCCCCCGGCAGCTCCGGGGAAAGGCGGCCGTAGCTGAAGCCAGAACTATTTAGGGAGCAAATACAGTCTCCACTGGGCCAAGTTCTGCACTGCTGGAAGATAAGGTCTGAGTCTTACCAAAAAACTATTTTCATTCACTATCATTCCTTTTGCTTTTTGGTGTACTTGTGTAAGCCAAATCTTGAAATGGATATAATAATTAACTCTGTATCAAAACACCACATTAACTGATGCAATCCAACATCCTGAAAATGAAATTACAGGGAGCCACCTGCAAACAGTCTTCTCTGTAATTGAATTCATCCTCCAGGCACAATCTTTTATCTAGGGCATCTGAGAGGTGCATCTTTGACTCATGGAAAAACCTGCGGTGTGGCACTGCACTGTGCTGCCTTTGTCTGCAAGAGCGGAGCGGAACGCTTGGGACTCCCACCTTTCTTTCCTAATACAAACTGTCTCCCTTTGAAAACCTCTTCCTGCCTGCTGGAGCCAGCATTCTTCATCGCGTATGCACTAGCTTCTCAGACAGCATGCAGAAGTGCCTCTTTTGCACTGAGGGTAACACGATCAAAAACCGCTCACTAGTGTAAGTGATTGACCATTATGCGCCAAATTTAAACAGACTAATTTCTGTGTCCGCTATGACAGTGATCTATCAGAAATACTGGGTTTATCAGCATGATCATGTTAGTACATCTATGTAATTACTGGTTGCTTAGTGCTACTGAAGACCAGTATTGGTCATGTTGACCATCGGGCCTCTACTGGCAAGGGCTACTCACCATCAGCAAGAAATCTGATGCACCCTAGCAGCAAGTGGCTTCAGACACTTCTGCGCTCCTAGGAAGTCCCAAGTGAAAGCAACACGAGCATATGTAAGTAATGATGCAAAACCACGTAACGCTCATTAGAAATCCACTCAAAAGCAAGAAAGGAGCAATCATTTCTACAGAGATTCTCAAGTTCCATAAATTTCCATTGTTGAGTAGAAAAATAACAACTGAAAATACTTTAAGTAATAATTACTGAAAATACTGAAAAGAATTAGTTTATAAAGCTCCCGTATGACTTAAGGAAAGTGGCAAAGATGCAGAAACTTCTACTCCATTACACTGTGTATAAAATAACATCCCTATAAAAATGGGAATGTATGCAAAGGGTGAGAGAGAGGCTAAAATCCAAAAAACATTTGAGAACGTGGACTCCAGCACATTCGAAGAGTTTCCATTAAAAGACGCTCTCTTATACTGCCCAGTCATGGGCAGAACTCCCCTATATCAAAGATGCTGTACCTACATGTCATACAACACGCACACAAGAAAGTTTAGTTCAATTTTATTTTCCACTGTAACAGTTTTCAAATGATACATCATGCAGTCTGCCAGTGTATCCATCCGTGTCCGATAGAATTTTGGAACAAAGATAAAAGACTTATCTCCAAGGGACGGGGGAAGAAGGGTTCAGAACTGCTAGTAAGAGTTTAATACATTTCAGCATCATTTGATGCAATGGCAAAAAATTTCCCCTTGTTACCACCAAAATGTGTCCACAATTTATTTTTTCCTAAAATGAACACTACTGTAAAGATACATAGAGCCCAGAGAATACACATCTGCAGTACACGTTACACACTTTACAAACTAGACATGTATAATTCTACAGAATGCTTCAACCCCCATATTTCTCCCACAATGAAACGTGTTTCAGTGACAAGATTGTGAGAGCAAGACACAAACTTGTGGAGTGGTGTTCCATCCTGTACAGCAGATGTTGTCCAAGGCATTTTGCAATTCACACAGTCACATTAGAGGTGAACATCAAAGCAAGGGTAGATTAAGATTATCCTGTTAGAAGTTTTAGGAAATGAAAAAAATAAACTAATTGATACCTACTTTGTTTTCACAAGGTTTTCTCCTCTAAACCTCATGGTCTCCTCCAGTAATGGAAATCTGATTAGGCCTATCCCTTTGGGACCTGCACACCCATTTGGTTTAACTACTGACTTACTCAAATTAAACAATTTTAAGCTAAAAATAACTTCCAACCAATATTTCCAAGCCTTATTTATCCTTTTTTTCAGGCAAATGTGAATCTTAATTTATTACGCTTTATAAAATGAAGTTTAAAAGTTACTTAAAAGGTTCTGTAAGCAGAAATTATTGTAGTACAGTTTGTGATTTATTTTGATTTTAAATATGTTCAGGATAATCCACTCTCACCCTTGCAGAGTAAAGTACAAACTTAAAAATATGTCAGCCAAGACCTTTCAAGGTTTAAAAAAACAAAACAAAAAACCTTGCTTTGAAGAAAAACAAGTCAATGAAATAGGAATTCAAGGACAAACACAAGATATTTGAACTAATTCAATAAAAGAAGCTCAAGTGAGCAGGAAATAGTTGTTAATTACTAGCAAAAACAACAATAGGCATTTTATTTCTATCTTAAGTAAGTTTTCCATTTGTGAACAGTGTTTCCAACCAATTTTTTCCCATGCATGACATTAAATGTGTGATTTAATTTACACTGTATAAATCAACTTTAAAATTAAGTCTAGAATAAATATAAGACAACATTCAAAGAGCAAAGAAAGAAAAAGTAAGATAGCATCAAGTAGTGGAAAATAGCAAAAGACAGGTTTTTTAACTCTGCAGAGCAGATGTGTGGTTTTCATTTCTGCATATAAAATGTGTAAGACTTAAAAATGGTAGAAAAGTTGAATATACATTATGCAATACAGACTTAAATTGCCTAGTTAAAATAGGCTTATAAAATAAGAATCTATAAGGAGAGTAAGTGTAATTGACAGTTAATTATTTCCAATTCAGTAAATATCTTCTGTGTTCCTTTGAGGACTTCAGCATAATAGATCTTTTCAACATTTCAGTCATAGAAAGTTCTCTTACAGTCTTGAGGTAAAAGTTAGCTTGGAGAAACATTATTTTGGCTAGTTGAACTGACTGGCTGATCAGCACTAGCACAACTAAGATGTCAAAGCTAACTTTCTACTCAAGCTCAAGATAACTGTCTAAACTGTCAGACGTTAATGATGATGATATGGGGAACTCATGAAATTTTTTAAGCTAATGCTGCATTTAAAACACAATTCTATAATAAACTTTGAATTCAGCTTACCAAACAAAAGTTTATAGTCTTGTTCTATTTTCATTGTACAAGGAAACAATACAAAATCTTTGACAGTAACAGTTTGGTGTTCTTCAAGATAACTGTTTTAGAACCAAAACAAGAGGCTAATTATTTAGTTCATAATAGAAATTTCAGCCATGAACAGCTGATTAGATAGTACAGAGTAGTTTTAAATTAGCAATTTTACTGAAGATTGCATATGGCAAGTTCACAGTTCATTTTTCTGGCAGTGCACATGCACATAAAGAAAAATATAAAATTTCAGAAGATACAAAATAAATTAAATACATGCAACTTTGCAACTTCATTAAATATGTTTAGCAAAATGCTCCCCAAAATAGTGCAACATTAAAAAAAAAAAGTTAAATTAATTCTAACTTACTTGGCAACAACTGAGAGCTCCTAAATAATTTCAGTAGAAAAAAAATCTAAAGTCAATTCACAATCTTTCAATTAAAAGATTTCAATTAAATTAAAAGATTAAATACTTTTATGTCTACTAAGAGAGAGACATGCTCAGAAATAAAACAATTAATCTCAAATTAAATAAGAGCAAACAGCTGCCGAACAAGACTAGAGGGATATACTCGGCTGAAACCTTCCTGAAATCCACACTTCTTTAAGACACAGATTGCATAATATGCACATTTGAAAATGAGGATATGCATGTGTGACACAAAAGCAGTAGGCACACGTTAGGGCAGTAACTTCAGCCAGCAAACACTAAGTTTTCTCAGAATGATTCCAGTGCCCTCTTGCTGAGGAGATGAAAACTTTATATCTGGCACTAAAGAGAGATCCAAGAAAGGCAAGTGGTCTCATCATTTACTCAATGAGCATAAATATACCTTCCATAAGACAACTTGCATATTATAACTTGACAATACGCAAGCAATAAATACATTCTTTTCTCCTTACAATACGCTCTTCCCTTCTGAACACATATATTCCTAAATTCGGTCTGCAAAGGACAGCTTGAGTATAACACCCTCACCTCCTTCTGGACCCTCTGTAGATAAATTTTTGTTAAGGTAGGGTCTCAGACTGTTCACTCATGCACCTGAACTGCGGTGTGAACAGATCAGGGCCTGCCCAAGGCATGCGGGAAGGGGAAAGGGGGGGATGCTTGTCAGCTTTTCAGGGACAAGATCTCTGCAGCATTCTGAAAGCTTTCAAAATTTCATTGAGAACAATGCTTACAAACACATGGCTAGCCATCAAATTCCAGGAAAACCCACCACTGTAGGGAGAACTACAAGCAGATCAGATCTTAATTTTAAAATACGTCACACAGATATATTCATGTAACTACCAAACTTCAAAAACCTAGATCTATACTAACAGATTTCTCTGCATCCCATTTGATCTTTACCAGGTACTGCAACAGAGTTTTTTTGTTTTTTTGTTTTTTTTTTTTTGTTCTTCTTCAATACAGTTCAAAGATTTTACCAGGATATTACAAATGGTTCTTTGGGGAAATTTACTTCTGAAAATGTAAGCAGTAAAATTAAACCATATAGCAGCACATTTTCATCCCCTAAAAATATAAAATAATATGTATATTATACAGAAAATCAGTCATGACAGAGCACAATCACCTGCCTTTGATGGCACTTGGTCATTGGATAATTAATTCTTTGATGCCAGAAGTTGGGATTTACGGATGCAACAGAGTACTTCAAAAAGCATCAATCTGAGTGTAGAAGCCCCAACCTAACCAGCGCCAAGAGCCAAATGCAGTCAGTGAAATATTCCGAATGGCAGACTTCCTATTGTTATTTAGATGATTAGGTTAAATACATTGTACAAGTATTTGTAGAAGAGTTGAGCTGAACACTTCTGTACACCTGGAGATCCTACGAAGCTCAAAATATCTGGGACCAGTGCATTGCTGATGGCTGTAGGAAGCGCGTGATGAATAGAACGTGGATCAGGTTGAAGAAGAAAAAGAAACTAGCGACTTAATGACATGTTCTTAACATGCTAAGTGGAACTGACCTGTCAAAAGAGAGTAAGAAAAGGTAATAATAATTAGTGGATGTTTTAGATTACAAAGCAGATATACAACATGGCAAATAAATACCTACACTTCACAGAAACTCGATATGCAGCAGCTAAATAGCTGCAGTAACAGCAGTGAAACTAGATTCAAGTATAGCACATTTTTAATGTTTTCCTGACCCTGACATGAAATCAGGGTCTCAGTTACTAAGTTTTGGAGGAAAATTGTCAGATTTATCTTTAAAGTTACCAGCCCACAAACTGGCATATGCATCTTCAGAAAGGGATATGCAACATTAAACAGCTGTAAATAGCGTTGTATATAGAATATGAATAAGGAACATAGCTGCATTTGAGTTGTCAAATATATTATAAAATGAAAGGAATAATAATTATGAAAACACCACCACACACACACAAACCCAAAGCAATCATTTTGTTCCATATGTTTCCTGACAGAGAGATGCTTTCCTGAAGTGCATATATCTCTGCATTCATATTTACAGACATCTTCTCCACTAAAATAATAAGTCCTTCCAGAAGCAAAGTTCAAGGTAGTTTACCAAGTACAAAAGAGATTTAAAGTTGATTATAAAACATTTGAAAAACAGACTTTTAAAGAATATTTTTAACTAAACATTTCTCATTAGCTATATGAACAGCAACACTAGACAATTTCCAGCAGTCCTTTCCAACCTCAACTATATTGTGATTCTGTAACACATGAGTAACTTTGAATTTGCTTAGTATTTTTCTTAAAACTAGTTTAATTAGCTAATACAAAAATCAGCATCACAAAAATAGCAAAGTTTTGCGCTATTACACATTTTTTTAAATTTTCTTATATTATTATTTAAAACAGAACTTGTTGATATCCAGGATCAAGTTTAAAAAAAAAAAGATGCAATGCAGTCAGTGTTTTTTAACTTTAAGTTGACGCTGAATTAATGCTGGGATTTGTAGTTAGCTCCTAGTTGTCATCCTCATTAACACCTAAGGAAACCAGGATGGCTATTAACTCATGCATCTTATTGACTAGCTTAACTATAGCCTGGCTAGATTAAATATTCATCTTGCTCAAGGATGGGGAGGTGCTAGGATAAAGGCACATAGAGAGGAGCGTGCTTACACAGTGCATGTATTTCATGCCTATAGATCCCAGTGAAAGGTGCTTTAATAATTTCAGTAGACCATGATGGAACGCTAGTGCTACTGTTAGCATATCTTCATTTCAATTCTTTCCTTCTCTTTCAAAATAAGGTGTCAGACAAATCTGAGCAAATGTTAAAAGGACAGGATAGGCAGATAACAAGCTTCCTTGAGATCTGGAACATGGACATACACACGTCATCAACATAGTTGGTTTTCCAAGTCTGCTCTTGCTCTGTCTGTCCAATGTTTCCAAGCAGCAGCTGAGCATACCCAGTGTGCCAGTCTTCTTACAGGTCTATCGGTAGCGGGAGAGCATCTTGCAGGCTGCAGCTCAGTAATTTAGAAAGGTGTTGCAAAAACGGACATAGCAAACCTCTAAGTTTGGATAATGCACGTGAAATGCTCTCTGACAAACTGTCTCAAGTGTTTGATGGTATCATCCATACGTTGCCTTTCTTCATCCTTAGCTGCCCCAGAGCTGTTATTGTCCCTGTGGGGTGAGGCAGGGCGGAGGGGATGTGGAGAAAGTCTGTGAAATCAGGAGCTGCAGAAGTACAGCACCACTGTGGCTCACCTATCCATTAGTAAAGTGACAAAGAGGAGCGTGTCCTCTAGATTCTGAGCAGGAATTCTGAGCAGGTCATTTTATATGTATTTAAAGGCAAGTTCAAAATGAGCTGATTTATACTAACACAAATCTGACCACCTCTTTTAAGCATGAAAATAATTCAACATAGATTTGTACCACTTAATCTGCTTTTGCTCCTTATTCACTACAATCTGACAGTTACTATCTAGCACACTGGGACATTCAAGTTCTCAGACCCTGCATTTATGCTTATTTACCTTTCTAAAACTTATTACGACTATAGGTTTTAATAATTTAGAAAAAAATAATATAAAACCAGATTGCATAGTGGTTTTGATAATTTTGTGCACTACTTGGCCTAAACTTTGTGGGGCAGAATGAAAAGCAGAAAGTGAAAGCAATTTGTCTAACTAAAGACAAATACATACTGTTACTTTTGCTTTTTTTTTCCCCAGATGTTATTTGAAAAACAAAAACTGCAATATTAACCTTTTCAAAACCTGCATTTAGTTACCTGTCAAAATTATTCCCAGATATAGTTTTACATATGACAGTATGTAACTCAGTCCTCTAATTAATCAGCAAAGACAGACATTCATCCACATTATGTGATCTGCAGCTATGGAGAACTGAGAATTGTACTTTTTGTTAGTATACTTCTCCCTATAAATTTCAAAAATTTGTAAAAAATCTAATAAAAATAGCTGAATATATTTTTAGTGTAACAGAACAGACTGGATTGTGACAGCTGACTCAGAACTGTGTTACAGAAATACACATTTAGAAATCCCCAAGGCCATCTCCATGAAACCCTGGCATAATTTCAGCTACAGGGTCATAGCAATACTAGTGCCATCTTCTCATAGAAATATACCACAACCAATGTCAAACAGCACTTGTACTGCAGCAGTTAGCTCATTAGCTGCGCCAGCGTAAACTTCCTTTTTCATCATTTCAGAGTATCTAGTTTTGGTATATCCCCCAGATAACAATTTCATTGCAGCTGTATTTGTGAAAATTTCTGCAATGTGGAGGCAGTGAATAACTACCTCTTGGGGATTTTACAGGCACTTCTTGGCCTGAGTCTTTCGAGACTTCTGTTTAAGCCAGCTACCAGCAATTTACAATTTTATGACTCCATTTTATTGATGCCCACATTTCTTTCTTTCCTGTCTACTGCTGTTATTCATCAAATGCTAAGTTCTTTAGGGTAGAAATCATCATCTTACTGCACGCACGCTGCACCTAGGCCATATGGCCGCAACTGGGCAAACTCTGAACTTTGTCCAGGTTAGTTTTGTAGGCTTGCACAGGTTTGCAGAAGAAATTTTACCAGTGACCTTAGTAAAAACAGCAAAAGCAGTACTGGCTGTTATCAATGGAATAGTCTGCTGTGGTTAATAAGTAATAATCACTGATCAGTTTAATGGCAATAAATGGCCATCATGTTTACTGTGAAACAATGAATGAACCTAAGGTAAATTTCTCCTGATCATAGTGTATTTTTTTCATTCCAGAGATAGGGTATGTTACCTGACAGCAAACAGTGATCTAGAAATCCCTTCCCCCCCCCCCCCCCCCCACTGCTGTTAAATGTTAAACATAAAGGAAAGTTCTGTTCTATTTTTTTGCTCTGTTTCTTGTTCAAAAGAACGCGTAAGACCACTCAACTATGTTACGAAAATAATCTCTATAAAAGTTGCCCTGCAAAAGTAGTATGTTTACTAACACTCTTACTAAAGGCCCCTGGGCTTGTATCCAAAAAGCTCAAAATTCAGATCACTACGATATGCCTAAAAATCATTTGGCAGCCAAATATTTGCAATTTGCAAACAATTTCCTTAACTGAAGGACCAAAACTGTTTGAGAACTGACTTTCTTTAATCACTGCCCATTCTTAATTTACTATATTCTTCAATGCATCTTTCTAGATTTGTGCAAAAATTAAGTTAACTGAGGTTAAAAACAAAATTATAAAGCCTAAGATGTGGTTCTCTGAAGTAGCAATAAGGGCACGACATTTAGGATTAGCCTTAATGACTTCACTATCAAAGAAATACACCTTACACCCCTTGTCGCTATTGCCAGCGACAGTACTTCTCTGAAGGTCTCCAGTGAGAAATTAAACAGGCTGTCTTATTAATGAACATTGGAGCCAAAACACATTTCCAAAAGTTAGACGTGAGAATCAAGCTGTTTTATCTTTCAAAAACTCAACTGACAGCTGGGTGTTAGACTGATTGTCCAGCAAGAGAGAAATTAGACTGATAAAAGCAAGAGAGGAACATTAGGATTAACTAAGAAAATTAAAGCCAACACAAGCTACAACTTTTGCTGAACAGCAAAACACACTTGCCTTATCACCCAAGAATTCAAGTAGGAAAATTTTGATTAATAGACTTGGGGACGTTTCAGTATGACTTGTTGCTTTATAATGGCAGCTGACACTTGGCAACTTCCCTAGGAGATATGGAGATTTTGCTCTTACAAGCCACTATTTCCAGTCATTCCCTGCCCTCCCCATACACACACTTTTTTTAATGGCTTCATTCCACCTGTCGTGCTTTCATTTGGTTTTCATAATTTTTCCTCTGATTTTCTCAGAAACCATCAATCCCTAAGCTTAGCCAGTTTCTTCTAGGATCTTCCTCCTTTTTCCCCTCACTCCCTTCATCTCTGAACTGGTCAGCAACATGCTCCAAGAGGTATCTGAATCTGCTCATCCTCCACTGTCCTCAAATATAAAGCTCTGCATCTGAAACCATTTGACACATGTATGTCTTAAGATGCTAATAAAGGGCAGTCAAAAGTCCTATCTTGTTTTATGGCCATCTGGTTTTAGTTTTTATTTTGTTAATAACTTTTATTAAAATCTACAGTTGTTTGCTTGACACATGCCTATACCTAATGTGTGGCCTGTTTGATTCTGACAGTTTTATTTTCATAGTAGATGGTGTCGTAAAGGCACACATAGCTTTCTTCCAAAGAGCAGTTACACAGTTTGAAATAGTTTACATGCCTTTATCGTACTCTTTTCCCTTTGCTCTTTCATAGGGATGAGAAGGCAAAGAAGTAGATCGACACAGGTTATCTTGCCTATGAGACCAAAAAGCAAGTTTCGGTTAAGGATGAACTAATGCACAAGATCACTCAGCAAAGGCTTACTCTCATTCATCCACAGGAAAAATATGTTGCTTGTAGCTACAGGGCTCACTGAAAACACAATCAACAGAACCAATCCACACAACACAATGAAAGTTTGAATGCAATGTGATAGATGGTTTGCGTACATGCATGACATGAAACATTCTCAGAAAAGAACAAGAAAAAACACCTAAGAATGCAGAATGCCTAGAGGAAATCACATACTATCAGAAAAGAGTCATAAAATGAAATTAATCCTTGGGAAGAGAAAAAGGCCAGACTTGGAGGGAGAAATTAGCACTCCACTGGCCGCGTTTCACGGCCTCTTGCTAACTAGCATCCAACTCTTCGTATGTTGTAACAAGGCAAATAAACCAAGGTATCATCTAAAATAACAACAGAGGTAAAATAGCTCAGAAATAATGAGCATTTAAAGAAATATATGGAAGGAGGGGTAAAGCAGTCTCATGGGAATATGCTGCTCATCTTTTCAGGATGAGATCTGGGCTTTGGGGAGACGCAAACCCTCAAGCCCCTTGCAATTACTGTAAAACATTTACACTTTTCAGCAAAGGAGTTGAACAAAGCAAAAGCTGTACAAAGCAAAAGAAACAAAAGTAAAGTTTGCCACGTTCTGACACTCAAGTCTGGAGCGCTCGGTGCTGCTGCGTGTCCTGGCCGACACGGCTGCCACGGGCCTGCGCTTCACAGGCAGGCGGGCGCTCGGGGGGGCAGGGAAGGGCGTAGCAGCCCCCCCGCCGGCTTGCCCTGCAGCTCTCCATGCTGAGCCCTCCAGGCTGTGCCTGTCCCACACTCCAGGGGAAAAAGGTAAAATGCCTTATGGACCTCAGGCCTCAACCAGTAAAATAAAGAAAGAAATAAAGTAATATAAATCACTGGTTCAGTAAGGATTCAGAAAGCAAGATTACACCATTATTTTACGTTCATTTTCACGCCTGATGTTAGTTTTATGCATTGAATTTTCTAAACTGAAACATGTCCTAGCTAACAAGCAAGTCTGCAAATTGTGAAGACTTCAAAATGCTTAAAATTGGGGGAATTTAGGTAGAGCCACATACAAGTCAGAGGTAGAATCATACCATAGGAAAAAAAAAATGCATGAAAAACTACTCTGCAGCACAACTGCAGGGAAGCAAAAGGAAAATGCAATCGAGTCTACCAAATATCCTGAGTTTTTACATACCCTATGGCTATATAGAAAACCAGCTCACCTGGAAAAACTGTCTTTTCTTTTTCTTTCCAATCTGTGCCATGAGTGACAGTACAGAAAAACTTCAGAGTACTAATGGAAGTGAAAATGCATAGTTTTCAGAAATTTTCCTTTTAAACCGTTTTTCAGTGAAACAAAACTATTAATTTAGAAAGGGTGAGTTTTGGCCAAGAAAACAGCTTCAGACATTCTGAGTAGCAGTGGAAACCCTTGAAATATTTCACTCATATTGTTAAACAAACAAGAAAATCTATTTCCTACTCAACACTAAAATCAGCCATCCATTACCTCCCTCACAGAGCTAGTCTCAATATAAGGCCCACGCTTAGGATTGTTTTTGTGTTCCCAGAGGTAAACTGCAGATTGTGCTTAAGACAGTGGTTCACAGCCATGATGCTTTCCCTTCTGGTTACTGCAGTTACAAGTGTTCAAGCTTCTGGCTACATTACTTGTGCCAGAAACCAAAGAAAATGAAAGGTTACTGAAGAACAGGTGCAGATTAAATGAAAGAGCTCTCCCCAAGATGCTCTGTTTGCCAGTTGCCTGGCACTAATTCCATCTTCATCTTGCCATAGGTTAGCTTTGGCTTCATCAAGAAGCAGATTGCCCTACTTCACTTCCTTCCATTTTACCTCAGGATCAAAAAGCTCTGCAGAGGGGTACAGAAGAGGCCTTCACAGAAGTGTACAATGCAGCAATTGGAAACAAAATTGTCCTGTTGTTTTCTTCTTCAGTGTGACCGTTGCCTCTTTGTACCAAAAGTGACTTACAGTAAGTCCTCCAAGGTGTGCACATGCTTGTGAAGAAACACGTTTACTGTACGGTTCCATCTCTCAAGTAGTATCTTACCCTGAAAGCATGAGGATTTGAACTTTTAATGCTTTTCATTTTGAACTGCGCCCAGGAGAAATCCTCACAACTTTGCAGGTACAGTCTGCCATAGGCAGCTCCTGCATTGGCACAGAAGTGGCTGGTGACTCTTGAACTAGATAGAGCTATCTCCTTGCACTGGATTATTTACTAGAATTCTCTATCCTCTGAGGACTATCACAAACAACAAGGAAACATATTCAGGTTATATGAAGTAGAAAAGAACAGTTTCAGAGGCAGCCTCTAGGAGCTCTCACTTTACCACATGAGTTTCACACCTTTATGTGCAAATTTCAGTACATATTTGCAATAGCATTTCGGTTTAATAAACAAGTCCAAAGTGATTAGAGTCATTAAAATGAAAAATTTCATCAGTAGCTTGCAAAATATTCTTTCTAATGAGGCACTCAAACTACTAGTTTTCACAGTTAAGCTGTCAGTAAGAAAGTATCCCACTAAAACTAGGGGGAAAAAAATACGGTGATCTTCTAAAAGTAAGTCTGAAATATAAGAAAACTGGGTGATCACTGGAAAACAGATAAATAAGTTACTTTGGTCTTACTTCTTGTTTATTTGGTGGTGTGATAGTAGCTGGAGTTTGACATCCCTCCCCCTCGGATGGCATGAACAGCCGTTGGAGAAGACGCTGGGTAATGACCAGGGCGGATGGGCTTGGCTGCAGAATAAAAATGGGAAACAAAACAAGACATTTAGTTTTCAAACAAAATTTGTACCTCACCTTCTCCTCCAGTACAAAGCCCAATGTTTCCAGAAAACGAACTGCGCACAGAACATTACACTCCCTCGCCCTGGCCGGCAAACAATCCGTTTGCCGCTCGTGGCTCTCATGCACCATCTCAGGCATTCTTCCTCTACAAAGATTATGGACTGTCTGTACAACATAGGGATGTAATGACTCATTTGGGGATCAGTCATGTACTTTTTATGTCCTATTTCCTTCCATGACTATTTATATCATTTTCCCAGAAAAAGCTGAGAAAGGCATTGATGGCTTTCCAGAAGAGGCAGCATAAGGCAGGAGACATTGTGCACTGCTTAGCTCCCTCTCAGGTTTTAAGGTACCAGTACAAAAGTATCACCATCCAAAACATTGTTCTTCTGCCTCAGGTCCATCCAGTCACTTTAAAAATTGCTACCTGAAAAACTACCTTAATTACTGATTGTATGCCCACATTCAGCTTGCACCACAGAGTCAGATATATCAAGCATCTGAGTTATACAGGAAAATACAATTACACAGCCCAAATTAAAGCATGGGGAAGAGTAAGCAGGAAGAGAGGAAGATACAAGGGCCAGAAAGGCAAGAAAAGAAAGAAGAGCCAAACAAGAGCGTGTGGCAGGGGAGGAAGGAAAAAAGGTGAGAGATTAAATTAAAGAGACAAGTTTTCAGGTCATTAGAAGGGCACACAAGACCCATTATGCCACTTATTCACCACGTTAAATAGCAGAGGGGCTTCAAATTTTAGGTGGGGCATATTCTATTAAAAAACTAAGTCTTGGAAGATTCTTGTACACCAGAGGAGAGGGACATCCAGTGGTTTGCCCTGAACAGCTGCTTTCAAAGCACGCTTCATTTAAAAAAAAAAAAAAAAAAAAAGAGCAAACAAGCCAACCGTGAAGTATGTGGGCAACCACTAACTCTTCTCTACGTCCTTACCAATTTGAGCGGAGTGTGCTCTCCGGGCCATGTTTTTGGCTCTTACAGCCTCCTTAATGCGATCTACCTCCTGCTGGTACCGTTTGCGATCTCGCATGGCGTTCTCCTTGGCCTCCTTCAGTGCACTCTCCAGGGCCTTAACTCTCTCTGCCGTAGCTCTAAGTCGTTTTTCCAGCTTAGGAAGCTCACAACGAAGATCTGCATTATCACGTACCAACTGCAGGAAACAAATTTCAAAAACAGCCTGTGAGAAACTATGAGAACGCCCTTTACCGTGGGGAGACAGAAAATGTCACTATTCCTTTTCACACCTTGTAGGCATTTACTGAAAATGAAATAAACATTTTATTTTTGTAGAAGTGACCGCAAAAAGCCTGTCAGAGTAATTTAGTTTTAACTATGCTGTTTATTTCTCCAGCTGAGGTACAATATTCAAATTAAATCCTACAGGAAGATCAAAGAATGACAGAAAGTTTATTCCATTAACCAAAATTTCACAGAACTTATTCTGAAGGGCAAGGGCTCCAGGACAAACCCTGCTGCTGAAGAACACTACTACAATATCAACTTCTCCAGAGTCCAAAAGCCACACAGAAACTCTGCATTTTTTCAGAATGCAGAAGTGTCCAGCACTTTGCAAATACCTGATCTTCTCATTATTTAAAAACTGCCTTGTTTAAACATAACGCTTATAGATAATACTAAACGCCATCAAAAATTCATCATTCCCAATGGTTATGGCACACTTGCCTACTAGTTTCCTATTCAAGCATAGGGGGAAAACCGGAAACATTGTGCATCTCAACCATCACTAAGTAGTATTTCATTTCTATGGAAATAGTTTTAAGGCCTGTAGCTACAAATGTGGTGATCATATGCAACTCTGAATTTAAGAACCTCCTAGATTAAATCTCAACCTAAACAAAATCTACCAATTGTCAGAATAACATCTAACTTTATCTTCAGCAATAGCCAAAAAGGAAGACTGACTTTTTTTGATAAATAAACCTCAAAGAGAATTGCATTTAGAAAAATCTAGTACAATCTGTACTGAACAGATGATATTGCTACTAGAAGGTAGAAGATGACTTTTCTGAGGGAGTGATTCTCCCTTTTCTGAAGTGAAAGGAAGAAAGTGGTTTAGCTACCTTATTAAAATACAGTAAAACAGCAGCACATAACAACATTCACACATTGTTTGACAATCAAAATGTCTTATATCTGCTAGTCCAGGCTGAGTGCCAGAAGAAAAGCAAGAACAAAGCTAAAAGAAAAATGTCACAGTATGCTGGTTCTGAAAGTGTTGAACATTTATCATCCTGCTCTTATTTTAAATCATAACTATTTGGTAGAATATCATATTCAGATCAAGTCTGATATCTCTTTTATCATCTAACTTTCTCATGAGAGATGAATGGTTTTGAGTAAACATATGCTTATGAGAGTTATGAAGTCCATATCTGGGGAAAAAACCAACAGGTTAAAAAAGGCATGAACTAAGTGCAAAATATGTAAAATGGAGAAAGGAAAAAATATTATTAACAAGTCTTGATTTCCACATTTAGAAACAAGGTCTTCAAACTATCTGTTAACCAGGAATATTAAAATACTGAACCTTAATGGACACTTGCCACAGTCTGGCAGTGCTTGCTTTTTTGGCACTGCTACGGGAATAAATAAAGCAAATCTTGGAAACCACTGTTATCTCACTAACAGCAATTTCAGAAAACTAATAGAGAACTTCATGTTACCATCCAAAAATGAAATCAGAAGCATCTTTTACTACTTTGTACACTGCATCTGAGAATGTGAGACATAGTTCAAAGATGAGGCGGATAGGGATTTACTTACTGGAAGAAGTAATCCAGTTTTTTTCTAATGAGGTGCTGCCCAGATATATGCACACACCATTCATACATATGCATTTTCAGTAAGCAGAGGGTAAGGAGCTTTCCTTAACCTACACCCAAAACGCTTACTTATCACACACTCCCTCCACCTCCCACTTGTTGGGTGGGCATATAAGGTGAAAGGCTCTCTACAGCCCTTGGTTGCTCCAAACAGCAAAACTTCAAAGGAAACAGAAACTATAAGAAACAGGGGAGGAGATGGAGATGAACACGCCTGGAACAGGCCAACCTCAGTGTTCCTTGCTGGTACCAGCCCTTATGCTGCACAGAGAACATTTATTTCTTTGCTTTCATATTCTGCTGATTGCTTTACCGATGTCAGCTCCTAGAATGCCTCTAAGCTGCTTTAGACACCAGGAGTCAAAGCCGGGGATATTACGATGCATGTAGAAACCAGGAGTCAATCAGTACACAGAACAAAGTGTTTGTGTTATATTGTATGCATTACACCAATACATTGACAGTTGTCAAAACTATTAGAGCCAATTTTCCTTGAGGGAAAAAAAATATATTTTTAAACACATAGATGTGAAGCAGGGGCAGTGGAAAGACCACCTCTGACACTAACTCTTATCCTAGGAATTTTAGTTGAGAACTGTAGACAATTTCTTTAGACAATAACTACAGGGTACCTTGAAGAATTATCTTCCTGAACATACAAAAAATATGAATTAAAATAAAAGGTAATTTGTCATAGTACAGGACAGTGATACAGTAAAAGATGTTCCTGTGGCTGGGTTTTCAGAAGCAACCATTATCATCAACAAAAAGGCACAATGGCTTTTGATTTAACACTATGTAGGCACTAGAAGGAAGAAAATGGAGCCCCTACCTGTTTGTGAACTTTTGTAAGCTGTTCCAGGTTGTTCTCAAGAAAGGAGATTTTCTGCTTCTGCGCAGCACTTCCACCTCCATCGTCACTGTCCAGTTCAACACTCTGCACAAACAAAGTTCCAGAATTACACAAAGCCATGCAGAAACACAACCAGAAGCTCAGACATTTTGTAATTTTAAGCTTCCCAAAGGCAGAAAACTTTTCCAGAACTCCAAATTAAAGAGAATTTATTTTACCTGTTGATTTCATATTTAGAGAGTCACATTCCCCTCTACATAGAAATAAACTCTCTTATGGAATAATTACGTGGAGATCCCGAATAGGAAAATCATAGATTTTGAAGGGGAAAAGCGTTTCCCTCTTTTCCAACTGGAGTACACTTGTCTGCCACCCATATCTCCAGATTGCAGCTCTGCTCCCTTGGCTCCTACCTGCCAGAGTCTCCTGTTTGAAACCCGTCAAGCCCCAGCCCCACGCTCCATGTTCCTGCAGCACGCGCTACCTCAGTCCTGTTTCAACCTTTTACATAGGAAGTACAAAAACTCTTCACCAAAGTTAGGCTAAAGAACTAAAAGGTGCTGTGAAGCCTTTCAGCGTTTATGTAACTTTGGATTCCTCAAACAGTTAAAGAACTTCCTCAACAGTTAAAAATACATGAAGATCTGCTGAGAAAGAGCAGACACTGCTCAGAGATTGTCTCAGAGATAGGCCAAACAATAATTGTGCCCAGGAAAATGCCGAGTAGTCAAAACATTCAGGGAAGTATATTTTAGTGCAAGTTTCTGGTGCATTCTGGTATCCATCATACCATCTCCCAGAATTCAGTAACTGAACTGAATTGGATCAGGCCATTTCACTTAATTACTAAGACTTTTCCTTAACAAATTAGGACCAAACAAGAGCTAAAGCTGGGATAAACATCAGAACTATCTTAATCTTATTACTCACTATTATTGAAAAAGACAGTATCCCATTTTGTAACAACATGCCCTAAAGGCTTCCGGTGACTCATGAGAATAGAGCAAACGAGCATAAAACTCTGGTTCAAAACAGTATATTCTGTTAAAAGGAAATTAAAGTAAAATTCAAACTTACTTTTTTAACTCGAGTGGTGAGGTCTTGAACAAACAGTTTGCGTAGGTTGTGGAGGGTCTGAAGTTCTCTTGCCTGGAATCAAGAGTAGAGAAAAACACCACAAAACAATAAGGCACAGTAGACGCTCTGGGGTAAAAACGCTCTTTAGACTTGAGTAGATATTATGACTTCAATGTGATTTACTTATAGAAGTGTACCTGCATGTACAAAAAAATGTCTGCCTTATGCATATCCATCGGCTGTTCAGGCAACCTACAGTTAACCAGTTTACAGAAAAGCTGCTAAAACTGCTGACCTAAATTACAAGCTCAGACATAACAGACATATTGTTCACCTTCCCAAAACCAGCAGAACCCATCACTGCAAAACAGTGTTGTCCATACGACACTTCCCATATTTGTTACACGTCCAGGTCAGCAGAAGCTTCCACAACAGCGCAGAAGACCACCACGCTGTGTTATGGCTCAAACAAACATGAGCTGGGAAACCAGGTACCTGACCTATGCACTAGCACACACTCTTCCTCACAGACCAACTCCCATACTTTCCAGGGCATTTTCATAAGCTATTTTAACCCACGCCAAACCTAGTTCCAGAAATGCGTCGACTGTGTTTTCAGGTGAGGAGAAACAACAGCAGAAAGCTGAAGTCTTGCAAATCAGCTGTGGCTATACATATCCAGCCAAGTGAAAAAGCTTGGGATTCACTGAATAACAATTTTATTGACCAGGCCTGTGCAGGCTTATTCAGTAGCTCCTTAGGATGTTGAAGGGCTTTCTAGGTTTTGGGAAAAAGCTAGGCTTTCATAGCTTTAGTTTTATCTACCTCTCTGGCTCAGCAAAATAACCACCCTATTCCACATTGGAGGTATGACAGCAGAAGTAGAAATCCTCCACCTATACTGAGAAGGACAGGAAAACGCCGAATCATTTGCAGAAAAGGAAACCATTTGGTTAAACAGTTTAATCTCATATTTCATAGACACCATACTGAACAGAATCAACCTCCTCCAGTTCGTAAAAGCAATCTCAGCTTTTCCAGCTTATTCTTATCTACTCTCACATACAGGAATTAATAAATTAATCACTTAACTACCACGAGGACTACAAGCTCTTGAACTCCTTTTTTTTTTTTTTTTAAATCTTTATCTCTCAAAAGCAAAACTGATCAAAAAAGAGACAGGACTGTAATAGGAACAGCAGAGAAGCTTTCTTAATGGACTAAAAAATGACGAGAAACCACGCATTATGAGCACAGCTTATTTAAGCTTATTTATCTACAAACAATTCTGTATTCAGAAGACGGGGGCCATTCTCATACAAGCACAGCTGGGAAACAGAAGCCTCCCAGAGAGCTCCGGTTCAGGTGCGCTGTCCGAGCAGGTCTCCGAACCTCAACTCCCTCCCACAGGCCCCCTTGGTTTTGCTTCAGGAGAAGAATCCAAGACAGCCCCTTTGCTCACCAGCCCAGCAGGGGGAAGAGGACACGTCAAAGCCAGATCAGCACCTGTGGCCCTACAGACACTATTCTCCATCCCATCCTTATCACAAAGACAATCCAAATGACAGAACGCCTATAGAGGCTGATGCCTCCCTATACAAAGGTGTTGGGTGAGCCACCATTTTGCACATGTTTTCCTGTGATTTGTTATGCTTGATTTTTCTTTTTGCTTCAGTAATTATCAAAACACTAACAAAAGTGAATAAATTTTTGAATATAAGGTAGTTCAAAGATATTTATTTAAAAGGAGAAAAAAAAAAAAAAAAGGGACTGCAAACTGACTATATCACACTGCCTAACTGATTTCTAGCTGCCTTACTCATTCAGCATACAGGGCAAAAAAAAGCCTTCAGAACACATAAGCTACGTGAGCAGGTGAAGAATCCTGCTCACTTCAGAAAGCTACTTAAATTCCTACGAGGGAGAGATTTATTTAAACAGGGCTTACTTCTGGGGAAGCCATCAACACCTAAAGCTGGGGGGAGCAGAACTGTTCAGCTTCAGAATAAAAAAGAAAAAACAACAAACAGATTTTTGCAAGTGCTGAACTCCTACTGACCCTGAGGCCACTACAAGCTTAGTTTTTTGAAGTATCACATAGAGGAGAAAAGGCTGTTTTTGAGTGTACTGTTCTGCATACTTAATCAGTACGTCTTACAGTAACAGGTAATAAAAATTAAGGTTTAATAAAGATAATTTTTCCTCTCATACTAGTGAAGTCAATGCAGATACTAAACATAACTCACCATTCAGTTTTCAGTGTGGACTCTAAACTAACACAGACAGGAAAACTTCAGTCCAAAATTAGACTATCATATAGGAAATTCATAGAGGGTAGGAGAAAAATCAACTTGCATAGCTTTTTCACAGGTTGAAGCATCAACACATGACTTTAGCACATTATACTAGCAAAAAACAAAACCAAAAAGTTTATTAATAAACAGCTACATTCTTGATCAACTTTTGAGACCTTTGAGAAAGCCTGTATGATTTACAAAGACAAATGTAGCTTCCAGCAAGACTGTGCAGCAACAATTAAGGCTGAAGGCATCCATCAAAAGGAGTGTCTTTTTAAAACTGCCAGCAGAATATTATATTTCTTTATAAGCCATTACACTGGTCACGTTAGAGACGGGTATATATCATGTAGCTACACCATATTCAGTTCACTGGTTACTCCAGGTGAATTAAAAGAACAGGGACAGCAAAGCAAATAGTGCCAGTAGATTTAATAGTGATAGCTTATTCACATGAGGCAACAATATTTAGGTGAGATTTTAATATTTCATCTTAAATTATGAGGTTCAATTTCATAACTTAGTGAAACGCACAAATTTAGGCTATTCTAATATAAATTGGTCATTTTCTTGAGCACAGACACAAGTGTTTTGACAATTCATCAGTGATGAAGACTTTGGGGGGGGGGGGGGGAGGATCAATAACTTGTCATTAAGACATACCACAGTTTCCTCCAGCCCCTTCAGATCTTCTCTTGCTTGTTCCCTTTTATCATTCAGCAATCTAGAAAGATCACAATATTAAAAAAGTATTATTAATCAAAAGTATGAAAGTCATATGAGACAGAAAAATACCAATCAACATTTCAGCACAACATCTGCTGATTTGAGCAAACTGTACTTCTCTCTTTGCACCTCTAATTATTCTTTTGACTATCAACTGACATGCAGCTTTTTCACAACTAACAGCTGAGCCACTACGTCCGTTTTGGCAAGCATTTGTTTCCGCATATGAGTATTTTCTCTCTTATTTCCAGGAAAGGTGTTTTCCTCACACATCTAGCTCATTAGAAATAGAAATATCTTCTTTCTTGTTTGATTGTATTATGCGATAAGGAATGGAGGATTGATAAATTGCTACGATATTTCATTAAAACTGGAGCTCTTAAATACATATATAGGTATGTATATATCTTTCAGCAACTACCAAATCCACTAGTAAATAAGCCTGTGATGTAACCATATGGAGTAATTGGTAAGGATTTATTAACAGTGCATGTTGGCATTTTACCAAACTGATATTTTCAGTGTGAATATTTTGATACAAATGCTTCTCACCGGGCCGTCTCCTCTGACGCATTAAAAGACATTATATTCAAGGAACACCAAATGAGAGAATTGCTGACTTACATGAGCTTTTCCAATTTCATCTCTCTTTCCTGGTCCTCAATTTTTAATTTATCATAATCAGCAGTCAGTTTCTCTTGTTCCAGTTGCAGCTTCTGGTTCATACTAGAACGCAAAAGGAAGAAAGTCAACACAACTCAGTCCTGAACACCATAAACAAGTATAGGTAAACCTTCATACACAAAACTGGATTAAACAAAGAAAGTAAAGCTATAACTCCCCACTGAACGTTTCTGAAAGAAATTAAGCATGAAGAATCTGAACACGAATAACTTTTTTTTTTTTTTAAATATTAGGTAATTGAATACAGTCATCTGTATACTCTCCTCCCTTGTTTCTTCTATCTTAAAGGATAGAAACTGTTCTTGCAATTGTTCTGTTCTGCTTCCTCACATTTCTCATTTCTCTCTTATATGTCATCAACCACACTATGACAAAAGAATAAATACTACATAGAAATTGCCTAGATTTGATGGACGCTTGAAAAAAAAACTAAGAGCGTAGTAATAAAGATCTCAGTTTTCCAAGTGTATTCTACATAGCAAGTCTAGCAAGAGAGTTATTACAAGAATACTGAGCTAGTAACAGAGTTAGCATGAACACGTTTTGGGGTATCTGATTAACAGAAATACATTTCCATGTCAGGAGCACACACTAAGGTGAGAAAACGGGATACATCTGAGTCACCCAGACTCTCAGAAAGTCTGTGCCAGGACCCTCAAAACCTTTATGTTTTTTAGATCTATTTTCCTCTGAGATTCTATTATCTATCAACCTGTACATATAGTATTATATTTTTTTTACTATCTATCTAGAACTGTACAAGCTCCACAATAAAGAACTAGGCACTTTAATCCACAGTGCAAAATAGAGGGTTGGCTGTTGCATGCAAGAATATTAGTGTCTGTAAAACTCTGAAATCAAAAAGAACAGTCCTACAGTGTCACAGACCAGTAATGGCACAGGGAAAGAGACAAGGCAAGTGGACATACTCTCTGATTTCATCAATTATTTTCTGCTTCTCTTCAATTTCATCTCTCAGTCTGGACAGCTGCTTCTGATGGGCTTCCCTGTGACTTTCCATCTGCTGCTCCAGTGCCTTCTGCAGGTTACAAAAAACGAAGCCACACGCGAAACAGAAATCAAGTAACTCGCAGCTAAGCTTTCTCTTTATATATCAGCTAAACCAGCCTAACTTTTTGGATTTGAATGAAGTTTATCAAATCAAGTTAATTCATGAATCTGCTTGGTGCATCTTTTTATGATTACAAAACTGAGGCATCTACTCAGCTAAGCATTTGATTCACATACAGCTTTTAAGCCATGTAAGTAGACCTAATTCCTAATTTTGATTTCTTGCAAAAACTATAGCATGCAAAAATCAGCGGTTTTAGCATGTCAAGAGTTACGCTGTCCTTACCAGTCTCCTCTATTCCACCTGTTTATTCACCAAAAAGAAAAATCTGTCACTGGTGTATCTGTACACATAAGTAAAGCTCAAAACAAAAACAAACAAAATCCCCCAGAGAATTACTTATCCATAGCCTTGTTATTTAACTTCTAAGACTAGAAATAACTCGAGGAGTAGGAAAAACACATACCTCTTTAGATTGCTATTAAAAGATTTCACTTTTTACCCCCAACTGTAATAACTGCACAGCTGTTTTAATAACTTTGACGTTATATATTGGAGGAAAATATTTCTGAGGATGACATACCTCTATCACTCCCTTGTAAAATTTATTTTTCCTTTTGTGCAGTTGTATTCCCATCAGAAACACACTCACATATTATTGCCTAATATTTCTTACTCACATTCTATAAGAAAACAATATCAGAAAGCAGGTTTATATTTCGTTATTATTTCTAGGAGGAGATAGTCCAAGTTGTTACCTGGCCTCTTTTTTAATTAAATTTATGTACTTAAACTGCATTAACCCGAATGGCCTGATTCACTACTTAACTAATTAACTTCAGCAGAGTTCCACTGGCATACGGATACAGTAACAGAGGTGAAATAATATCATTTTTCAATCATACATAAACTGTTCCCAAATTTGGATGCAATATACTGGGTATTATATTTTGGTTCTCTGTTCATGGCGATTTGAGGAACCCAAACATCTTTGATTAAGTGCATGCTCCGCTGAACCCCTTCGCTCTTTGAGGTTGGCTCAGTTTACAGACTGTTCTCAGGAGACACAATCGCCTCAGATAGTCTGGCTATAGTTTCCTTTCTTCTTCCATAATCTGGTCACCAACCACAACACTAGCAAGTTCTCCAATTGCAAATTGGAAAGGTCATGCAATTATATGAGGTCAGGTTTTCTAACAGAAGTTGGCAATTCTGACAAAGTCTGAAAATGCTTCCGAAAGGGTACAACATGCATAAAGGAAGACAAAGTTACATCCTAATTGTCTGCTTAATGAACAGTCTCACCACGAAACGCACTATAAATTACAGCATGCAATACTACCTTCATTTCCTCTGCATCCTGAAGCCGGGTCAGATGTTCTTTTTCCTTATCCTTGAAGCTGACTTCATGCATTTTTTCTGTTTACAGTTTAAGAGAGCTGAGAATTAACCAAAAGAGCTCTAGAACATTCTACATCAAGATATTCAAAAGAAAGGGTTCCTTTTTTTTCAGGGGGTAGGGAGATGCAGCTTTGGAGGAACAGGAACAGCCATGGTTTTGCAGCATCCTGCATCCTAAACTTTTTCCTTTACTATCAGCTCGCACTTTTCTCAAACCAGTTAGCACCCTTCCTATTGGCTCGTCTCCTCATAACCCTACCTATGGCGACTCTCCTTGTTTGCTTTTGCTTTCTACTGGGAGACAGTGACCTCCAAAGCCAGATCATTCCTTGTGAATAGCGTAGGAAGATCAGAAGATAGAATAAAAAAAAAACCTCTCAGAACTCATGCAGGAGATGTTTAAACAAGATCTGTCACCACCTGCAACTCCTGGAGCCAGAGGAGGTCCCCTGCACAAAAGTCTAGAATAACATTAAGGCTACTAGGTCACATTGTAAAACAGGGGCTTAAAACCAGAAAAATTGCTTTTGAAATACATTTGCCACATAAAATCAGAAGAAAAAAAATTGCAATTCATGAAGTCTAGGCATCAGCCTGGATGCTATTCAGCATCTAGGAAAAAGATACTTTCTACTTGATCCTAAGGCAAGCAGCTTCCTCTTGAATGGAGCGTGGCATTTGCAAGGATCAAGATCCAGAGTAATAATTGTAATTAGACAAGAATCCAAGAGTGTTGCAGAACAGAGATTTACCAAGATCGTTTGACGCTGTTTTGCTGGCTTTTTCACATTTGCATTTCTGACAGCATTACAGCCTAAAAGTGAAGCTCATCACGTAGTTTTTGATTCTTTTGAAAAATTAAGTTTCTCTGGATTCTTTGAATGGACTAGGCTGAAAGGGTTAACCCTGTTTTTAATCTCAAATGTAACATACTACAAATACATGCACTGTGGTGAATATTCTGAATTGCAATTTCATGATTTCACTGCAAAATACTAAACAGAAAAATGCTCTAGGACTAGAAAGGAAATAGTTCAGTGCCTTGAACTTGCAGAATGAGGTCTTATATCTGTGCACTGTAATGTTTAGGGGTAGATAAATGAACTAAGATCTGGTCTGTTCAATCATATTTTTATGACATTGGGGTATGTTTATGATAAAGGAGAAGAACAGGATGAAATGTCAAACAGAGCAGTCCCTGGTGAACTGGATAAATGACACTTGGTTCTACACAGAATTTTCTAAGATACAGTTGGTAAAAGAAACGATGACCACAAGACTCAGCATTGTACCTTGAGCACGTAACTTGGCAAGTTCTTCATTAAGAGAGTCCTGTGATTCTTCCAGCTGCCTTCTCTTCTGCTCCATATTTTGCATATAGTCTGTAAGGGACTTGATCTTTGCTTCATGCTTTAAAAACATAGGGAATAGTAGTGAGAGGTAAGTACCACACCTTGTCACCTAAAAATTCAGGTGCCGTTCTACAGAAAGAAGGAAAAATTAGAAAGAGCTCATGACCAGGAAAAAAATATAGCCAAAAAAAAAAAAATCAGAGAAAAAGGTAACAGATCAAAACAGCCTACATTTTTCTAAAGGTCACAATAGTCCAAGACACACTGAACAGCAGAAGTCATAACTCCATAACACCATTGGAAATCTCCTGTTAGATGAGCATCAGGAGCATTCTAAAACCAACTAAACACTGGACTGGAATAAATTCCAAGGCAGCTTCCTGGATGCCTCACCCTGCATACACTATCAACTTTCACCAGGTGTCCTGATGAATTGTTTGGTAACATCCTTTTGAACTAGAAAGGGTTTTTTTTTTTTTTTTTTAAACATAGAAACACAGGAATGTCATATTAAAAACATCAGAAACCAAATTAGAAATTTTCAAATTTAGGTGTTAAATTATGATTCTGTTGAGGAATTATTACAGCCTCTTAATAACGCCACTGAGGGATTTGTGGTTCATTGTTCTTAAAACTCATGCCAGCAGAGAAGTTGAGACCTTTGAGTTAGTGTTACTTCTACACGCTGAAGATCAAACTTAGAGAGGTGTAATCCTTAGTAGGAATTAAGATTCCGGGCATTGAGTCCTCCAAGAAGGGAAGGGCACATGCCTAAACTGCATGCTTCTGGCAGCAAGTGTCCAGTAGATTTCTAAAGCTGACAAGAAATATGGTCATTCCACGCTTAGTTCCAGGTGTTCGGGCTCCAGAATGGAACCTCTTGGTACATTACACAGCAGCATGCACTACTTTAATGGGTCAGCTTAACACAGAAACTGCATAGCCCTGTTATACAGTACTGCCATTGCTAGCAACAGACCATAAGCTTTATACTGAGCTTGCAAGGCCTTAGGACTGAGGCTGGTAAGGCTTGCTCTGTCTGAATTTTTCCTGACCTGCCTGCAGCTTCATTTTACTTGGTTTAGTTGTAACAGATTTTTTTTTTCCCTAATGGACTAAGTGGCTATGGCTAATTTTTTTTTTTTCCCCCTAGCCACCACGTTTTTATGGCTAACATAACAACGTAGTATAGAGAAATACAGGCCTAGCATGATAACAAAGGCCTGCAGAAATGGAGATATAGGATGCAACATAAAGGCATACAGGCATGGGATGATAAGAGATGGGGCACAGACTTGGCACTGGAGACCCCATGTCTATAAACAACTCGGCAATGGCTAGTTAAAGAAACGCAGACCTGGACAAAACTAGTTTTAGGGGTAACAGAAAAAAGAAATGGTATCTAACATATATAAAAGGCACCACATATGTTGGTCATAACATAATAGTTGCAGACCAGTGAAGAAACAGCATGGTGTAAAAGCGTACTAGCAAACAAAAATGACCCCAAGTGGATCCTAGAGTGAGGAGCATTCTCAAAACTTCTCTTTTCTAGAGAAAAAGTTATTAACATAACTATCATATTCTTCGCAGCAAAGAACTCCAGATGCTAACAACTCACCATTAACACCCCCACCAGCACCACCAGAATGAAACAATCAACTTACGGAGCCAAAGGAGCAGGGGAAGGGTGAACACATCATCAGAAAAAAGGGCAGAAGCCACCCCCCCAGGTGGGAACACGTGTATAGCAATTTTAAATGTCTTCTTGTTAATGAAATTTTTTCTGCATAGAAGTTTTCTTTGTCTTTCTATAAGAATTTATCTGGACTAATAATGATTAGACTGTAAAAATTTCTATTATATTAACAATAAATTCTTGCCTTTATACCTAAAGCATGTTTTGTCTTCGCCCATAAAGAAGTTTTTGGGCATAACACCACCCCAGTTCTTCCCGGTTTTGAAGACAGATGGGTCTCAATGTGATCTTAGCTGCAGGACTTCCAAAACGCGAAGGCAAGGTGATCACAGGCTTAAGAGCATTTGTTTAGTTTTTTCACATTAGCATACAATGCAAACATTGTTAAGAAAGATTTGGCCTTGCAATCTCACCTCTTATATTACCTCTTTCCACAGCCTTGGATAAGACGTTCAAGTCTTAAACCTCCACCACTTTCCTTGTCTACAAATAGGTGCTGAGGACAATAGTTAGGTGATGTTTGTGAAAAGCTCTGAGCAGCGAAGAGCTCTAAAAACTGAGGAGCTTAGACTGTAGTCATACTGAAGTGTAAGAGGAAAAAAAAACCAACCCCAAATAGGCAGTCAGGCTGCCTTCCACTCACTCTTTCACTTGCTCAGCATAAGCCAGCACCGTGACTGAAAGAAGCTGTCCCACCAACCCACTGCCAAGTCACTTATTCCCAGCTCTATGCGCTTGCTCATCTTTTGCCAAAAGCAGCAGGCATACAGCTGCTTTGTGTCTCAAATCTTAATCTGCTTTACTGATGCAAGTTCCCAAGGAAAGGGAGAAGCACAGGATTGCAGGATGACTTCCTTTAGCGGTTATGCCAGCTCATAGAATACTTTAAGACAGCATAAAAATTGTAGGTTTTATTTAACGTGTTTGGACAGCCAGTATCTTCAGGACTCTAGCCTCCCAGAAATACTGAAAGCATGCTTACAGCTATTACTGTAAAACTTAATACAGAAATTTGACTGCAGGACAAGAGAGTATCCTTGCTTGAGGTTTTCTTAGACTAGCGAGTGGCAAATGAAGTAGCGTAAACTCAGATTGTCCCTCCACTTTACATGTGCATTGATCAGAGAAGTTAAGTAGGTCAAAGCAGTTGGCCCCCTCCCTCTCTGCAGAATGCTGCAGCATGCATCACTGCTTGTAACATGCCACCTACTGTGAAGCCCTCCTACCATCTGGATTTCTAACCTATATGGTTATGTTTTCCACAAAGTATTATTTTACACATTGCTGCCTAGCTATCTGTTAGCATACTAATAGTCCAGATCCTGGGGGCCCTCAGAATGTTTGCTAGTGAACTGAATAATCACCACTTCCTTTCTCAGGCTGCTTTTAAACTGAAGGTACAAGATGCAAATACATGCTGAGGAAATCATTCTGAGGAGTATTTTCAGTATAAAAAACATTGAGATCTACAACAAGGACATGATCTTACCACAGAATGCGCTGAAAAACATTCGGGGAGAGGAAAAGGGTGGGGGAAATACCCCACAGAAGAGAGAAACACCACTCTGCTCCCTGTGTTATCACCTTTCATTCTCTAAACACACATTTCATAGGGAAGGAGGCTGAGAAAGTTATTGAACCTGACTTCAAGGGGACAAGGAAGGAACAAACATACTTGTGAGATGAGGAGCTGGCAAGCTGCTAGCTCCCTCTCGCTGGCGTTCATCTTCCTGTTGGAGTCTATCTGGGCACTCTCCAATTGCTTGCTGCGGTTCACAAGAGATTTTACCTCAGATTTCATCTTACTGATGTAAAGCCGTGCCATGGTGAACTCCTCTTCAATCACTCCGTTCACATCTGCTAACTAAGCACACAAGAGATTGCAGTCCTTAAGGTGTAGTTCTTCAAGAAAACAAAGCAATGCAAAGCAGTCCTCTTTCTGTAAAACAGTTGTCTAGAGCTAGATAACCTCTAGGGAAGCCCAGCAGCGTTCAAGGTCAATTATGGACCTTCAGGTCACCTTTAAAGGTGTTACATCACGCTGTTTCTCAGAATCTTCATCGATAAACCTTAGAAGCAAGAAATTAAGACATGTGGTCACAGTATGTTTCATCAACTTAGTGACTCAACATTTAAAGTAATGAAGCTCACCTGGCAAGAGCGTATTTTGGAGAAACTTTCTCATGTACCAGCACAGAACGTTCTTCTTTCAAGCAACTGAAAGCTGAAGCACATTTTCAAACTGCTCCTTAACATTGACTCCCCCTGAGGGGTCATGCTCCTTCAATAAGGAACTGCAGGACAGAGCTTTTGGACATCTCACCTGGTAAGAGGGTGGTAAACCCTCTTCTCTGTAAATATTAATACCATTCTATATATACACATATCATTTCCTTCCCTGGTTTAACACTGTGCCTTTCAGCTGTTTGTCTTTCTCTTCATGATTTTTTTCAACTATTTAATTCATGTAACACACCAATGTGATGACATGATGATTTTCCTAGAACAAGCATATGGGTAATAATGTATTTCATGTGCCTGCACCCTTTTTTCCAGCAGAGCCAAGGAGAAGGTACTGTGCTCCGTTATGTTTTCCCTACAGCCTAAAAAAAACGCTACTGCCTCCAAAACCCTCAATCCAATAAACACACTTTGAAAAACTGCTAATTGCCAACAAATTCAGATCTATTCTACTAAAGCCTTTTCAATCTTGCTCCATTTACTCTGACATCTGTCCTGTAAAATGCTGACATCTTGCTTACTGTAAGAATTTGTATCAAACAGCCTCCATTTGCAAAGATTTCCTCTTAGCCTTCCGATTAAAATGGCCACCAGGGGTTGCTGTAACATCTAGCAAAATTTGTTCTTGTGGTCCTGGAATCTCCATAAACATATCAGAGAACAGGAATTGTGTCCTCTGTATTAACAGAGGACTGGAGCCTCTGCAGATCTAATGGGGCTTTAGCAGAAGATCAACAACTCCCAGAATCAACCCAAAGCACTCCAGCTGCATATATTTGCTTTTACTTTTGTGAAGTATGAAGCAAGAATTCAGAAAAGATGCTAGCTCAAAAAACTGAAAAATGAACTAAAGGTAAGAAAATAAGAGTACTTTGTAAATAACTTGCATACTTCTTGAGAATACGTTTCTCATCCAGTTTTAACAACTGCTCTTTTATACAGGGTTTTGAATGGACAGAGATGACGACATTAATAGCATAAGAAACTTTCCAGGCCGTGAAAAGTTTATTTCACAGTGTGCCATTTAGCAATGGCTGCATAAGGACCTTTCTGAGGATCAGAATTGTGTTCATCTAGAACATAAGTGTGATAAAGTGAGCAGCTGCCTCCTATACCGTATTTGTAAACCTAGGAGTCAGACAGAAAGCAAATTTCAAAGCAAAGCTGGTCAAAATTTGCACCATCATCGTCAGACACGTTCAGATACCAGGCCTTCCACTGTTTGAGCAATATTCACTCCCATTCTTGCCTTTTTTCTTCAGAAGAAAGTGATCCTCTGGAATATTTTTCCTCTAAGAGCTAACATACAAAAGTTGAGCTTGCTCTAGCACATAAATATTTAAATTTATTTAAATATAGTATAAGTAATGTATTTACTGTACTAATACAGTAGTGTATTTACAACAAATTTACCAATACTGAAAAGCAATAGTTTTAAGTATCTTGTGTTTGGAAACACATGAGGTATTACGCTCAGAAAAAGTCTGGGCTCTCTGATGAAGCCAAACGCTGTTCAAAAGGTAAGAAACAACAAAGTGCAGAAAACAGATTTCATGCAGATGGTTTCCTCCAGGTATACCAGGGAGCTGTCAGCAAAGAACTCCGGCTTTAAGGCTACTCCATGTTCAGCTACATGGCACTTTTCAAACAATGGTTTAGCAGCCCGTAAGCCAAATCTCACTGATAAAGATCTGGGAATAGAGGGTCGGGCCAACTAACTAGGGAGTAATGCTGCGTGCATATTGTTTGTGGGGAATCCTAGTCCAGGTCTTGGCAAGCAGAGTTTAATAAATGCATCACTACACAGATGGGCTGTATTAGTCTGGCCCCAAAAACCAAGCTGCGAACGAGAGCGGCGTTTGTGCACACAGACACTGACCATCTCTGACCCAAAGACCTCTTCAGTATCTTACACTGTACTCTAACTAGGATTTAAATAGCAGTGTCCTGGCAAAAGGACTTTTGTATCACACATCTCCCACAGTAAGGTTTTTTTGTTGGCTTGCTTGTGTGGGGGAGGGTTTTTGGTTTTGTTTTTTTGTTTTAAAGATATTGTGGGAGGTGTGGGGGGAGGGGGGGAGGGAGTGATAAAAGATAGCCAACTTACTGTTTTAACATCATTAGTACCAATGATTCCTCCAATCTCTCCCAGGTCTTTAAGCAGCAAGTTTAAAATCTCTGTAGCTCTTTTCTTCTGATGGTTACTGAGTTCCTGCAACTGGCCCAGCTCCCTTTGGGTAGCTGTCAGAGTAGTCTGAAAAGGTTTAAAAGCAAAAGTTACCGTCCTCTCCTCAGATGGTCTTTATTCACACAGCAACTCATTAAACAAAACAGTTTCCTCTCTGGACAGAATAAATCTGCCAAACAACTCACTGTCTAGAGTATCTTTTCTTAAAGAAAAGAAAGATGTAGCTGTGAGTTAGTTCTGGTTCTATACTTAATTTCTCCATGCTTCACAGAAGTTCAATAGCACCACTTTTGGACATCAAGTCTTCTGCGATATCTAGGTTACACACTATTGTCTTTTATTTTCCTGAACATGCCTAACTGGCTCAACGTTCCTACACTTACTCCAGCAGCATACAGCTCCACCTTGCCATAATCCACTTTTGCAACTCACCAGCTAACAAGGCTACTTTGAATCTATTAAATGCAGTAAATCCTATAAGAACCTTATTTGCATAATACATGTCAAATAAGGTTAATCAAAGAGAAACAGGTATAGAAGGATATAATTTTTTTTTTTAAAAAGGGATTTCATAGTAATCTGTTCTACTGAAGTGGATAACAGAGTCCTATATGCTAGATGTGCATGAAAACAGATCTAAGATCTATACACACTTAGTTTGTGTATAGAACTAAGGAACAAAGATTTTTCTCAGATCAGATTTCTTCCTTCAGATTGACACTTCATCTGAAAAAAAATTTGAATTTTATTGATTTCTTCCTTGAGAATCCCCAACTCTACTTAGAATCCCTGTTCCACAGCACAGTGTCCAGAGAAACACAAAATTATGCAATTTGCATAAAGCAAGTTTTCACATCTTTCCTGGCATTATACAGTTTTTAAGTGATCAAATACAGAATGGTCATCTTTCACATTCAGTTCAGCAGCTGACTTGATGTACAAAATAGATGCTGCAACAGAGCCAAAATCTGCCATCAGCTATCACAGAGGTAGTCTTAATTTTTTCCTTTAATTAAGATAGAGGGTACCATCAGCAAATATGGATCTTTTCAGAGCTTCCCTGTTACTCCAATTTTCAAACTACATAACAACATACTTGGCAGCAGTATATAAGAGGTTCCTGAAACGGTATATAATTTCCTATATAACTGCTAGCCTAAGGAAATCTTTAAAAGAAGTACACAGTGAGGGTGGAGAGAAGGGAATCAGCACTATAAACTGCTTGTTCTTACACTCTTCTGTGCCAGCTCATCAGCCAGCTGCTCGTTGGCTCTTGTCTTGTCCTCCACTTCTTGGGATTTCTGGTCATAATTGACAGCTAATTCTTCGAGGGCTTGAAGGACCTCCTTCACCTCATCTTTCGCAGCTTCATTCTCAATCTGAAGACGGGTCAGCTCCTCTTGAATCTTCTCATAATCTCTCCTAGTGGAGGCCAAAAGCTGGAAACAAATGCCAAACAACAGAGGTGCATGAGTCTTCCAAGTATTCATTCAAAACACTTACAACTTTAAAAAGGGCAAAAAATAGATTATGAGAGAGAACACAAGTGAGTAAATGTGTGCAAGAGAAAGAGAGAAGAAATCCTGCTGCTGTACCAGAAACAGTATCAGTCTCAGCACAAGTGGGCTTGAAGCAAGCAAAAAAGGCTCTGAACTTCAGTGAAAATAAAAGTTTTAATCAAAGCCTGTTATGACACAAGGAAGACAGAGAAGCTTATTTTAGGAAGGATCATAAGCTCCAAATAAATTTTCTGCCCTCAACCCAATGTTGCAGCTAGGATAAAAAAAAAAACAAAATAAAACTCAGAATCACAGCTTTGATATGAGCCAGTAAAAAAGGCTCTCTGAGGTAGTCTCAAATGTCTTGTGGCATTATAGGAATATTATGATAAACAAACCTATGATGATTGTTTGAAGTTATCATCTGAAACACGGTGCTTCAGACAGAGTGGCTGCTCGTATTTGCTGAAGCAAATTATAAACTAAAAAAGAAAATGTAGACTGCACACACACTGTTGACTGTTTCCAGTTTGTAAGAGTTATTAAATTTACTCTGCATGCTAGTAAGAGAGATGCTCAAATCTCAATGACAGTGCAGATTGTAAGAGGTCAGTTGCTTGGTGCTCTCCTTTGCCCTCATGCCATTCCGTCTTCATAAAAGACATTAAAAAAAAAAAAGTCTTGAGAATTCAAATAAGTTCTTAACAGGAAAACAGACTCAACAGCAGTCGACACCAGTGAATAATAACAAAATAAATAAAAAGTACTACCTAACATTTATTATATACTATTATACTTACAGAAATAATTACAAAATCAGGACGTACTGCTTTATAATTCATGTTTTGATAGTAATGTAACATATAAAACCCAGTCACTGCATGCATGAGATAAAAGAAGGATTACCCTTGAGCCTGAATCCCTAAAAGGAAAGTTTGGATGTTCATTCAGAGAACTCACTTATTTCCAAAGCCTTCCAACATATGAAGCAGCATATTCCCGTACTGTAGCCTCCCCAGACAGTAGAACAAAAATCAGCCTTACTGATGTGTGCTGAACTAGCCAGAAGAACACTAATCACCAAAGGAGCAGAGCACTAACAATTAAAGCCTGAATTGACAGACGGGCTTTTCTTCAGGTAGGAACAAAATGAAAACCCCGATCAGGTGGGTGGAATCTTCCTGAGCTGACCTCTCACTGCTCGCTAACTCTTCCTCCCCAGGCCTTGAAGAAGTTGTGCACGAGATCCCAAGCCCACCAGAAACACCTAAAGCTGATCACATAAAAGGAGATTGTCGGAGAAGATGCTCCTTTTTAGGCTCAGAATGCTAATGACAAAAAGGAAGCAAACAAGCTAGCTTGTGAACACTGGCACATTCCCAAAGCAGCGAAGAAAAGATTCAGATGTGAGGGAAATTTATCTAGCTGGTAATACTGCAGCCTCAGAAGTGCACTCAAGTTAAAATAAATAAATAAATAAATAAATAAATAAAACCCAACCGTACTAAATTGCCAAAACCAGATGGCACATAAATATTTAAACATCAAAATAGCTTAAAATAATCTCTCTACTAAACACAGATGGAACTATTATTTACATTTACTCAGGAAAATTTCCGTGTGACTACTACTTCAAGTAAAAGGAAGTCTTATTTACCACCTAGAGCACAAACATCTCCCCAGAAGATTCTTGTTGACATAATGTTGGAAAATATACCAAGATTTAAAGAGGCTATTCATAGTATTATACTGATCATCATAAACAAAGAAATTATACCTAATGCTGATGGTTGGTTTGGGGGTGGGGAAGGGCAGGACCTCTCCACCCCGAACACCGCAGAGCTGTTTCTGGGTAGCTTCCCCACGTTCTGGTCTCCCTGCTCCCCGCTTTTGAGAAGCGGGTGCGTCCGCAAGAACCAAAGGGAGAACTGGATCTCATTAGAAAACAAGTGCTTGAACAAGCACACGTGCTTTGAGCAGTGCGGCAAGTCCCTGGAGCCTCCCAGCGCACCGGAAGGAGGCGGACGCCAGCCGCAGCACCTCACGCGTCTGCTCGCTATGGAGGGCTTACACGCAAGAAGCCAGGGTGGAAGATTCAGACTTTCCCCTGAAACACACAGGCTAAGAAACACCAGTGGTGAAAACGTATCAAAAGACACTAATATCAGTACGATGCCATCTGTGACAGGCCTTGTCTTTACAGTTAATCTGCTAGTTTAATCAACCAGAAAAAAAGTACTCTGGCTAATTAGGGGGAGGCAGAGTGAGGCAGCTGCTCTGCAGCACATGTATCACGGAGGTAATCACAAGCTCTAACAGAGAAGAGATCCTTCCTTTAGGGCTGGTGTTTACACACATGAGACAAAGCCTTGAAAACTTTAATTCAATTCCCATAAAGGGAAAAATTGGAATACTGCATTAGCTTTCAGAGGTAACAGATAAGACAACCTTATCAGATGAACCAGTAAAGCTTCTGAGCAAGCAACAAAGCACTAGTTTCTGAGAGCGTTCAATCAGAGAGCAAGGCTAGAGCACACGCAAAAAAGGGGAAAGAGCGCTCGGTAAGGCCAGGAGTAGGGGCCGCTGAGAACTGCCTCTTCTGCCAGAAGTACACGGAGCCTGGAACACCACGGAGACGGGCAGTAAGCTAGCGTACAGGATGTTCCCAAATACGATTAAAATCAAATATCCCCTCCACCCTCCCAAAGACGACCAAACAAAAACCACCCACAGATAGTCCAAAAGAATAAGACACAATAAAAAAAAAAGTGAAGGAAAAAAGTAAGGTTTGGATCAGAAGACCATTACAAAAGAGATGCCAGAAGTGAGATAGCCTAAATAACACGTCTGAAAATCAACACTGCTGAGAACACAATGTCACATTTGTACGTTACAGAGCTATGATACATTTGTATACCAACGGGCCTGAAAATGCTAACATGTAATACAGAGTAAGCAGGAGAACTTTACTGTAAGGGAATGAGAGCTTAACCAAGAAGTAAAATAAAACTGGTATTTCCTTCAGTGAGAAGGAGACCCTGAATCGTTTTCGGAGTAGTGTTTCAACTACAGCAGTGGTTTTTACACACACAGACATGCACATAAGAACACCACAAGTGAGTAAAACGTCCTACTCCAGTCCTAGGGGCCTGGGCAGCTGGGACGGGTATTCGTCTACAGAATCAGTTTTTCATGCAAAAGAAACCAGCATTCTGGAACGCTAATGAAAAGTAAACTCCCACACCAGGATTATATTTTTGGTCTGAACTTTCTTCCTCTGGTTTCCCCCCCAAGATTAAAAAACAACATAAACTCATATTCTAAGAAATACCACAGCAACATTTGGGGAACTCAGTAATTTAGCATTTCTGCCATATTTTGCAGCTTCAAAGCCTTCATAAACAAGTGATAGCCAAGTCTTATCTGCAAGTTAAATAATCATTTTCCCCACCTTAAAAAAAAAAAAAAAGCATAAACATCCCTTTTATGGATAGAAGCAGTAAAATAAAATAATTAAACTGAGTAATCCAAGATTTTAGAGCAAATCTGTGGCAGCACCAATAAGTGATTTTTCAGTCTCACAAGTTTCTTTTGATAATATTGTCTCTAATTGCCCATAACAAAATAGTAGACATTGGTAGCTTCTTATCAACAGTGATTTTCATACTTTCAAACTAGGAAGCCTATTAACTAGTACTAGTAGTACAGATCCATAGCAGCTAGGTACCTGAGAGGATACAGGCAGACTGAAAAACATTTGTTTTCCTGAAAAACAATGGCCAAACTCCTACCTTGGTTTCTCATTTCCAGCTTTACTTCTCAGCAGGCTGGTGTGCTACTGTAAGCAGTTATCAAGGCTTAGGGCTCTTGAGAGGATCATATTAAATCTTGAATTTAAACCTGTCACACAAGTTGCTCTTAGTAACTGAGATTTAGCCAGTTAATATGACCATAGCTAACCAACAGCTATTACTTAATCACTAAACAAGAGTCCCAAAAGCAAAATGCAGATTTCATTTTTACCTCTTCTTGATCCAGCATTTGTTGTTTCAGTTTTTCAGCCAACTGGCTCTGCTGGTTGATTTCATCATCCTGCAATAAAATAAAGTAGGATGTTTTTTAGTTTCTTTTCATAGTTCTGGTTTGATGCTTTTACTTCCCCTTTCCAGGAAAGGGAGCAAGTATAATGCCACAGCACAACTTGTCCAGGCACACAGCTACATAGTAAAAGCAACACATACATGACCAGTTATCTGCAGTGTATAGCTAAGCAGATGTGCCCCAGCCAGCAAATAAGACACTGAAGTGATAACTGCACCTTATAACTTGCAAAAGGACAGGTGACTTTTCCAACACATGTATACATCTAGTGCTTCCCTTTTCATATTTGAGTTCCAAAATCTTAATAACAGTAGCAAAAGAGTGAAATTACTTTCACAGGGAATGATCTGTCCACTGCTTCACTATAGTTGCTTAACTTCAAAAATATAATTCATGTATAACAGTAATTATGTATGTTTTCAAACACACACACACACACACACACTCTGTGCTCTAATTTCAGCAGAAGACAGACTATTACAGACCAATTTACCAATTAAAAAACCATGACCAGCTCTGAACGGCATTAATGAAAGAGGAACCTGAAACCCAAACATAAAACTTGGGCACCTCAACTGTTAAATTTACACCTTTCCTCCTCTGTCAAAGATCTTGACGGAAATATGGCCTGGTAATACTTATCCAGGAATCCAATTTTATTGTCATTTCACCTTCTCAGTTAAGACAACGTCCTCAGGGTTAAGAGCTGTTCCTAACTATAGAAGTGAAATGATGTACTCCATTGTAGGAACCCGTCCTCCAAGAAGGCACAGGGGGCATACCAAGCACAGCAACTGACAAAGTCAATCTCCTCTGCTCTTGTGAAAGCTACTCCTTTCAAAAACAAAAAAAACAAAAAACAAAAAACACACCACCCTCACAGAAGTTAAGTGGTTGCTTTCGTATCCTATCCTATCAGGGCCAACTGACATTTTGTTTCACTGGCAAGCATCTAATAGCTTGATTTCTGATAGCAAAGCTAGCTGTCGAGTAGAATATATTGAAGTGCTTGCAAATAATAAAATAACGCCAAGTAGAACAGAAGAGTGGTCCTCACTATAGGAAGTTATACATGTAGAAATCTTGTTTTTGTATCATGGAGATCAAACACCTTCTCATTTCCTATAATACTGCAGTAATGTAGGAAATTATGGTTCCTGCATTTTCTTGGTTAAAACTCAATTCTGCTGCTAGTTCCTCCAAGAACAACATAGGCTTTGCTACTTTTGACAGGGCAAGTGAAAGAATAACTGACCTTTTTTATTTAAATAGATATCTAAAAGGTATAGTGAGCTACAAGGAACATATTCTCCATTAGGGAAAAGCTGTAATTTTCTTAAAGAGCTCGACTGTTATTTTGAATGCCGCCAACATACTGAGATAAAGATTCTGCTTTCTGCATTTGCAATCAGACTGTGCAGAGGTCTCACGTTACAACGCATCAGAACGATGACTTATCACAACTATCCATCGCATACCCCCTGCTATTAAGTAACTTCAGCCATTATCATACAAGAATAGTAGGCTTTATCTGATATGTTCCTGCAAATTACAATTGAGAGTAAAAAAATAAATAAAAAGGTTTAATTTTAAGATTAAAGCTATTCTGAAAACTTTTGCTAGATGGCCTTTTAAGCTGTTCTCATCCATAAGTTAATAGTTAATGTTTTTGCATAAGTCTTTTTGCCACATCTTACCTTCACACAAGCCAAAACTATTAAGGACAAGCACTCAGTAAATCTATTAATGACAGCTTTTCTTTAAGTGCCAATGATATATTTCAAGCTGTACTAATCAAAAAAGCCTACTTGGGTCTACGACACCTGGGTTCCAGATAGTGCTTGCAGCTAGAACAGGATGAACAGAAGAGACTCAAAAGATGGTTTATATTTTTGCTTTAAAATTCTGAGATACAACAAATATTAAGATGGGGAGGGGGGGGAGGGAGACTATAACTCTGAGATAACATGACAGTTTGCTATGGAGGTACGGTATTTACAAAAATCACTTAAGAAAAGGAGGCTTTAAAAGCCTGTATCAGGCCCTTAAAGTTAAGGTGGAACTTGTCACTGATTTTCGGGAGAACGCTAACAAACTGTATCTGCAGAGGGAACGGAAACAGATAGCTGATGTGAAAGGACAACATCCATCTTTATGAAGTGGTAGTGTTTTGAATGTTGGGGCATTTCCCAGTTCCTGGGGCTCAAAGGATACGGTGCCCCAAAATCTGTGACTACCATACAAGCCTTGTGAGTAAAGCACCCTATACTCTATGGTATGAAGCTGTTACAAGATTAAAGTACAAGGTTCTCAGGCAAAAAAACATATACAAGCGGTTAGAAACTGGAAACTTCTCTCCAATAAAACATTTTCAAAACATTCCTTACAGCTATATAGGAAACGTAAAGTTTAGATATCAGAGGAGACCACTTTTCAAGAATAGAGGCACAACTACACTGCATTCGTTTAAGGTACTGCTGCTACCAGCTGTCTGTTTGGTCTCTCTGATAGGGTTCAACAATCCTCTGAGAGGCAGAAGAGGGCGAAACGGGATCTGAACTTCAGCCATTTCATTTCAGATCAAGATGCACATCCCATTCTCTGCTGCCTGTGCAGCAGGAACATCAGTCTCTGGCAGACCAGGAGGATAAACATGGGAAAAACCACATCACTGTCTAAATAACCTGCTTGAGCTTTCATAAATCCCTCATGGACGATGCCTCTCTTGCAGCTGACAGGAGAAGGAAGAACAGCTCAAATATATAACCAAATATATAACACAATTCTAATAACAAAATAAGAGAGACATCCACCCATTCAGGCTTAGGTTTCCATTTACACACAACAAATGGAGTCAAAACAAGCTGTTCACACCTTATCATCCAGCTGTCTGTAGAGACTGGCAATCTCTTCATCATATTTCTGTTTCTCCTCTGCTGAGATGCTGGCAACAACTGGTGTGATGTTGTCAATAATTGGGGTGTTATCACAGGGCTCCAGGTTCTTCTGATCCTTCGCACTGATCTGTTCATCTTCAGGCACAGCTTCTCCTACAGGCATACAATCCATGGTCATTACAATTCAAGAGATAGAGCAGCCTGAAACATGGACATCCCAGGACAGACCTTGGCTACGGCTGAGAGGTGCTCAGAAAAGCAAAGAAGGAATGTCTGTTTTGACACTGTGATCCAGCTACAGGCCCACTATCAGGTACAAGACAGGCAACTGCCATAAATAAAGGTGACAAAGTTAGGTACAGAAAGATGGCCGTTCAACCCCTACAGTCAGGGGAAAAAACAAAACAAAACAAAACAAGAAAATGTGGCAACAGTTCAAATGACTGATATCAAGAGGACTGAACTCCTGACTCCTCCCCTTTCACTCAAGCATTTTATAGATGGGATTAGCTCTATGGATTAACATAAGTGTAAATAAGGATGGAAAAAGAAAGGGGGGGGGGGGAAGAGACTTTCAGCCTAAATCCTACATGCAATTAAACGTCTCTTCTTCTCCAGACTGTAGATAGACTTCCTTATCAACTCTCCCTCCCCCATACTGAGTTGCTAAAGGATCAGGACAACAAGCAGACAGATGCATTTAAAACAATACTCACGTTCTACTTTGTCACATCTAAAATTAAATGGCATCGATCAATTTTCAGATGTTGCCTATGCATACCAGATAGGATGTTATCCCTACATATTTTCTTTCACAATGATTTTCTCTGAGGAATACTTTCTTCAGTAACTTAAGTGCATTCCAATTACTAGTCTGTTGCAGTTCAGTGAAGAGGGACAGGCAAGCTGCTCATGCCAGAAATTGAATCTACGTTCATTAGAGTCTGCCGAGAGACTCTGTAAGCTGCTTAATGCTATCTATATTATTCAAGGTGCGGGAAGGTTATGTTCTTCCTGTCTGCAGAAGAACCCCCCCCCCCTTTCCAAACACACACACATATCCCTGTTTCTGTGGAAAGCTATCATATTTTTGTCTTAACTAGCCATTCCTCTTGCCAAAACTGCATGGGCGCTATTTATCATACTAGCGGGAAAACAAGTAAATAAGGCAAATATCAAAATTAAAAAAAAGGTAGATTAATTCAGGCCTGAAAGCAAAAGAAAACAAAACAAAGCAGGGCATGAAAGAGCATGATCGGCCAACTAAGAAGGTAGTTTTTTCAATCTTGAAGCACGAAAACAGTAACTTCAAATCAAGAACCATAACCCCTATAAAAATATTACATTCAAAATACTCTTTGCCCTGTTGCTAGGGGCTTAATATCGTTTTAGATTATTAATGAGAAAAACGTAAGTTGATTTCTCATTGCTGCACTTCACTCAAGCAGCGTAAGAAAGGTGGACTCGCACAGATTCTGGGAACTTGCATACATGTCAGTGCTCCTCAGATGGTGGAGAACGTTTCGGGAGCCTCCAAAGGAGAATCTTAAGGTTTTCATTTCATTGGTGTATTTTGCTAAACACGGAGGCTTTCTATTTCCGATTGCCACACATGAAGGGAGGCAGAGAGCCTACGTTTGATGCAAACACTTGGACAACAATACCCTAACTGTAAAATACAGGCTAACTTGGGCTAACTTTTGCACTTCAATACAAGTCTGCTGAACTCCTACTTCAATGAGTACTAGGCTCAACTAGTTTCTACTACAATTTCATCTTGTAGTTTATTTTCTGATTTTATAGAATAAACTATACTTATAGAATATTTATGCATCTACTTTGTATATTATTTTCTAGATATAATTTCTGCTACAGTTTCATTTGGAAAGAGCGGTACTCTTATCCCAGATAATGCCATTTCAGAAGGTCAGAAAAGAAATCAATAGCATTTTGAATGCATTTAATGTAATGCTTGGCAACGCCAATGAGGAGAACAGGATAGAGGGAGAGAAAAAGGAGGTATGTATATTTAGACAAAACAATAGAGACAGCATGTAACAAGGGTTGTTTGCACAGCATATAGCCAGGGATCTGCATCATCTTTTTTAAAAAAGAAAAATAAACAGAAAAATAACACAACTACGTTCCTAGAATGGGAAGGAAATTAAAGAAGCCACATTTAGTAAACACAATGACACATACAGAACATCAGAGGATTACAAATTCCCAGCACTCCACAAAACCAACAACAGACAGACTGTTTCCATAGCAATTTTACTACGCTGAAAGAGAGATATTCCCTGTGCTGAAGTGGTCCAAGTCTCCAGAGAAAGGCACAGAACGCAATCACTAGGTGACTACCTAATATGAAAGGCAAGTAAACCAACACAGGCAGTGTTAGCTGAAAGAAGGAAATAATTTTTTGCTCTAATAAAGGTTAGGTGTTACCTCTTAAGTATGCACAGTAGAGATTTCACCCCTCATGTTCAAAACCGGACTTAACTGTCCAACGTTATTTGTGACTAGGTATGCAAAGATTATCACATCAAAAAAGTCACTAATACAAACCTACTACCCATGTGGTTACTGTGCGGTTTTGCAATAAAGTATCTTGTCTGGATAATCTCTTACAGGCAGGGGAATGCCTTCTGCTTAACCTATCTCACAAATATAAAAGAATGAACTACAATTCTAACCAGTGAGTTTAGAATTAGTATTATTTTTGTGATTTAAGGCAAGATTTAAACATAACGTAACTTAAAACTATGAAGAAACATACCCTTCGCATTTTACAGTACCTACCATTTCTCCACCTGTTCAGTTCCAACTCTAGATGCTGAATAACATTCTTTAGACTCTTGTTTTTGTCTTTTTCTTTCTCATACTTTTTCTTCCATTCTTCTGCTGTCAGCTCCAGATTCACAGAGACTGTGTTCTTAATAGTCTTAGCTCTGTGTAACAAAAATAAAAGCTATCAGTTGTACTGAGATAAGAGTTGCAAAGCAACAGTAAAGATTCAGAAATTTTTCTGTAAGCTAAACCACTGAAAGTCTGCAATTTATTTTCTAACGTGGAATGCCACAATTCAGTTCTCTCTCAAAACTTCAGTAATGTTTAGGCCTTCCTTGAGGCCTAAAGAACTCTTTCTATACCTAAATCCAGCAGTCAGTCACCAGTCAGGAATCGCTCTGCTTTTTGAGATTTCTTGGCAGAGCAGCAGCTCTGGAAACAGCCCTTAGATTAAGGACAAGAACAATTCCTGTCATAATTTTTCTACTAAATAACCTGTCACCTCTTTCAGCTTCCCCCGGCCTGGGACCCACAGCATGCTACCCCACACAAGTGTCTGGCCACAGGCTAACCCCATTACAACCATCCCTTAAATTCTATCGAGTCTTAGCTGTGTTTCAAACATTACAGCATGAAGGATGCCAACAGAGTGAAGCAGAGAGATGGAAATTTATCCTTTCTGAATGCCAAACATCATTTTCAAATACATTTTTGAAGGTGGAGGGAAAGGCAAAAGAGGAAAACCATTGGTGTGACTGTACAGGTTTCACATCTAACCTAGCTTGTACAAGGACATCTGGGAGCCTAGGCAAAACAAGTAGGAGGCGGTCTGCATTTGTATGTTCTGCAGTGTTAGACTCCTTGTCTCAAAGCATTTTCAGAATAAGTCTCAGTTCTGCAAGGAGACCAGTTATACACTGCTGGAAGGCTTAGATACTACCTTCACCGCCCAGCAATGAGACAGCAACTTCAAATTCCAGCCTGTGCCCTTGGGAGTGGTTAGAGACCTCCTACATGGTAGGGGGAAGTTAAAGGTCAGTTCTGAAATCCCTCATGTCTGACTTGTGTCAGGAAACGTTTGATCCTTCTCTCCCATCCCATTAGAGACCTTCAAGACCTAAGAGGATATTCCATAAGGGACGCTGGGACCCTGCCATACCTCTGCGGCTGGCAGCCAAAGGTCTATCTTGGAGATGCAAGAAAGCATTACTCTGCAGTATGCAGGGAAGGGAATGAAAATACTAGAGGAAACAGAGCAGTAGAGGACATAACAGACAGCCACAGGAGACTGGTGCAGAAAAAAGGCAGGCTAGAACAGAGGCAGGAGCCTTCCACAGTTTACAAGCCAGAAAAATTCAAGGCCTCAGCACGCATCTAGAGGTTCTCCGTGTACTATGTTCAAGCACACATTTTGTGTGTCCTGCTTTACTCATCACCAACATTTATAGCTGCTTAAAAGTGAAATGTAAACTTAATCCAAAATGCGTGTGCGTAATCCAACTCATAAATTACATTGTTGCTCTGACTAGGAAATTCATGGCAGACAGAGACCTCTTACCTTCATTCCCTACAAAGTTAGAGAACCGTCATATCTTGGGGGTTTGGGAATCCTCCCTTCATCTGTTCTTGCTCTTTCTTCCCTAAGTAAGGGGGGCTGTACTGGCAGTAACACATTTACATTTCAAGCTTGCAGGCTACTTTTGATGATAAAAAGTTTTACTGTACGTTATAGCCTAAAAATATGGTATCCAGGTAAGTTTTCAGGGGAAATTTAAACACGTCAGAATGTAAATGAAGGAAATGGCACTGTGGTTTGGATGCCAAGAACAATGTCTCAAGAGAAAAGTCTACGGAAACTAAAATTAAACAAACGTACACAAGGAACAAAGACTTTGCATCGCAACTAAAATTCTTCCTTTGTATCTCAATGCTTTCAAAAAAAATGACTAAAAATTGCCAGTGCAAGTGCATGATGAATGCTTTCCCTTACACATCTCCCTTTCCATTCTAAATCCTCCGTTTTTAGGGCCTCATCAGCAATACTATAACATTTAAAGTGCTGCTACTCAGCATCTAAAGTTCCCAAGTGCTTTAGTAAAAATCAGCTTGATTATAAACATAAAATCACAATAGAATCAGTCCCTACTTTAGGAAACCCACAGTGCTAACAGGGTTAAAAACAAACAAGCATCTACAGCCAGTTAGGGATGCTGCTGCGAGCCCTGCAGCTGGTCCTTTGTCACTCTTCCCATCACATACCCTCTCATACTTGGCTGAGAGGGACTGTCAGCAAAGAGAAAGCTTGGACTCACATCTCTACCACTGTATGCACATTCACTAGTTGCTGCATCTCCAGGCAAAACCACAAAATTTAAACCCTTCTAGTGGTAACGACCACCACTTTCTTATTCTGAAACTGCTTACTTCCAACAGAACCTAAATGATTGCATCACAAAACGCAAAGCAAGCAGAAAAAGAATGGAATCGCATCTACACACATATAAATCCACATATGAAAAGAAAAAACAAGCGAGTCAGTATGAATTAAGAAAGCTTTGAATCTTTGCTCTTCGCTGCTGAATCACCAAGCCCCTCCAAATGAATCCAATGTTATCAAATAAAACAGACTAAGCAGTGGAATAACAAACAAATCTACTACCGGTTTGTAAAGTACAGGCCGAAATGCCTGTACAAGAAACTACCCTTAGGAATCAGCTGCAGAAACACTGGTTAACCGTTCTTTGGGGAGAGCAGATGATCTTAAGCTGTTTTCTTCCTGGCTCCACTTAACGATTCTAACATATCCTTTAAGTGTGACCAGTTACTAAAAATCCTGAAGCTCTTATGTCGAGAGGAAAACTGTGCCCTATCTGTGCTTCATACTCCAAATTCTGCTCCAGGGATTCGCACTATGTGACAAGCAGGAGTTTTATTACTTTAGAAGAATTAAAAAAAAGTAAGAGAAATCAGTAATCGTACATGAGCTATATAAGCTCCAAATTAACGTTATTAATACGTTATTCAAGCCCTTAATACAGACAGTCACATTAGAAAACTAAAACGTCACAAGTAAAGAGCCTATAAAAGAAACTATTTCCCATAGACAATACTCCTATTCAAAACGCTCACAAACAACATCATGTATGGATAGGTTGTGGGCTGCTCTGCAGGCCTAGTACAGCAGAAGGCCTCACGGACATTTCATTCCTTACAATTAAATGCTTTCCACGAGCAGCTCCTGTTTCAGTACAGTTCTACAGCTCACAAGCAAATAAACACCCAACAACAAACTGCAACCAAGCGCTCTCACAAAGTATTTAGCTATTTTCCAAATTCTTTCTGCTGGCATCCTGGCCCTCGATAGGGAACATCTTACAGATAAAGAGAAAGGATAAAAACGTTCCTCCTCTTAGAAAAGCGTTAACTACTTTTAGCATGCTACTTGATTGTTTCTAGTTTCATGGAGGGCATGTATCGCAAATAATTCACTCTGCTGTTCTCCTTAGTCATGTCACATCAGTCAAAGCTCTGCCAGTCAGGATGTGCTGAGTCAGTTGCAAAACTGATTTGCCTTCCAAACAGAAAGGCAAGTTTTACTGATTACTGAAAAGAGAAATGAAGCCAAAAGAAACGTAGACCGAAGTAACGTGAAAATTGGACTTCCTCTACACACACTTCATACACACATGCATACAAGTCCCCACTGTGACTATACAATACAAAACAAACAATACAGAAGCAAATCCCTTTGTGATTCCAGAGATAAAAAATATCCTCCCCAACAAAACAAAAACAAAAATAATCCAAAAAGCAACCCACATTACCTTTCAACCCCCTTAATCCGAAGGGCTACGTTTCATTGCTTACATTTTTATTTCAAACTATACCTGCGGACACAGAGATAGCCCAGCACAACTCCAAGCAGCCTGAAACCTAACACACCACCTACTCTTCTATTTAAAATTAAATGCCTCTTCAGCTACTTTACTGCACCGGAGCCTTAACCGGAATTAGTTAGCTGGAGCCCTGGAACTGCTGTTTGTTTTATAGAGGTATAAGCATTACACTTGACCAAAATCCTCTGAAGTCAGAAAATTTTAAGGGTGAAGATTTAAAAGTGAGCCATCAAAACACTGAAACTGTTATAATCAGCAAAAAACACACAAGTCGTGTTATGTAACACTTTGTATTTAATAATTACTGCATCTTAATATTTGCATTTATTCAAAATTTCTTTGACATATTATAGTACATGGGATTCCAGTAAAAACTTCCATCTTCAATAACTTCATCTTATATTCACTATACAAAGGGGAATTTAAAAAAGCATAGTAACCCTTAATCTGATTGTGTTAAATCTGCTTATGTTAGTGATCTTTTCCTCCTTTTACAGTCCTTTCTCACAAAAACTTACTGGAGAGACCTGTGAAGTCCCCTTTCGGGGTTTTTTCTCTGCAAGCTTGTGTTCTAAGGGAGTAGTTTATGGTTTCACAGTGTAGTAAGGAAACGTTATAGCAAGCAGAGATCAGAGAAATTCATGCTTTTTACAGCTACCTGGCTTGCAGCATGCAGGTCCTTCCCTGCCTTCCATAAATCCCAGCAGGCGTCAAAGACAAGTTAATACTGTTTCTAGCAATGCCAGATGAGGAAAACATTGCAGAATTGTCTCCCAGCTTTAACCTCTGGCATCACCCCTAATCCACACAATTGTCCATTAAGAGGGACTGCACCCAACTGCATCTATCTGTCACTGCTCACCCTGGGTTTTTATGTACTGTTATGCGTATGCACTGAAGAGATCACCTTACCTCACTTAAAAAAGACAAGGACATATATTAAGACTAAAATAGGGCAAAAAATTACTAATGGATTTTCCAATTGATACATGATTTTACTTTCCAATATAAAATACTCCTTAACAGTGTGGGCTTCAATGTAAAAACTATGCACATTAGAAAACCTAACCCATTTTCAGACACAGACATATCTGATGTATTACAATTTAAGTTTTTATATCTCAAAACCAATCATAAGTTATTAGTATTTTTTCCTGCTGTTACAAATGTGCATGCATGAAACAAAGTTATTTTGCAAAGGATCAGAGTTCTCAGCTACAACAAAGGCAGTAATTATTTAAATTCACCTGACCTATTTTACAAACCTCTTAAATGTACTTCATAGGACTATCGCCACTGAACACACACACAAGAGAAATGTTTTTCTGACACTTCCACATTTATATTTTCCTGACTTGCTCCTGAGGATTTGTTCCTAAATTGTTAAGATCCTAAAAACAGAAACGTCTGTGAGCTATCATGGTAATCTATCACAGTGGTCAATATTACGCTAAGTTCACATTCTACGTTGTGCTTAACGAACAGCTGAAGAGACGCTTTTTTGTAACCATAATCATTGAGATGGCATTCAAGGAGAAGATACAACTGTTTCAGAGCATATGGAAGAGCAAAAAAAACTTATCTAGCCTAATGATGACTATGACTCACCGCTGTCCAAACATTAGAGTAGACTTTGTTTCCGCTTCATTGAAAATAGATGGAGAACAGCATATAACAATGGTGGTTCTGCAGTTTCCACCAAGGGAATCCTGAAGTATTCGGGTCATTTTGCTGTCTCGGTATGGAACATGGGTTTTCTAATCAAAATAGAAGTCAGAGACAAGAATAATTCTTCTTAAATTAATGATATCAGGTTCTCTCATTATTAGTCTACAGTGACAGACTTAACGGATTTTGAACTATATAATTCTGAAGTGTAATTGCTTTGATTGTGCTAAGATGTACTGCACTGGATACCCGCTCAAGCAAAATCACTGACAATTTGTTTTTTTATATTTAGTAGAGTAGCAAAAGTGTCACTGGTTTATGGTAGGAAAGCCAACACTTTCTTCTTCCTAAACTGAAATGTTAGCTTATTTCTTATGCGCATGGTAAAGAAACAGATAAAGTCATTCTTAAATTGCACAAAACAGGATTACTTACAGTTCCTTCCGCCAAGGCAGATATCACATTGCCTAATGCAGACAAAGACTTATTGATATTTTTAGCTTCATCAAGAACAGCACCCTCTGCTCCAGTTTTGCTGACCTACCAAAGAGAGGAGAGCACATCACAATCAGGCTCAGCTATCAGCAAGGGCCTGTACAAATACAGTTACAATGCAAACGGAGATAGTGCAACATTTAACTCTCTTGGAAGAGAAACAAAACCAACTTAACCTCAACATGAAGAGGGAGGGTTTTTTTTGTTTTGTTTTGTTTTTTATATGCACCTTTTTGTTAGTGGAAGCCTGTAATACTTCTGATTTTCTTCCAGTTTCAGAGCAAGTTCACCCATACGCTCTTACTTTGCTGGGGAAAAAGCTAAGTCTGTGCTCTCTTGTGAGGACACTTGGAAGCCACTTTCAAGATCAGGCTATCCAAACAGACAGGGAACTTGCAAATGATATCATCTGCAAATATCTTCAAGGCATGCTCAGTGGCACAACATATGCCATCAAACAAGTATTTTGGCATTGTATTTTGTTTGCATAGACCAAGAATGTCAGGGGAGAAAAAGCATGACCTCACTCATACTCTCAATGCAAGGTTTGCTGGTCCAAAAATTGGACCCCAAGGCAGCCCAGTCCAGAGGCTTCCTGTCTTACGAAGAGCACTCCTTTAGATAGCAATGAAGATTTGTAGCCTTTTCTCTCTCTTCCCATTCCCTTTGGCCACTTGGGGGAGGGGGAACGACGACAAGACTTCATGCAGAAATGCAGCATAAAGCCATATATTTTTCTTTAGGCTGAAACTAGAGTACTGCACTTCCCTCTAAACAAGATTGCCACATGATATAAAAGGCAACTTCACTGTACCTTTTAAGACGACAATCCACCAAAGAAACCCTTATTTCAGGTTTTCATTGGAATGTTCAAGCCAACATAATGGATTGCCAAAGTGCAAGTTTAAGTGAGGAGTAGAATCTGATTCAGTACTCATCTTCTAAACACCACTACCAGTTTTTAATTTAACATTTAATATTTAAAATTGATATGATTAATTACTGTGGTGAACGCCTTCCACATTCTACCACTGACTTAACTACTGCATCCCCATGAGCACTTCTGAAAGGTGCAGAGCTTATTAAACAAAATATTTCACCTTCTCATTTTCAGAAAAAAAATATAGAAATTTACCACCGCAATGGAAGACATCTATGTCGTTTCATTATGAACAATTTAGTCATTTTGAAACGCATAGTAGTTACCAAAGATCCAGCTTCAATGACTGCTTTTAATTTTATTTTATTTACAGTGAATGAGTTTTGAACACGCCACAATATGTTAAAAATAGAACAGGGAAACAATGACATTTCTTCCACTGCAATAGCGTTCTAGACCATTACTTTTGTGATAAATACATACAAGTTCTTTTCTGGTTAGTATTTTTCCATAATGGAAAGCAGAAATAGTCACTACAATTAACAGTCATTCACAGGCTTCAAATAGACTGCAGCTGAATAACTGAACATTAACTGCTATTATTTCATCGACCTCGTACATGAAATAAATATAGAAGTCCTAGAAACAGCATATGTCTGAACATGAACAAATGAAAGTAATGGTCTAAGTTGACAAATTATGTTAAAGTTGCAAGATTTTCAAGTAAACTGGGGCTGATAATTTTTTTACGGTACCCATAACTACATGTTAAACTACATGAAAGTATGCTGGTTCAACCTACTTCATTATATTACAGATCTTGGTTTTGCATTTCATGTCATCAAACAGTTCCGATCTGTTCCTCTTCTCCAACCCACTTTAAAAATATTAGCATACTAATGATAACATTCAAGATAAGACTTCTTTAAAGCTTTTGTAACTGTACTTAGTTTAGTTGTACAGTGACACATACACTCCTATGTTCAGTGCAGGAATCCCATTAGTATCTCTGAGCACAGCTTAGGAAAAAAGAGAGATTACCTTCTCACTTCCAGCTAAGTCTACCAGGTAAAGCTTTCCACTGAGTTTCTTCTCCGTTTCCACATTCTCTTGTTTAATATTAATGAGGAAGATACTGTGGCTTCTTGAGCTGTGTTCATTCATATCTAGAGAGCAATCACATTTCAAGTGTCTTGTTAAAATGTTTTTAAAGCCTGCCAAGAATTTATTTCATCATAAGAAGCCTATGACTAACAAACTCAAAAACAAGAGTCCGCTTAGAAGCGCAACGTGCCAAGAGCAGAGTCTGCACCAAGAGCTGCAAGTAATATCAATGCACTATTGGAACGAGTTCTTAAATTTCCCTGATATAAGCAATTTAACCAGATTCAGGCTAAATGACAGCCTTCTTTATATATTTTTTTTCCTCTGAAGAAAAAAAAAAATTGACCAGAAAACCAGAATTTGACCAAAAGGGGGAGCAGGGGCAGAAAATCATAGACTCCAGTATAATAAAATACCATTTCATAGGTACAATGAAAAAAGAAAGGTTCTCTCCTTCTGTGCTTGTTAATAAGGATATACTGCACACACAAAACATACCTATGATACAACCACTGCTATGTAAAGTGCAGACCTACAATTAGCAATTAAGGTCAGCATCCTGGACTGAGACTGAATTTTTTTTGAGTTGAGCAAGAGAATTTGAAGAGTTATAAAGCAATGGAAAAAAATGGGCAATGCTTTAAAGAGCCTTCCCAAATTTTAGGAAAAGTTTTCATCCAAAACATACTTTTGAAATTAGAATTTCAGAGTGATTTTTATTGCTTCTGTAGGTTAAAAATTCTCCTTCACCCACAGAGCAGGTAGAATATAGGCAGCTGCAATCTCAGGTTCCACTTCGAAAATTCTGAATTCAGTTGTAACCATGTTATGCTTGATGTTTCATAAAGTAGCAAAGAGGAAAAAGCATTAAGAACCAGGAAAACACCTTTTCCTCCATTTTCTCAGTTACCATAAACCCCACTACCATCTTCCCCCATGCACAGTCTCATCTCCCTTTTTCTTCTCTATCTCCAAACTCAGTTCTTCTATTACACTTCCAAACTTGCTTCTTGCTGCTCCTCCATTTCAGTCTTGGTAAAGCGCATTCTCTGATCAACTTTTGTTGATTTGGATACTTTTTGTTGAAGAGAACAGCAAAAACCACAGGAGCAGATATTACTCAGAAGAAAAAAAAAAAAAAGAGATAGCGTTTCTATTAATATAGTAAGAAAAGGAAGGAAAAATAGAAACAATACAGTATTTCTCAAAGGAAAAAAAAAGTAGAGACATGGAAGAGAAAGGAGTTACCAAGCGCATCACAAAAGGAAAACAAAAAAGAAAAGAAAAAGCCAAGATTTGAGCTTAGATCAAATGCATCTTGCAATATAAACTGGGAAACAGGCCAAAGATACCTGCCTTTTTTATCACTATAGTGCTAGCTAGGCTGTATGCAACATAGAACATTAAATAAATAAAAATCCTGCGTTGAGTTTGTCAGAAACATTTGTTTGCTTTGCCATCACTGGAACTCAGTCCAAGCCACTGCCTCACTGGGATAAGTCACAAGAGATAAACAGGCAAAGTATGATAATAGTAAAGAATAGGAGCTCATTCTGGAACAAAATTAATTCCTTGGCAATCTTTGCTTGATATTTTGACCAATAAACTCCTCAGAGTTCTTGACTTGCAGCACAGAGAAGAACGTACACATATATATTACTAGGTATACATAATTTTGCAGTATCTATATAACAATAGTTATATATTTATATCTAGTGGCACATGGTATATTCAGGAGTTGTCAAAGCTGAAGCTACCAATATATGTTTCTATATGCTCTGAAGCTGCTGCCAAATAAATAAAATCACAGTTCTGTTCGTTTTAGAGTGTTAAAATTTGTGCATCAGTACATCTTCCACTTAAGTGCATTACCTACTTTGTCATCAACACACCACTATGAAGCAACTATAACCAATGCTTTATAGACAGAAAAGCTCCCATAGAATACTTACTTGTAACAGCTACATGACGGTTAGCTTTCCCTTCATCAATGACATCCAAAACTTCTTCAGGACTAGATACAAATCTTTCTGTACATCCCTATAAACATGCAAATTGAATAGAGAGAACTTCAGGAAGCGTCCTACCACTCCAAAAGCCATCTAGAACAACATTTAGCATGGATGAACAAAATAAGAAAAAGAATCAATCTCCAACAGGAACACTAGTAAGGCAGTGGATCAAAACATGTCTTAGTATCAATTTCAGCAGGACTTGTGAGAACATGAGAGAACGTTCTCTTTCACAGCATTAAAGAGTCCGTCAAATCCAAACGTGCAGCAGAAGAGTGTCATTACTTGAACGCATGGAATGAGACTATACATTCAGATTAGTAATTCGGGTTAGATTACACAGTAAAATTAGGTTTTCTCTCTCCACCTAAAAGATGAGAAGCATTGTCCTTCTTCTCTGCTTTAATACAATATTACCAACGGATTTTTTTTCTTTTTGCTCTCCTGAGAATCAGGATACACAGAACAGTATTGTATGTATACTATTAAGTTCCACATACGTTCACAACAAGTACAATTTACATTTAAAAGAACAATTACTTTTAAGTGAAGGCACAGCGAGTGCCTTCACTTAAGTGAACTGACATGAGTTCCTAATCCAACAAACCTATTCTAAAGTGTTGTCAAATCACAGCATCTATGCAACAAAATATTAAAGAAAAAGATCCTTCAAGATGTTCTCTTTCATATCCAACATGAAATAGGAATATGAATACTTAAATCGTAACAGCTTTATAACAAAACACAAGTGTTTCAAGTCAGGAAAATAAAGCAAACATAAATGATTCAAGCCCATTAATATTTCAAGAAACTCTTTAAATCCAGGGACTAATACTACTTCAGCATTCAAGACTTTGAACACAGGACATGAATCATCTCAGCAAACACATCAGGATACAAATGGAGATCTGAATATAAATGCATATATTGGTTATCTGAGAAAGAATGAACATCTGAGCAAAGTTTCTCTTATACCTTAACATACGGAACTCTGTTTTTATCCTCATGTACCGCAAGGTTTGTTTTGGACACTAGGAAGGAAAATGCAGTTCATTAGGAACATTCCACAAGTAATAATGTGTCAACTAGAGGCATGACAGATAATCTGAATGTATTAAGTTTGCAACTTGAGACTGTAGTCACCTCCTGCTTCTAATTATCTATCACTGCTTCTGCTATGTAAATCTGAATTTCTTTCTTTTAAGCAACCTTTATGGCACAGACCTTTTGTTTAATGCTTAGATCAGTAAGTTAAACACAGATCAATTTGGATTTCTTCAAAGCAGCAAAGATTAAGAGGTAGAGAAGAATTCAAGGACTAAAAAACACTCCGATGCACGTTACTCTTTTGTGTTACCATTAGTACACCTTTCTGACTTCAGACTGATTCAATCAGTGCCTGATTACTTTCATCAAGAGACACTAAGCATGCACAGACTCACAAGTGGTAAAAGAGAGAGAGAAAACCCTCAAGTAACTATCCAGCAGAAGTAAAGCAAGAATATCTTGAGCTGAACGTATTCTAAATTTAACCAAAAACCTTAATAAAACATTGTATACATTTTTTTAGTTCAGTTACAATCTCATTATTAGAATATGTATCAACAATAAGGCTCAGACATGCAGGGTGCACTAAAACTCAGTGGTGGTTTATATGACTCGGCCCATTCTGCAACAATCTCTATACTCACTAATTTATAATCAAGCTACTATGTAGCATCACAGAAGTAGGTGCACAAGAGCCAGAAAAATCATATGACAATTTACAAAATTTTCTTTCATAAACTCGGTCATATAGCTTAAATTTAAACCCCTTTCAAACAAAGTAACTGAATTAATGCTAAAGGGGAAACAAATCACTACACCAAACACAACACCACTTAGTCACATAAGTAAAAGAAATGAAAAGCTTACCATCAAGTAGGTCCCTTATTTTGTCCAAGTAAATCTCAAAGTAGGAAACCTAATCAATCATAAACATTACATATTTAAACTTTGGTGATTTAAAAAAATCTATGTACTTATATTTCCATACCTGTCAAAATAACAAGCAGCAAACTAAAAATAAGACCACATATTTTGAATTACAACTCTTTCACAAGAAAGCACTTGTATTTTCAATGATTTACATGTCACATTACCTTGGTCTTTATCTACCACCGATTCATTAGGAAAGCTTTACCAAAAAACAACTTTGGACAAAGCTCATCTTCTACGTATTTTCCGAGACATGCAAAATAGACAAAATATTGAACATAATCGTGTCAGTACAGCATCACTAGGAGAGTAAAGTCTGATAACTGTAAAAGGCATGCAGATATTCACCAGCACAAACCAGAGGGCACATTTAGTGGCTTAACATACTAGTTATATAAGCCTAGGCTATACACATTAAACTAAATGAAGCACATGTAAAGTTCTTTGCTGAATCAGGTCCAAGAGAACAAACTGAAGCTGAGCTTTTCTGCAAGAAAAGACAGACAACTGTCCTTAAAATAAATAAATAAATAATTTTTTTAAAAAAAGAGAGAGAGAATGAATAACTCTAAATAAACGGTGATTCAACTCTTACAGAGGCAAACAAATGCGTTTTTTTTTGGGGGGGGGAGGTGCCTAAATGTATTGGAAATAAGTTTTATCCGGGGATTATTTAGCTAGCCAAATACTAGGCAGCTAAATTCTAGATAGTAAAGCACCATTTTACGTTATGGGAAAATATAAGTCACATGTACATTTATTTTTTTAAACTGATGATTTGATCTTCCTACATGATCGCTGCTATTAAGTACAGATGTGTTTAGCTTTTGTGCCTTTCCTTCATCTGTGTCCTGTTTAAAGCCATCCTCTGGACTAGCTTGTTTCAACAGTCTAGTTCTTCCAGACTCATTTCATGTGCTTTATATTATCCTATTAACATAGTGCTGAGGATCAACATATACTGGAGATGTTCCCCTCCCTGTTCTTAATGGGTGTCTAATAAAAGGAGGAAGAGGGGAGAGGGAAAACAAACAACGATACTCATTTTCAAAGTTGGCTCAGTTATTAAAAGACTGTGACAGTCTGGTAAAATTCTCGGTCTCAGTGACAGAACATGCATTTCTCTAGATGACAGCTTCTTGTATAATCACTCACTCCCTCATTGCTATTTAGGCAGCTTTTTTGTTACAATATTCAAAAGTGTCAGCTATGATAGGAAACCACTGAAACAATTCAGTGCTGGCAGAACATGATAGTCTTCTGCTGGGACAGGAATTTACTACGTCTAGTGTCTAGTACAAAGGGGTCCCCATCTGTTGGTATCAAAGTACTATCACATAGAATAGCAATAGCGACATGAGAGTTTTACAGATGAAAACAAATCATTGTCATTCCTGAAGAAGCCATTTCTAGAAAACTTCAGAGGTTTCTCTTCTTAAGGAGCTCAAAATTTTCCAATCCAAGGGCTACTAAAATATTTAGATGGTTTATTTCAACTTTGTAAAGCTGCTTCTGTCTATACCTCTTGAGCACAGACTGCTCAAGAACAGGCACCGCTAAGAACACTCTCACTACAAAAATAACCTAGTACTTCCAGAAGGACAGTAACAGGTTCAGAAATGCGTGAAACACGTTAGAAGAGGCTGAATTATTAGAGAAAGTACCCCGAAAAACTTGAAGGGGTTTGACGCAGCCAGCGGTGAAAAGTCACTCATCGTTTAACTTTTAGGCACAAGGTAAACCAGTCAGAGGGGCAGAGGAGGAGAATCCCATTCTAAGGGAGCATCACCAGGTCACAGGAGAAGAAGAGAAAGTGTTTGCACACTTTGAGTAGCTTAGCACAGCTACTCAGCTTTACCAAAACCTTCTAGTTACATAGCATATGTTTTGGGGGAGGGATGACAGAGGAGTACTCGTTTCTCCTGCAATCCACTGGGTAATTTTATTGATGTCTGCTTGGGAGAAAGTTGTGTCCTGGCTCCAAGTCGGCCAGACTGGCTCCGATCCCCCCACAGCTGACAGCCGAGGTAGCGTTTTGCAGCTGCTCCCTTGGCAACTGGAGGCAAGATACGAGTTAGAGGGCACTTCAAAGAATTTGAGAGAGATAACGTATGGGATCGCGACAGGGACAGGTAAAAATCATATTAGCTGTTCAAATTATGGGTTTCAGAAGACAGTGGACTAAGTCACACGTAAGCTCTTGAGATAAAACTGACTTCTAAACATCATTCGTAAAATTGGCTAAAGCGATCTCCTCCATTTCAAACCTTGCATTATGGATGACTGATTATATCCTTGAAATAAAAACAGCATATCAATATTCTTTTTCAAATGCCATGCAGACTAAGGATATTTATGGTTATAACCAAAGGGGCTGAGGCACAGGCTTTGGAGAAGCTGCATTAAAAGAGGATGTTCTTACCATACTTTCTTACAGTGTTGGCTACCCTATCAGCTCTGGTGAAAGGTGACTAAGACAAGGCAACCAACTTGAAAAGGGCTACAGAGAAGGCTGAGACACAACCAAGCTGTTAATCCAAGCTATTCTGTTGTGACTGTAGTCTGAACTGAAGTTAGCTAATGCAGACTGGCTAACCTGATTCAAAAATATATCCAAAAGTTCTGTCAAAGGCCCTTTCCTCAGGCTAATAAGTCTACTGGATTTTTCTAATAAATGTCCTTAGTAAAGTAACTGTTCTTTGAAAGATTATAAAAATAAAAAAATTCTGCAGCAAAGTGTTTTAAGAATCCAGATTTCACATCCAGCTCAACTTTCTTTCATCTGACCCATTACATAACACGTCATTCTGCATTTACCTTTATGTGAAACTCCAGGTTTTCATCCATGGAATAGATGTGATCAAAGATGTCATGTGCAATTCTTGGAATGATTCCCATTAGCTGAGGGTCATGCAGCTTCCCCTACAGACACAAAAGCACACTGTAACTTGGCAAGCGTTGCTCAGGCACAGGAGAAGAGAAGGCCTTGTTCAAACATACCTTCATACAGTGGGCCCTATGTACGTCTGCTGCTCTGTGGGGATTTGCTTGATACAAGCGCACATAAGAGGTGGCAGAATGACTCAACATGTTAGCACTCCTCATCATACAGAGTACTGATTTGTTCTGCCAGTTCCTGCCAGTTGTGAAGCATGCTGTCCTGCTGCTATTTACATTGTTACGCCCTGATTTAAGATAGAGGAATAAACACAAACAAAACACCTGGAAATTATGGCCTGGTTCTCTCAGTCAAAAAATGAAAAATAAAAAAAAAAGCAGCTATTTGACAACATGTCAGAAATGAAAGAGAATCTGAATGCTGTAAGACTTTTCACCACTGTACCAGAAAGTTAAAGGGAAGTCTGGGTTGTGCAGATTTGGGGATTAGAGGTAATATATTCCAGTTTCAGCTCGCTGGGCCTATTGCCAGGGAGCAGTGCTTTACAAACATTACTGTTCTCTATACTAATTTGCACAACTACCTTCCTCTATTCTTTGCAGAACTGAATATGAAATAAAAACAATTTCCCTAGCTACATAGCTCCTTTTAGCGGCACGCCTCTTTTTGAAGAGGTCAAACACATATAGGAAAGCTACCACTAACTATTTAAGTGCTGAACAAAAATACAAATCTGAAATAAAAATCTTTCTCCGACTTCAACATACACGGCATTGTTGTTTCCACATACTATATGAAACTGCTTAAAGATGCCATAACATGCATTTCAGTCAGTAGCCATAGGACACCATCAGAACGCATGGTCTAGAAAACATACGATCTTCAAAACCTCATCTAGGTATTATTGCCAATAGAACGTTATTATTGCACAATAGAACATCTTACTCCAAATATTGGTACAGAATTTTTAAAAATATAGTGGATAACCATACAATCCTAATCACAGGAAGTTATTTCTGATCAGTAACTTCCAGAAGTAAAATTACTGAACATCGGAACAATTTTAGCAAAATAGGAAGAAAAGCATACATGCACGTTTCTGACTAGTGGGTCACATACACCTGTTTTACCAGTTGGCCAGCCTTTGTTAGTACATTCAAATATAGTCTTTCTGAACACCACTTCCTTCATTCTAAGGTTGGTGAAATGACCATCAACTTCTAAACATTAACATAGGATGAAGGAACTTTAACGTGAAAAACTGACAGTATCTCCAAGCTTGAATTTAAAGCAGTTACTAGATTTATGACATTGAATTACATATCTTGGAAATAATAGGGGGAATAGAGAAAGAAATCAGTTATATTGCCCTATTTCCCCTTTGAAACACTTATCCATATCTAAACAATATTTTACGTTAAACAAATAATACTAACTTTTACAGTGGGAGCAGCTAACTGCTATACTGTATACAACATCCGGTTGTATCATCTCAAAAACTAAGAAGTTCTTGTTGTACAATACACTTTCTTTTTTTTAGGTCATGAGAATGAAGGAACGATGATCAAATAAACTGAATCCCCAATAGAAGGGAAAAAATACACACACACACTCAGGATAAAACCCAACACTTTTTTTTTTTTAAACCTTGCTAGCAAAGACAACATTGCACAACGCTTATTTTTTACATAAAGCTGTTACTGAACAGATGCTGCAATACAGTTTTGACGCTATTCATTCCTTCTCACTGAAAAAGTACTCAAAAAGTTCACCGAAATCAATTGACTACCCTGTATTACTGCTGGAGACAGTCTTCCCAAATAGGGTAAAGGAGTTTTTCCTAAACAATGAAGTATAGAGATTTGCATTCAATACTTCTTCAATGTATAATGCAACCAAAGGCATGCATATATATATATATATATATATATACACACACACGCATCAACATACACACACACACACCCCCACAGATATACACACACACCCAACCCCACATATATATACACACACACACACACTATAAAACAGTGCCAGATGCAAGACCCTAAGCTAACAAAGACAAATGTAGCTACAGAACCAGAGACACTAGAGCTACACAGTGCCCCTTTTTCTGCACTAGTTTTATCAAGCTGGGTTACTAGCTCAGGCAAAGGACAGCATGAATTCGGCACAGAGGCATATCAACTTTGGGACATCTGCACCACGCTCCACTGCACTAGGTAAACATATGCCCTAACAATTGCTTCTGCCCTGTGTAAGTGATGACATATGAGAGAATTTAATTAAACGTTCTCATCTCAATGAGCTCTATAAAACTTCTGCTTTCCTTTCCTTTTCCTTCGCTAGAAAGCTAGAGTCAAAAAAACAAAACACCCCACCCACATGGCTTTAGGTGTGACCTCAGAAACAGTTTGGAGAAACATGC